>NC_064438.1:45091046-45394077 GCF_023343835.1 Lagopus muta
GTGCTCTTGTCTCAGGTGCCATCTGTGAACAGGAGAACTAATTCTGACTTTACCCCCTCCCCCTTTTTTGTTGTTGTTGCTGTTGATGTGAGTCTCAATGGAGAATCTGATAGAGACAGAGCTTCTTGCTTCCCTGTTCAGGATCTCATCAGGTAAAAAACATGTGTCTGTACAGCTCTGACCTGTGCTAAAATATTTGATAAGATCAAGGTTAACCTGTAATTCTGTTCTCTAGTAATGGATAGTTTCAGAGTTTAGGAACTGAACCTTGGATGCTGGGACAATTACAACCTTTGTTAGCCTTTGCAGTTAATTTCACTGTGATAAGCTTCTCAAGTTTTTCTTGCTGGCCAGACTTTTGACAGGTATTTAGAGCAGAAAAGAAACTTCAAATACATCGACAAAGCTTGGCTTGAGCTTAAACATAAGGTTAGAAGGGTTCCAGCACAAAGGGAGCATTTGAACATTGAATGCTGAGTTCTGGTATTATAAAATAAAAATCTAGATGTGATTTAACTTAATGTCTCTAAGCTGACAGCACCTTACCTGAGCTCTTGCATGATACTCAAGTGAACCCAAATCTTGTGCACCCTCCATAGCCTTAGTTTATAGTTATTTATCTCAGTAAAATATTAATTCTCAGTGGTGTGGTTATATGAAAAATTGAAAGAAGCAGTGATGACTATTGATTTCTTTTTATGTCCAAATTGAATCCCAAGGGAGTATGGATAGCTCAGAGCATTGCATAAGATATTAATCCATCAGCCATTGCTGTCTCTATAAAAGAATGGTGGCTTGTGTTTGTAGAGTGATGCTCGCTCTCAGGGAATAAAAATCTTGAGCCTAGAGGTTTCTGGCAATTATTTCAAAAGGAGCTAGCACTTGAAAATCATTACAGTACTGGGCTAAAGGCTTTCAATTATTGCTTGATACTTAAGTTAGTGTTGTTTTTTTGTTTGCTCATTTATTTTTGAGGGGTGTTCTGTTGTTGAAAATCTCCCTTAAGGATCTTCAGAAGAGGTGATAATACTTTAATAATTCCATAAAGGAAAATATATTTCCATCATTGGTAGGAATGATTTTTACCTTTGTTTTCTAGATAAAAAGAATATTTCAGATTCAATGGCTGCTTTTCCTCCTTAGTATGCTGAAGCAACAAGATGAATGTAGCTCAGAACAATTGTAAGGGGGGTTCCCAATATCTGCCTGCAAATAATGCCCTTTTTTTGTGCTCCAAGCAGAGTTCTGCAGGAGCAGCAAAGCTTTTCATCACAACTTTTTAATTAAAGCACCAGAATGTGCCACTCACCATGGAACCTCTTTGTCTTCTAAATAGGAATTGTAATTTCAGCTTTTTATCACCACTTACACTAAGCAAGAATCAAAAAGCAATCTAGTCTGAAGGACTGTAGAAATCTCAGATTAATACAATCAGCCTGATGCAGAGAGGCTTCTTTTTTTCAGTATAAAAATAGCAAATAACAATGCCAAGTAGGTCCTGTGTTTTTCTTTATTGCCACTTGTTTCACACCATTAAATGTTTGGAAGAAAGGTACAGTAACTGCAGCTATTATAGGCAAACTTTAGATGAACGTACCTGTCAGAATATAAATGAAATCCTATATCACTTTGCTCATCTTGTTTTGTTTTCTCCATCCTAAATGAAATTACAGAGAATTAAATTTTTGAAGCATGACCATTGCACAGAGAATTATTCAGCTAAGAGCTGGCCACCTGCAAGAATTTCTCTCTTCCCTCCCCTTAAGCTTGTTATTCATTGTCTCTGTTACTAATTAGGTTTCCTAACTTAGTTTGAGATGATGGATTTTAAAGAATATTGTAAGGGACAGGACATCAAGGTCAATATATGAAACTGGCGGAGATGTAACCTTCAGAGTTCTTACGCTCTCTGATAGCCCAGGAAAGGGAGAAGCAGTGTGCTGAGCTGACAGCCTTGCTGCTTCTTGTTGTTGTTATTTTACCAATGCTTTACTGCTATTAAGAGCTACTATCTTAGCTCTGAAAGATAAAGGCAGACTCTGTGTTGTGTGAAGGTCTTCCTTTGACATCCGGGATATGCTTCCAGGGTTGTGGTTACACAGTATATTGCCTTATAGTCTAAGGGCAAACTGACTAGGAGCACAAGGGAATAGGAAGAACTGTAAGAGTTTTAGATAAACATCCATTTCTTTATTACTGACTGCATAATCAGAAATGGAGTTCTACAGGACTGAAGGGAGAAGAGTCATAATTGGGTCCTTGGTAATTCTGCAGAAGTGTGGCTCAGTTTCAACCTGATCTCTCTTATATACAATGTGGAAAATTCCACTTCAGTCAAGTTCTGATGCTAAATCTACTTTAAATATCTCTTTCTTCCTTCGGTATGTCTAATGGCTTCATTACAGTTTCCAGTGAACTAAGACAATGCTTGGAGAAAATAGTGTGGTTGGAGATGGTTCTCCACTGGTTTCATGGCTCAGAAGTAGACTTTCACCATCTGCACTATGGGAGTGAGGAAATATAAGGAGGAGTATTCCCAGAAAGTGAAGCCATGGTGAAATAACAAGGTATCCATGATTTTATTTTATTTTTAATTATTTTTATTTTTAAACAAGAATGTGCATACGCTCACAAATACACATGCCTGCTTTTTGATAATGGGCACACATGTATCAAAGTATGTGTAATCAGCAGCTCTAGTGCTGCTGCAGCAGAACAACTTTACACTCAGCAGTACTTTTGTTGGAGCTTTGTCTGGTGGATCTCATCATTCTTTGGGACAAGTTGAGCTCCTTCCATCCCTGCCTGATGTAGTGGCACTGAGCTTGTTCTGAAGTCCATCTGTCTTTCTCAACTTCCATGATTATTTTCCTTTTGCCATGACAAACTCCTGATACAGGGTGACTCTGAGATGCTTTTGTCTTTAGAGCTTTTCTCTGGACATCTGCTGTGGTAACAAAGACCTACAAAATGTGTATTAGCCAAATTTGCGAAGGCTTATTTAAGACTTCTTCCTATGGAATGCAGGTGGTTGGGGGCAGAGCCTTGAAATCTTTCTAAAAAAATCTAAGAAGTGGTAATTATTATGACACATTTCATATACAGAGATATACCTGGGATAATGAATTAAACAAGCTAGGGATCAGCATTCAACTAAGTTACCAAAACATCCAGTAGTTCATGAGTTACTAACAGAACAACACATATTTCAGGTCATTTTTGTTCCGTATTTGCTTGAGATAACTTAGTACTTAAATATGCAAAGGCCTGTTTTATCACACTGGGATGAAGTGTTGGGAATCACTAATTTCAATCAGTCTTATATCTCTTATTATTCAACTCTCCCCAGCAGGTTGATTAGGTTCACTGGATAAGACAGCTGTGGCAGGGAAGAATAACTGTTTGCTAAAACATTGCTGTTGATGGAGGTGGTTCATTTGGGAAATGTCAGCAGTGGGTGAGAAGGAAAGGTTGCTTTTGGAAGTGCAAAAACTAATGGTGGGATCAGGTGCTTTCTGCAAGGGAAACAAGACAAATTGCAGTAATTGTTGCTGGTTTTATTCCAACTTGCTGCTCTTTATTGGATTAGCCAAGTTAAAATCCCCTCTAAACTAATGCTTAGGAACAAAATATTTGGAATGAAATAAATAATACTTACGTAATTAATTAGTCTTTAAATTCTCTGATCTTCCTTGCCATCATGGAGAATCATATTTTCAAATGTACGTACTTGGATACTGTATCCACTTCTAACACACACAGACTTAAATTGTCCCTGAATTGCACTGAAACAGAAGTTTTATGCTTTTATGAGGCAAGCTAAATGTGGAACTGGTATAGACCCACTATGCAGTGTACAGATAGTATGGACTAAACTAAGTTTTGTTTTGCTATTAATTATATGAGATACAGTGACTATGTTAATTTGAATAATTGTCAGCAACCACTTTAGTCTGTGTAGGAATGCATAGATCTGTACATGGAGGAAGGAGGTTTGGCTTCCATTTCCTCTGTCCCAAAGCAGGTCCACTCTTGGACAAAGGATCTGTGTCTCCGTTCCTTCCTCATACTGTGAGGAACCTCCCTCACATTTATATTTGTAAAGCCTTCTGAGAAATATGAAAGGAACTTGTTCACCCCCAGTGTCTGTGTGTAAAGGTCTTATGTGCACAAAAGATGATGTGTGTTGTTCAAAAGGGGATGAATGTCTTAAAAGATGGAGAGCTGAGAAGGTAGCTTTGAGTGCAGGCAATTGGAGGGAATTTCACATGGACCGGTAAGCAAAAGAAATAAAGCCAAAACAGAAGTTCATTTGACAATTCACAGTGGGTTCCAGTATTCATGAAGGGAAAATTAGCTGCTTGGGAAATGCTTCAGAAGTTAGATTTTGTGAATATCTGTTTTTGAGGATGTACTAGAACTAAATAATGAAGTAGATTAGCTCACATAGCAGATGGAATGAAAAGAGTTTATTTTATTGAACTTTCACCGATTGTGTCTTGTTTTGATATTTAGAAGTAAAGACTTCATATAAGACTGACTGTAGTCTAAGAAGAGCAACTTGGTATGTCTTCGTAACAATACTTTACTAGTGTTAATAGGCTGCAAAAATGCTGAATGGAAGAATTGCAGCAACATACAGGAAAAAGCTGAAGTTTGGCTGGGAAGTCCTTAATGAGCAAAACTGAAATTGTGCATCGTTGTTGATGACCAATAAACATTTTTGGGATTAAATGCTTCTTCTTGTTAAGAAACAAGTAGACACTTTTAAATTTAAACACTGGGAATTTGTGCAAGAACATCTTTACAGTGAGGGTGACGGAGCACTGGAACAGGCTGCCCAGGGAGGTGGTGGAGTCTCCTTCTCTGGAGACGTTCAAGACCTGCCTGGATGCCTACCTGTGCTACCTGGTGTAAGGAACCTGCTTTGGCAGGGGGGTTGGACTCGATGATCTCTGGAGGTCCCTTCCAACCCCTACGATTGACTCTGTGACTCTGTGACTCTGTGACTCTGTGACTCTGTGACTCTGTGACTCTGTGACTCTGTGACTCTGTGACTCTGTGACTCTGTGACTCTGTGACTCTGTGACTCTGTGACTCTGTGACTCTGTGACTCTGTGACTCTGTGAATGAAAGGGCTTGGCAATAAAAAGGCATGAGAAAGAGATGGTCAGTATCATGACAGGATGTGAGAATACTTCATATTTTCTCTAGAGAAACACCTTTCAACTTTCTGAAACTTGAATCCTGTCAGTATAGTGTACCATTTAAATGGTCCATTGTTTTTAGTGTACATCTCATGTACACTAATGTAGTGTGCATCTAATTTCCTTAGGAAACTCATATGATTGAACTATCTCCTTGTACACCTAGAAAATATGTTCAGAGATCAGAAAACTTTGAAACAGGTCATTCAAAGCCCAAGGGGCTGTGCAAAGTGAGAAACTGAGTACTGTAGTCCTTAAGTTTTGGTACCTCAGTTGAGCTCATAACCGTTTCCTTGCTTTGGAAATTCATCACTGACCCCTCCCTAAGGATCCAGAATTGCTATTCTGAACAAGGGATTTTTGCCCTTCCAAAACAATTGTTGGAGAAAAGTGGTAATAAAACCACTATTACCATTATTATTATATTTTATATCCTGAATACTTACCTGTGATGCAAGAAGAGTCTGTCAAGCTCTCACTTCTGCGCCAGGAATCTGTGAACCATCTTCCCCCTTCTTCTAGTTTGAAATCTGGTTATCAGTCACCACAAAACAATGGAAAGAGGGAATGCCCAAAGAACAGCCAAAATCCAATGCTATACTATTACACTTAGCAGTAAGGAATGCTAAATATTGGGTATGCAGCAGAATGGGTTGAAGGTGTGAGGAATGGCAGAATCTTGCCTGTAGTGGCAGTCCAAGTGTGTGTGTTTTCCCCAAACGTGTAAGTTAATGATTTTTTGGAAAAAAAATACAATTATTGTTAATAAAAGTAGAGGTGTTCATTTTCTTGTTTTTGATTAGTCATTTTAGTATGAAATATGAAGGGTTAAAAGTTGAATTAAGTTATGATCCTCCAAAAAACTTCTTCCAAAATTTAATTTGCATCCTCTTTTCCTTAGCAGAAAGACCTCAGGCCCTGCACAGCAAAGGAGTAACTTTTATTAAGCTTTACCAGCTGGAACTGATTAGCTTAGGAAAAAATGTCACAGTGAGCCATTCTTGCAAGTGTATATATTGGGCAACAGTTCAAAGACAATCACTCAGTCCAAAAGAGGCAACTTCATCAATGCCAAAAAAACCAAAACAAAACAAAAAAAAAAAAAACACCAAAAAACCCCCAAACAAACAAACAAAAAAAACAGTCAGAAAACTAAATTGTTAAAAGCTGAGCTTGGTCATTTGCTCTCTGAAGAGCTCAATGGAGTAGGAAATGCATGAGAATGCAGCCCCTCTGGACAGGAAGAACCAGGCTCTTTCCTAGCCTGCAAAAGCCACTGGAGGGCTGTGAGCCTCTGTATACCTGGCCAAGAAACTTTGCCAGAGATTGTAGGGAATCTCCATGTGTGAGCAGTCTCCACTTGTCTGATCCTGGCACGGGGAGATTACTGGGACCCTGTGAAGCACATTCACTTTTTCTGTCACAACTTGAAGACTTTTAGGCTTTTAATCTCAGAAACTTCTGTGAGGCAGGCAAGGGGCTTATAGCTCCTGAAGAGGCGGCACATTTTTTTGTGGACCAGGCTGGCCAAGATCTTCAGTGGACCTGGTTCCACCGCTCTGCAATCTAGTGACATACCATGCTTCCCATCTTCATTTCCCTTAAATGTTTTCTTTCACTGACGATTTGCACAGTGCTAGCCAAGGTAATACCTCTGTACTGCTGCACATGGACTTCAGGTATCTTCAGTCTGTAACTCAATGCTTTACAACATGATGAGCCTATGGACTACTACATGGAAGCTGTTAAAGCTTGCTTTATAAGGGCTGCTGTCTGTGCAAGTGACTTTCTTAGAGGGCCCTACTAGGCTGCTATAGCTGCCTTGGCTGGGGAGGGGAGAGTGGCTTCAAGGCCTCATTCCCAAGCAGAGATGAGGGGAAGGCTGCAGCTCAGGTCTCTGATATGCAGGAAAGCCTGATGGCCGGGGAGATGCTGTGTTGAGTACAAGTCCATCCTGTTGGAACAGGCCCATTGGGCTGGGGCAGAAGAAGTGACCATTCTGTGCTTCCTGAATAGTTTCAACACTTAAACATGTGGATTAAGGTATGCTCAGAGCAGAGCTGCCCTACTTGGGGAGCAGCCTGTGAATCTCAGCCTCTCTCCTACAGGCTGCAGCTTAACAAGAGATCAAATCCACGCTTTTTGGACAGCAGTGTCAGAGGTTTTCTGTGGATCTGTCTTTGCCTCACCCATGTCTTACAAGAAGTATGTGACAGAACAGGGTCATCAAAAGAAAAGCATCAAAGTGTCCTGCCATCCACCTCCTTGTTTTATTTCAAAATCAAATTCTAGAAAGGAAAATTCTTTTGGATGGAAATTAATTGTGGAAGGAGGGTAAAGGAAGTTGTTTATAAAGCCTAGGTCAATGGCTCAGAAGAAAAGAGAAAACATGGGTCACACTGTTCAGACTAGAGGCTGTGACTGTTTAGAGGATTTTTCTCTACAAATTGTTTGCAGAAGAATGCCAATGCACTTAGATTTGTTTAGATAAAAGTAATGAGAGATCCACTTGCATGAAGAATGAAAGATCCTAAATGAAGAAGAAATAATGGGTCAGAATGTCAGCTGCTTAATAGATTAGCTTAATGGATTTGGCTTTCTCTAGAGAAGTGCCTCTGCATAATTTTTTCTTTTTCCATTTCTTTTTAAATTTAATTTTTGAGCTTTGCATTTATCACCTACTCATTCTAACCTGATTTTTTTAGACCCTGTTTTGTCTTGGTACTCCAAATCTTTCACAGAATATTTTCATACAAAGGAGAAAACCAAGACCCACCAATATTACAACAGTAGATGCAAGTTTACTTTTATTCCCTTTGGGATAGATGAAGCATAAGAGGCTTTGCTGAATTTGCTGGATAAGTTCACATTTTGACCTTTCTCTGTTATAAAACTGATAAATATAGAAAATCATATTTCAGATCTTCAGGGAAGATAATTTTCTGTTTGAAATACTGCTCTGAGGCATGTTCCTTCTGTTTTAAGATATTTCCCCTCAGCTAGAAAAAGAAATACTAAAATTCTTCCAGTCCTAACAATTTTGGACAAGGAAACCCTGAATGGATCTTTATTCCAGTAGTTCAGTAAGAAAATGAGGACTCATTATTATAGGTAAATTTCCTGCCTTTTACTATTCTTGCTTGCATTTTTGTCCCAATTATATTTGCTACATTCATAGGATCATGTTTCTGAGAAGCCCTCTTATCTTTTCAGAATTATATGAGGCCTGAGAATAAGCTTCATTTTTCTCTAAATATTTTTAAGAACCTGGCATGTAAAATAATAATAAATGTAAAATAAACCTTTGTCCCCAGCTCTCTATCGCTTTACTGATTTGCTGTAGCATAGTCCCATATGAATTGCAGCATAAAATATCTGTTACAGGTTTTTATTTCCTTCTGTGTAATTACAGGGCATCATGCTTAGCCCTAAGATATCCAGACCATGGCAATATTTCACAGGCAGCACAAAGGTAATAGTAGCCATTAACATTACATGGCCACAAAACATCGCATCTACCATTTGCCCCTGCTCAGCCAGGTAAATGCTTTAAAGTTCAACCCCTCTGAATGTGTAAAACAAAACTCATTAACTAGATCTTGAGTGTTGTTCAAACTGGTTGCTTAACAATAAACTCTAAGATGGAAAATGGCAACGTGATTCCAGAAAAGCAAAACAAACAGCAAAGAATGGAAACAGCTGAGCAGGATCAAATGAGGAGTGCAGTGCATCTAGTACTGTTGCATGCAAATACTGCTATTTACAGCATTCACTGAATAGTGGCTGAGTTTCAAGGAGAAGCTGGGTACTTTGTTATTATATTAATGCAGATAAACTGGCGCCCTTCAACCTGTCTGGAGAAGTGTTCTGTATTTGTCCCAATAATGGAGATAAGATAATGAAATGCTCAGGGAGGCTGGAAACTGTCCTCAAGCTTCAGGCAGATTGGACAGTGCTGTGCAGAAGCAGCCACAGTCAGCGTGTGTGGGGAAGGCAGCCAGGCACAATGTTGGTTGCACAGGGCAGCCACTCTTTGTCTGGTTGCTTAGCAAAGGGAGGAAAAGGGATTTTTCTTTTCTTTTGATAAAACTGAAGTGATTAAAATCTAGTGGGACTACAGTGGAGCTATTTACCAGGTGAAGATCTCAGCTCACTGCTAAGTACAGAGCAGGTTTGGATGATGTGCTGCATGATATGGTTTAGTGCTAGTGGTGGCAATGGTGATGAGGAGACGGTTGGACTAGATGATCTTACAGGTTGTTTCCAACCTTGTGATTCTATGATTCTATGGTTTCTGGTAGCCACTGTATATTGTGTGAAATAGTGTAATTCTACAAGAGAGACAATTTGCAACACACAATCAACAAGCAGGGAAGACTACAGTATTTCTGTTGTTGAGTGACTTTTTAATCAGAACTTTATATTTACCAGTAAGTCAGTCCTTCTTCCCATTATCTTGTTTTTGATTAAAAAAAAAAAAAAAAAAAGTGCTATACATCATGGTAATATAGAATCATGGAATGGTTTGGACAGAAAAGGAGTTTTAAAGATGATCCAATCCAACTCCTTGCCATGAGAAGGCACATCTCTCACTGATCCAGGTTGCCCCATTCAACTTGGTCTTGGACACTTCCAGGGATGGGGCATCCACAGCTTCTCTGGGCAACCTGTTCCAGTGCCTCACCACCCTCAAAATAAAGACTTCCTTATATCCAATGTAAATCTTCCCTCTTTTTGTTTAAAACTGTTACCCCTTGCCCTGGTGGGGGGGAAAAAAAAAGTCATTCTCTTTCTTTCATGTAAGCCCTGCTTACGCATATTCAAAGGTCCCAAGGTCTCCTCTGGGCCTTCTCTTCAGTCTGATCAATCCCAGCTCTCAGCATTTCTTCATAGCAGAAGTGCTCCAACCTTCTGATAATCTTTGTGACCCTTCTCTGGATCAGCTCTGGAGGTTCACAACCTTCTTATGCTAGGGATATGAGAGAGGGATGCTAGAGCTGCTCCAGGTGGTTACATCAGAGTCTGACATTGCCCATGGACTCGAGTCACTTTGCTATTCTGGGTGTTATGGGGGAAAGCCCCTGGCATAGTCCCTAATTTTGTAAATTCCCTTTCCATGCAGCTGGCAATATTCCCCTGAGCCTTGGGGCAATGTCAACATGTAATTTGTGGGTGAAGAGCAGGGGCTTTCATCAGGTTATGGTTTTTTATAAAAGCAAATAGAGGAATTTTGAATTTGGCCTGGAAAAAGAGTCAGTTAGCTAATTAGATTTTTGTTGAAATATTCTGAATCAAGAGGACAAAGATCAAGCTTGTAAGATGGATTTCCTAAAAGCTGTATTAAGAATGCTTATGTTGGCCTTGTGTTCATCCTTTACCATAAATGCAGACAAGAAGAAATAATCGGCATTGTGGGTCCTATAGAAACATGACATTTTTTCCCTTCACTGCATTTCAAGACTGTGACTTCTGTTAAGGCTGGCCACACTTGGCATACGGAGCTGCACAATAGAGCTGGAGTACTGGCTCTGAGAGAGGGATGCTCGCTGTTCAGCTCTGCTGAGTCAAATATGTGTATGAAAAATGGCATCTTCTGCAAAATCACACTTAATTAGAAGGGAATAAAATGCACATGCTAAATAACAGAGACAGGAGGGGTTGTAGAAATGAAGGTGAAGTAATCCATCTGGGAAATTTCTGAATAATGATTATTATTAATAACACTGAGAGCTTCTGCAGCATTTTTTGGGTCAAGTTCATTGTTGTGAATCATCACAACAAATGCAGAATGTGGGTTATCCCTGAACGTTAAAATGCCTTGCCTAATTTATACTTGGTCATCACTATCATATATATGTAGAAAAATTGTTTTCTTCTCTCCCTTTCTGCAAATAAGTATCTCATCAGTTGTGCAACTCCTTGGTTTGTCTCCTGGCCTATTAAGTATGGGATAAAGAGTGCAAATCATAATATGGAATAGCTGTTTTAATCTCTGGTGTAATTTCAAAATGTGTTCCTTTTCTGCAAAATAAATTTGCCGACAAATGTTCTTTACTTAGGTTTCAACAAACATCCTCTTAGCTACTTCAAAACCCAGAACTCAGTGTGAAATGTAGCCACACTCTCTTTGTTCTTGAAAACTTGAAAATGCCACCCCCAGCAGCCAGATCCTACACTGTGTAAGTCCATGGGAGTCCAGACACTGAAATCAGCACAAGTAGTGCATCACTCTATAAAAAGCATTAGCCACGTAAGATCACTTTCCCTCTTCAGTTCTTTAGATCTGTCAGCAACAGCAGATCATTAATTGCTAGCAGTCAGCATCACCCCCCTGGGTTTAGTACTTTCCGCGATGTTTTAGGGAATTGCAATCCCCCTCTCCAATCTAGCATCAAGGATTTGCAGCCTCAAGTGGAGATATTTATTGTGCATAAACATTATTTGCAGATGATTGTTTTAATTCAGCTACAGTTGGAAATTAATACAGACCAAAGCAAGGTTTTAGATTGCAATAGTTTTTCAGGAGAACTTTAGAGATATTGACACTTAATTTGATTGAGAAAAGTTGGTCTGGAGCAAGCCTTGACCAGTTCATGTAGTGAGAAGGGCAGTGACTAGTTTTGAAAAAGAACTTAGAAATAGCTATTTAAGAAAAATTCTGCTTATGCTACAAACAACATCACCAGGAATACTCCTGGAACAAAGGCATATTTTCCTGAGTAAATGGGGCTTGTGAGCTTGAAAAGATTGGCAAAGGTGGGTTGGTAGCTCATGTATTTTAGATTCTTTTTAAAAAATATTTTTATTTTTTGTCTTCTGCTAACTAAATGCAAGTCCAGACAGAAAATCCTTGAAACCCCGCAGATATAAATGCAATGCTGGTTGTTTTCAAGCTTTCCGAAGCTGATGAAGTGTCATGTTCCTTTCAGCTGCTTGGTTCCCTCAGAGAAGGGCACATCTTTGCCATGTGTGCTGAAAGCAAGGGACAGTGACAGACTGCGGCCATCAAAAAGGATGAGTTGGTCCTTTTTGTTGGTGGTGTGTGACCTGTCAGCCCAGACAGATGATGCAAAGCTGAGCCTTAGGGGAGAGACAATTCAAAGGGCATTCACTTCCTCACTGATGCTTTTGAGTAGTTTTCCCTGGTATGAGAAACTGCTCAAAAACTGATGGAAAAGTGGATTTGAAAGAACTGTTCTATGGCCACAGCAGCTTTCCTTAGCACTCACCAAAAGAAAATCTGTTGGAGTTCTTGTTTTAATATGTTTGTGACTTGTATTTCCATGTTGTCTTCAGCACTAGAGAGAAGACCTTGACAGAAAGCCCTGGGCTCCTTTCCCATGTACTCTTCAGGCCCCTGTGAAATCCCTTTTTGGGTGAAGTTGAGTTGCTAGCAGTCCTGTAGCCATCATCAAGGCATGCCCTGTGTGTGCTGGGAAGGAGGAGGATAAGCCACTGGTTTTCCTGTTGTCCCATTCAGGGGATGCCTGGCCAAATTGCTCAAGTGACCTCAAAGGCACTGTCTACCCAGTAACTATTATTTCAGATTAACCCTTGTTTGTCTACACAGAATGAATTACATTGCACGCATGTGCGCACGTACACATGCATGCACATACACAAGATAATTTTCTTCACATTTTCTGAAGTTGTCAGTGTTAATTAATCCACTGTATTTTCAAGAATGAAGTGGGGTTTTCAAGTTTGTGCAAATATATTCCATTTTAAATGTAATATCCCCGCTCTGATTATGGATTATTATTATTACTTAATTTTGCACTATTTCCCACTAGGATGGGATTGCCTGGCAGCTTTCAATTGGTTGATAACCCCCTGCTGATGTACTGTTCTCTTGGTTAAATTTCGACCCTGGGAGCCATGTCCTGCATTGCAGCAGTCATCCCAGCATCCCCAAGCAGCCTGGGGCTGTTCAGCCCTCCCAGCTTGGGTACTTATTTCTGGGTTACCATCTGGAGGTGCCATCTTTTTCCAGTGATGACAAGATTCTAGACAAGTTAGATATTTTAAACACCTAATTTGTAGTTTGGTTAAAATTAGATGAAAGAAATCCTGCCCCAGCAGATATTCAGTGACTTCTGAGTGGGGCTTCATAAATCACAGCTGTTGAGAATAAACCACTTATCCCAGGTGACAAAAGAAAGTCCAGCATTATTGACATCCCTCATAGTTCTGACAGCAAAAGTTGAGCTTGTTTGGATTATGTGGTGCTGGACAAAGACTGTCTCTCACTGTGTTTGTACAGCAGTTTGCACAGTACAAATACACGATGGGATTACATCACAAAATTCATTTTCATAAGTTAAAAAACAGTTAAAGAGCATTTCATTTTTTTCCCCTCAGAACTGGCAAATTCTAATCCTAGAAAGTGCCTGGATCTATCTGCTGTAGTATCTTAACAACACAATTCCAACATGGAACTGAAATCAATAAAACAAACTGCTTGTACTTTCCCCAATACCTGTACTTACAGAAAAGTTCTACTGCTTTTAGTAGAGACTGTGAAGCTGGCAAGTGACCTTATGGACACCATCCAGGCTCATGCATTTGCTAAGGAGCTGCTTGCCAATTTTTTTTTTTTTTCCTGGATAAACACCCTCAGCAGAGCTAGAAGTCAGGAATATCATAATCTGAAAGTGGTGAGTTGTTCAGATGCAGCTGAAAAACTGATTTGCAGACATGAACTCTGTAATTTTTTCAGTCAGGTAAATTCCTTCGTCCCTGTAAAGCCTCATTAACTTCAGACATGCACCATTAGAACTTAAAAAGTTAGGAAAAAGGACAAAACTGGATACACCTACAATGCATTTTGTCACTGTCATTTTTCAAAGGAGAATTGGGTTGTAGTGATTCTGCCATAGTGATTAGGGGAGGGAGAAATGTTTGCTTCAAAATATGCACTGAAACAGTTTACACTGTGTTGTCATGGGAAGTGGCTAGAACTGTGTGTACAGATATACTTGTATGTGTGTGTTGGTGTGCCAACAACCTGAGGTCAGTTTCAATACCTACAGGACTGTAACTTTGTCTGGGCACTGTCCAGTGTAGCAGGAGTGAGGACACAGGAACAGATTCTTGCCATCATTCAGTTTTAAGGGATTTCTTAAACTGAGTCTCTACCTGTATGTACGATCAGCATCACTTGTTGGGCTGGAGACTGATAGGGCTTGAAAATGCTTATTTGTTCCTAAGGCAACAGGTAGGGCGATCCTCCAGCAGAAGACTCTCCGGCAGAGCTCATTTTTTTCCTGGTTGCTTTATGGTGGTTGCTTTATTCTGCTAAAGTCTGTTCTTATTGAGACACTTGAAGTTGAGGACATCCTCCTCTTAAAATCAGGATAGAACAGTCATTGTGGGCACACCTCTGTTTTGCTTTGCAAGCTGGTTTTTAACGCTCCTGGCATTTTATTATGCTGGCAGCAAGGGTGGTTTAAAAGGTACGTTCATCATCTTGGCTCTTGTCTGAATGTGCAGGAAGAATATATCCAAGGAAGAACACAGCAATAATACTTTGGTTTTTTGTTTTTTGTTTTTTGTTTTTTTTTTTTAATATTGGTGGCTGGTTCTTTATATATATATATTAATAGGACATTAGGTAGAAGCGGCATTCACCGATTTCTTTAGACAGAGTAGACAGAGAAGAGGTGAGAAGAACAAATTCAGCCTCTGCTTTGGAAATGAGATATATATGTAATATTCAGTGTTCCCTGGTAGGGACAGGAAACTTGAATTGGAATTGTCAATCTATCTGCTGGGTCTGAGTGTGTGACGTATTCAATGTCCAAAATAAATGTTTTGCCATTTCAGAGTATCCTCTTTCTCATTCCCATTCTAATTACCACAGGAATTTTAAGAGTAAAAATTATTGATCATTTTGAACTGAATTTGCATATGGGTTTGATCCCTCAAAACTTAAGTTTTTTAAAACAAGTGATTTGAATTGGTTTTGTTCAATTCTATCCTTGATTTTATTCTAAGATATTCACTTAATTTATTCTTGGACAATAATTGACTGAAACCCAGTGCCTTAATTTTAGCCGGAGTATTGCAGATGGGACAACTTCACTACAGGCACGTTTGTCAGATGGTTTACCTAATCAGCTCAAATGCCCTGTAGAGAACGGAAATCATGAGTTTCCAAAGTCTTATAACTTGTTGGCCCTATGGCTGCAAAGGCACGCTGCTGGCTCACGTTCAACTTACCATCAGCTGGAACATTCTGATTCCTTCCTGCAGCGCTGCTCTCCAGCCTCTTGTCCACCAGTCTGCAAGTATATCCACAGCTTTCCACTTCCATGTGTAGAACCTCATACTGCTCTTCGTGCTGTCCTGCCCTGCATCTCGTCGAGATCTCTCTGCAAGACCTCTCTACTTTGTAAGGAGTAAATGTTGTCTACTTAGTAAACTTTGTATATACAGTGATTAAAATGAAGAGAGAAGAGGCTTGATACCTTTGCAAAAAGTTTTGCAGGTCTTGTTTCTTCTTCGGAAATGGTCTGAGGAGCCGCTGAAAGTACACCAAAGGCGTGTAGCTGCCAGAGAATCTTTTCTTGATGAGTCATATTATTATCTTAGCCTGCCTCTAAATGTTGTTAATGAAAAGAGTGATTCTGGACAGCCCAGATCTGTGTCCATCAAAGCAGTCAGCCTGCCAGGCAGCTGGTCTACAGGTGAATGTGACCTGCTGATTGAAGGGCAGCTTGTTGTGGAGAAAATAAATTTCTTTCCCCTGATGTGAGAGGTCATAAGGAACAACAAGTTTAAAGCAAACAAGACTCTGAAACATCCTTGTTTTAAACTCCCTCTAAAATTCAAATACATGCTGTTTTAACATCACTAAACTGTGCGCCCTGGACTCAGCCATGATTTTCCCCAGCGAGGACTCAGCTGCTGATGCTCAGTGGGCAAATAAGGGAAGTGTGACAGGTAATGGGCTCGTTCTTTGCCCCTGGGTAGGCTTATCTGTGGTGCTGGGGAAGTTGCTGCGCAGTACCTGCTGGGCAGAAATAGATGTAGGGACAGTGACTCCTGCTGTCTGACTTCTCCCTGCCATGTCCACAAGCTGGTCCAGGTAGGGCTTCTCCCGCTGTGTGGGTACAGTGTTGGGAGGTTGGCATTGGTTGATAGTGTGGCAAAACACTGGCAGGATGGCTCGGGCTGCTATAAGCAGCTGCTGTCCATTCCGTTCTGCTAACTGCTTGCTGTTAAGACACCGCTGGAGAGGAGCAGCAGATGGGTGATCAGGTGCATTCAGATTTTAATCTCTCTCTAAGAGGAACACACAGGCCCTCGAAATATTCTGTTAAGCAAATGACTGCTAATGAGGTGTGAAGCCCCTGATCGGGATATATGCCTCATTCTGCCATTTGTAGTTTTCTCACCCCCCATACCCTCCTGGCACTCCTTTTTTTTTTTTTTTTTAATTTTCCGGTAGGCATCAATTAAGTGAGGTCTTTTCATTTGAAATGCTGAGATTTGTACTTGGCTTGCTAAGGCTGTCAGGTCTAGTTTGCTGCTGAACAGTTCATGCTTTGGTGCTGGACAATGCATGAATGTTTAAATTGCTTGAAATGTCTAATTGAATTATCCTCAAATTACAAATCAAAATAGTAAAGGCTGTCTCTGGCTCATAGGCTCGCTCACTTGTACGTGTCTGCCATACTGCTGCTTTTCTTTATAGTTTCTTTTCTGCTTCCGACTATGGCTGTGTTATATGAAACCTTAAATACTGAAAGCATTTCTGTGTGCGTGTGCAGGGGGAAGTGATGCTGAACTTCGGGAAATTTATTCATGTTCTGGCTCAAAGTTCTTTTTGTGCTGCACAAAACCTGGTTCAAGAAATTTATATCAATGCATAGGAAAAAAAAAACAGCCAGCTGCGATTTACAAAGAAACTTCCTTTCTCCTTCTGCCACTGTGATATATAATAGAAAGTAGTTTCAGAAAGACAAATATATATACCACTTAAATGTTTTTATGGATGCTCACAGATCAAGGAAACCAACAAACCAGAAAGAGACTTGATGTATCTAGTCAACGCTTATTATAAAATCAGCTTGTTGTAGCTTTGCCATCTATACAGTGAGGCAGAAAGTAAAGCCTGTAGGATCTTCTTTTGTAAATCACTGGGGGAAGCAGAGCTGGGTCTCCAAAGACTACATTCATCCTGTCCAGCCACCTCTCCAGCAGCATGGAAGGCTGATCACAAGCTCAGGTCAGTGCAACAATGCATCTTTCATGGGTGTAATACACTTATGTTATTTTATGATATACAGTAAGGGAGGAGGGGAGGTTTGACTACTCACCCCTAACCTCAATCTTGTGCTGTTGTACCTTAACTTGTTTGGTGACCATAGTGGCAGAACTAAAGGGTGTTGGTGCTGTATCCTGTGCCCAATAACTGCACCATCCCTCGCTCTCTCTAGAGATTCCCACTTCAGGGGTTGGATGCCTTACCCAGGCATTGTTGCCTTCCCCTGTGTCCAAGTAAGGAACCCTTGCTGGGGCTTACAGAGAATATGAATACTCCTGGCAGGATGGACTGGAGCAGGAGGATGCTATGACAACTCTACTCAGATGCTCAAAGTAATTGGAAGAATTGCTAATCTGCATGGTTATGCCAAATTGTGCTATGATGCAAGGCAGGAGCAACATGACAAGTGTTTAAATGTGGCAGTGAGTGCTTTTGTTTTAATTCCTGAATGCTAAAAAAATAATTAGATTCAGGTCATTTTCAAGGGCAGCTCCTCTGTTAGATTGCAATTAGATAATTGTTTCTGTGCTATAAAACTGGTTGAGGATCTAATAGTTATGAAAGGATAGTGAAGCTTAGATAATGTCTTTGCTTAATGAAAGATCAGCTTGGAGGCAGTATTTTTGATAGAGAAGAAATAGCTAATAAGAATTTTGACACATTAATAACCTAAGACCAATGCATCAGTATTTTTAAACATCTCATAGTTTTGGTGGGCAAAGACAACACCCGTGTTAATCAAGCATGCCCAAATCAGGGCCTCTTTCAGAAATGGAATAAGTTGTTATTTGAAAGTAATTGTACTGGACATCTATTAAAATGATGTAGACCTTGGCAATGCATGTGACCAGATGAAATCATTCAAATACACTTGATAATGATTGTATATTACCAAAATCACATAACACACCACATCTCCCTCATTATTCTTCTCTTGCTCCCTCTCCAAATAATATTAAAACCCAGTAATTTAATTACTCTCTTGGTATTATAATGCTGGTTCCCAGTGATGGGGCAGTGAAGGAAGAGCACACCAAACACCAGGCTTCACAGCAAGGCAAGTTACTCATTGTGTTTCTTATTCAGTAATATTTTCAGCAGTGGTTAAAATGCTTTCAGCTTTTTCACTTTGGAGCTCTCCTGCGCTGTTCCAGTCTAATCAGATTTGCACCAAATACTGTGGTCGTTCACCAAAGAGAATCAGGGCTTTGGTTGTTTTTTAATGTGCTCAAGCTTTGGTTCATACAACCATTTCACCAGGACCATCAACTCTTTGAAAGAGTTGATAACTGCAGGACAAGGGAAATGGTTTTAAGTTGAGGGAGGGGAGATTTAGGTTGGATGTCAGGGGGAAATTCTTTACATAGAGAGTGGTGAGGTGCTGGAACAGGCTGCCCAGAGAGGTTATGGATGCCCCGTCCCTGGAGGTGTTCAAGGCCATGGTCTAACATTAAATGGGGAGGTTGGTGGCCCTGCATGTGGCAGGGGGGTTGGAGATTCATGATCCTTGATGTCCCTTCCAACCCTGACTATTCTGTGATTCTGAGATTCTGTGACTGAAGTATACAAATAGTCAAATGGCAGTGAATTCTTGATTGATATTTTTATTGTTAGGACTTGAGGGTCCTCACCTGAATTTCACTGGGTCTGTGCTCTACCAATGTCTCCAACCACTCTTTCCCTGTTGTGGAAGTCTCCTCTTCATAGTGAGGTGCTTCCTTCTCTGCTACAGGCTGGAAGTGTGGATGTTGAACTGGCAGCTTTGATGTCTGAAGTGGAGACAAATGTCTTCTAGAGGGATTTTTCTGTGGTCACATGGAAATTCTAATATGGGGGCTTTCTTTCACAAAACACAGCTAATAATTAAGTCTCCTGGATATTACAGTACATGGTATAGTAGTTATTGCTCATTTTATATTTTTGTTGATTTGGGGTTTGTTCAAGAGATCCTCTAAATGGGGATGTGAAATTATTCACAAGGGACTAGTGAAATCTATTGAGCTCTAGGAATTAGGCAGACAAATCTTTGTACCATGAGGAAATTCCATCTACTGAATTAAAGCTAACCAAGATGACTCCACACTTGGAATAAAAATCACCCCTTGCAGGCCTGCATACAACTGATCTTGTTCAGGAGTCTGAAAGTACCTGGGGAGTTATTTCAGACACTATTGTTGTTTGAAGAAGCAAGAACCCCGGTGTGGGGTGAGGGTAAGAAATGGACAGGGCTAAAATCTTGTAGCAGTTCACAGGACTGGGACTTAAACTGAGGGTTGGACGAGATGCACCAGAACCCAAGCAGATGTCAACAGCCACAAGCTGTGCTGAAAACAGAGCAGAAAGCATGTTTAAACAAACTGTAAATTCAGCAGTAGAAGTGCCTAAGGAGGCACCACAGTCATTCTTCCCTGCAGCTTTTCTCTTCACCATGTCCCACCCCTTAGCTACACAACCCACAGGACACAGGAAACTTTTTACAAGTACATTTTTATTTAAAATAAAAATTAATTACGGTGCCTTTTTAAAATAGGGTACTGCACAATCTGTATTTGCAACACAGTTTTTGGTACAGAACATACTTGTTGAGCAATATCCTTAAATACTAAATATACATTAATGGCTTGTTTGAGAAACATTACAACATTAATTCTGATTTTTTTTTTTTTCTCTTTAGTTATTTAACCACCAATACAGACTTCCTATAAATAATATTTGTTTTCATCTGTACATGTGGTACACAGTCAAGAAGGCAGATCTTAGAGTATTTACATTCATGCATTGATTCAAACACACTATTTTGCAGTTTAAAATAATATATTTTGGTTTGTACAGATGCAGGGAGCATTGTAAATACATATCTACCACAGGCCTGATTCTCCATTGCTTGGCAGCATCTATGGCCATTACCTGGTTGGAGAAGCAGGGCCACACTTGCTTCACATGCTATGCATGACCATATGGCATGCAAGACTGGACAATTAGGTCTCTATCTAGATATATATCAACATATTTATATCTTAAACTTGGTAGAACTCTCCTCTTTCCTTCCATGTCTGTTTTTAAAACATGTATACAAGATGGAGACGCACTCCTGGTCACAGCCCTGTGGTGGATCTGAGCCATGGAGGGCTGCAGGGCTGAGGCTTCCTGCAAGACATGAACACCTCAGCTGCACTTTCCTACTGAGTGCTGAGGAAACTCGATGCTTTGTAGCTCAGGCCCTTAGAGTGCAGTCTACGCTTGTGTTGGTACTTAAAAAGAAATGTTGAGTTAATGCTCACCGTCAGACTGGACAAAGTGGTTCTCTATTTTGCAAGGCTGTCTGGTGGTGATCAGAGGGGTCAGAGTACAGCACTATACTTTTGCCTAGAAACAGGCCACCTTTGTAACTGTTGAGGGTCTGGCTATTTTGTGAATGGAGCTATGCAGGATCTTTCTGCATCTAAAAATAAACTTGTAGTCCTTGTGAAGTTGTACTTTAAATTGCCAGTTCCCCAGATCCAGGGTCACTGCTTAGTGGAGCCCTTATCTATCCTTTCCTTTCCTTTTGTACTTAATAATGGTACAATAGGGAAGAATAGAAAGCCATTTCAGAAAAGCTTTCCAAGTACTCCGTAGAACATTAGACAAACCCTTAAACCTCATAAGAAAACTTCAAAAATCATTCCCCAAAGACACTGACTTTCTGGTCTGTCTTTTCTGAAGACTTAAATCTGCTTCCAGCATACTTTTCCAAGAGACTTTCTGAAGATCACCTTAAGCTTCTGGTGCACTGCAGTCAACTGTATTTACATGCCCAGGATTCTACAGGCAAAACTGCCCCATATGGAATTTCCTATTTCTCCCAGCCACGCAGCTGTGTAAGTGCTGAGAGCAAATGACTAGAGAAGCAGGGAGAAACAGCTCCCAACTTGTCAGCTACTGCTCTTCTGTGTCCGATAGACTAAGAAAACAAATATTATGTAATGACGTTCCCAAATACATTTATTTAATATCAGCATGTGGATATAATGGCATTGTAACTCTGCCTGTGCAAGTAAGATATGTTCATGTCTCTCAAAATTCTGCCACAGAGCTGTTAAGTATTTTATCTCAATTATACAGATGGGTAAATTGAGGCACAGAGAGGCAAAATTACTTGCTAGTAAACAGCAGGTGAATGGCAGAGTTGAAAATAGATGCCAGTCCCATGTGTGGCTCCTTGAAATGTGCTAGCTCCCTGCTCCACACCAGGATTGAACATGTCTTCCACTGAGAAGACCTCTGGGACCTATGAGGTTTGCTCATGGGTTATGTCATATATCAGGATTTTCTGTCAGTGAGGCCATTTTACCACTGACATCACTGAAAATAAGACAGTATCCATTGATAATCTCTTTAGGCTTGTTCTTGCAGAAACAGACACATTTTGATGAACACAATAAGTTACAAATCCCTTTTGTGATTTTGGCTTTACAGAACATGACTTTAAAGCTTTATTAGGAAATAAATAAAATCAAGAACCTTCAGAAGAAAGTGCTAATCCTGAGCCTGTATCATGCTAAACTCATCTGCATTCACACTTATACTCTCAGCTAAACTTGCAACCAGTCTCAGACTGTGTCACATTTAGGCAGAAAGAACTGGAGTAAAAAAAGGCAAACATCGGTAACTACACCAAAATAAATGTTATAGCTTAAAAATACTCTAGAAATATACTTGTAATATTTTTATTATAGTATTTAGGGGGCTAGGTGCTTTAGGCATTTAGGATACTAGACTCAAAATGTAAATTCTGTCATTTTAATCTCACTTTGGGTGTAAGAACAAATCGCTGTGTATCTTGTGCAAGCACACTGTAAATATGGAAGGTAACGATTGTACTTTTGGGCAAAGGGTTACTTATTTCCTTTAACTTTTATAATCGCATTCACTTCTCAAGAAAATCTAGCTTTTAAAAAATAATTGTATGTAGCTAAACTTCTATGTAGTGATGACAGGCCAAAAAGCTAATAACTCCACAAATTTCTCAGTGGTGTACAGCAGCATTTCATTTTATCATTAGAAAGATACTTATATTTACATATACCCTACTGGTTAATAGGTAATAGAATATTAGAGATGGGCCTGATCTGAAAATGCTGATTTGAACATCCTGGAGGTTTTTCAGGAAGGGTCTACAGGGCATTGTCTTCGTCTAGGCCAAACTCTGCATCCTAGAGGTAGACCAAATGCAGTCAGGAACATGTTCAAAATCAAAATCTGGTTTCTGCAGTTCAGGCACATCTTTATGTTGAACTGAAAGTATCAGTGTGTTGCATTAACAACAGAAGCGACAGATGGGAAACAGCCATGTCCCAGAGCAAGACTGAGTTGATGCCTGGGAGTTACTCACACATGGAAACCGAGTGGAATCGGTGCTTGAGGTCCAGACAAGAAGCAGGGTAGAACCACTGTGTTGATACCTTCAGCACAGAGGTAAATGAAGTCACGTGTGTGGTGATGGGACGCAAAGGAAAGTTTTCAGGAGATGGGGAGAAACCAGCAGCTCGATCGCCTTTATCTTAAGTGTTGCTTACTGAATCTAACCTGAGATCCTACATGAAATGAGTTTGGATGGATTCAGCTTTGCTTTAAGTAGTCAGCAATCCATGCCATGGAAAGTGCAACACTAAGCTATTACACTGAATTTGGCACAATTGGCAGTCTGTGCCAGGAGAGGCAGAAACTGAATTAATGTGAGCATAGCCAGCTTACTAGGCCCTAAGAAATGGTCCTCGAAGCCAGATCCACTCCTCAGTGGATCAGTTCATGATACTCAACACTTTCAGGAAGCAACACTTGTCAGTGAACTCCAAAAGGCTGCTCATCCTTTCAACACAAATACTCCAAGATGGAAACAAAAACTTTCCTGTAGAGGTTTCCCTGGCAAATCAGCATGAGGCAAACACAGAGAAATGTGCAGACTTTCACCAAAACATTAGTTTTTAAAGGTAAAAAAAATGAAACATGATGCAAAAAAGTAGGGTGACTACAAAGTAATAATGTTCAAAGCACCTATTGATCATATCTTTCATTAGCAAAGCTAATGGCTAAATTAATGTTTTTTTCTTTTGCCTGAAAAGTCTTCAGCCATGGAAATTGCATAGTCCCCAGACCACAGACAAATTTCCTGGGATAAGTCACAATTTCATGCAGTTTTTGGTTCCTTGATGGCTTAACAGATTTTTTTACCTTTTTTTTTCTCTTTTTTTTTTTTTTTTTTTTATTGAAATAATAAGAATGATAAGAATGAATGAAGTATAAGCACACAAAGCTGCGAGGTCCTAGGTGAAAACACTGCTCAGGCTGGAGAAGTATGTAGGTAACAGCTCCACCCTCAGACTCATTTACAGTAAGTGGCTGCCACTCCATCAGGTCACTTTTTCCTCTGAAGACCCTATTTAAGGAGCTTTTTGGGAGCACTCTACTCAGACTAAGAACTGCGGGAAGAAGAAACAGAAGGCATCATGATGTTGCTTTCACGAGATGCAGCATGCAATGCCTTGTGATGCCTTTTCTCTGGGCAGCTTGGATCTACATCCCTTGGAGAAGGGGATTATCCTCCCTTGGAGAAGCAGCAAGCCTGAAGAGCAGTCTGCTTTTCTCTTCTGAATCACTGATACGTGCGCTATTTCTGAAATGAAGTCCTTGGCCACAGAGCTCCTTTTGTTGCCTTTTTCCACCCACCTTGCACATTCCATGCTGTGCTTTAAAAGTTTACCACCTCCTGAGAGTCAGTAGGATCTCAGGGATTATACGACGGCATTGTTATCAACTGTTTTGTTGTTTTGGGAGGAGGTCATTGCATACTCAGCCCGACTGGTTCCATTCTCTTCTTTTCTCATGGGTTTCCTTATGTGATCCCAGATTCGGTGATGTGTAGGTGGGGTGAGAGAAAAAGAAAGGACAGAGATAAACATCTTATTTGTCAATACAAAAAAGCAAGGACATTAAAAGGTGTGTTAAAACTGGCTTTTTCCTTTCTATTTTCCCTTTCTGAACAGAGGTCAAATCAGCAGTTAAATTTTGTCAAGCCTGATGATTCACCTGGAAGGTGAGGGGTCTGCTCCTAAGCCGTATGCAGGCAGATTGTCTCCCCCTGGCAACCTCCCAGCTCTTCACTATCTTCATTCCTGGAATGGAGGCACAGGCTGAGGCTCTGCATTTGGCCAGCCGTAGGCCTTTCTCCTTGAAGTGCTACACCATTCAAACTATGCTGATGGCCAGTCGTGTCCACTGAGGACCCAAATCACTCGCCAGTTCAGCCACTCAACAGTCATAATAAAAACTCCATGTTCAGGAGAGGACTCCTGTGAGTAGATGTAGATACGTACATCTGTGGTGATCACCCCAGACTTCCTTCACTGTCAGTGAATAGAAAGAGGTAATTTTAAAACAAGATTAAGATCAGCTGCAGTGGATGTCTAAAATTAGCCAGATACTTTGTGCCCAAGGCATCTCTGTTTCTCTGCACTGCCTGTGAAGGAAACATAGTTTACTAGTTCAGAGAACTTCATGTAGGTGTTGAAGCTACTGGCCATTGGCACCATTTTGGTAACACAGTCCAGGTCCAACAAAACTGATTGTAATTCAGAAAATGCCCAGCAAATGCAGAAAACTAGCAAGAATCTGTGAATCACTGAGCAAAAGCATCTTTGGGATTTTAAAGTGACTCTGGAGGGGAAGACCAGAGCAAAAGTCCCACAACAAACAATGTTACTTCATGTAAATATTTCCCCTACAATTTTTCTCCTCAGAAGTGGTGTGACCTTTATTTAAAGCCAAAGCCTCACACATAGCAAGAGGCAAAAGCATGTGCTTTCCAAAAAGATATCTCAGCACTCGTTTGTGCCTTGAGTGTAAAGTGCTTGTAAGGGCAAAAAGACAGATACATAAATACATAAAATACATTTCCTGCTATTACTCTTAACATCATTTAACAAATGAAACAACAATTGATTAAAAAAAAAAGTTAACAATATTTAATTTTAGCAGATAAAAGCATTAATGAAAGGTATATGGAGAATGATTACAGGAAGATAAGTTTGTTTCTCTTGTAATCTTGCAGAAAATATATTTGACTGCAATGTTTTACTCCCCTCTTTAGCTGGTGAGGGTTAGGGCTTGTTAAAATTAGCCGTCAATCCAGTTGTTAGAGAATGAAAATGGAAGGGAAGAGGAACCTAAGAATTTTGTTGAACTCCATTTCAGCTGTTAACATGCTGTGCTTGCCTGCTTTTGGAAACACCTCCTATGGCTCTACCTATCATGCCATTACAAAGCAGCTTCCACCCCACCGAAGAGAAATGGAGAATCTGATGGCAGCACTTTCCTCATTTCCTCATGGGCAGGCAAAATGTTGTGGCTCTTTTTAAACTTCTCTTTTGTTTTCAAAATTTCTTTTATTTTCCCCTTCCAAACATGAAAATTGGCTTTATGAACAGTCAAACAATGAAGACATTTTGGCCACTATCAGCTCTGTTGCCTTCTTTCTTTATTTTGTTGTCTTAAGTGTTCCTGCAACTTTCCAGCTCTGTTTGCTTTTCCTGTCTAGATTTCTTTCTTCAGGAATTATCTTCCACTCATGTTTATCTCCATTTTTCTTTCTTTTTATTTTTTCCTTTTTTTTTCTCTTTTTTTCCTGGAGGTGATTTCAGGAACAAATTCTTCAGTCCTCCTGAAATTGCCCTTTCCCCCTTCTACCCTCTTCTAGCTTTGTTTTTCTTGTCCAGGAGCAGCTGTTTGCTCTTTCACTTCCCAGCATGGAGCTGAGTGATTCAGAGACTCCCCTCTGACAGCAAGACCTGTCTGAGGAGCCTGCTGGAGAAGCTACCCTTGATATTGTACTGCCTGCAATGGAATGCACTGGAAATTATTTGTTCAGAGCGTGAAAACAGTGGAATGGAGATTTTATCAGGGTTCTGCTGGCTCTCTGTAGCTCCCACATCTTCCTCTGCCTTATCAGCTGCTCAGGATTGGTGTGAGTGAAACACAGCAACTACCTTGGGGCTCAATGAAATGGCAATTTGAATCACTTACTTATTTTTGGCAGAACCAAAGCTCAGGCTTGCAGAATGCTCTGCTTAACTCCCTTAATTTATTTCCAAATGCATGACAGATATAGATTTGGTGTCCCACTTGCCTCAGTTATACCATTTAAATCATGGGCTTGACACTACTTTATGCATTTATCACATTGATTAAAATTGACTCATGCATTTAGATAACCAAAGACTTTTTAATATATTGCAAATTTTAAACTGCCTTTTTACATTAGGGTACTAGCTCTTTTTGTGTCTAACTCTGTGTCACTATTTCTTTTTCCCCTAAAGTTTTACTGATCCAAATACACAAGTTCTTTTACACACCAAGGAGAACCCTATTACCCTATTTTCTGCCTGATAAGTAAAACTGTACATGATCTTTCTTCATGTAACACTTCAAGCTCCCCTTCATTTGAAATGCTGTGGCCCTGTAGTTTTCCATTTCCATTCCAGGGTTGCTCTTCACTGGTATTGGACAGATGAGTCAAATTAGTGAAGGGAAAAAGCAGGGAACTATTCATACCTGACATACACACTTGGTGGCAGGAGAAACAGGCTGTTTGCTACGTGCTTTGCCTTGCTGTGCTTTGCAGAGTGATTAGCTACACATTGTGCTTTAGCAAGAAAATTGTTGCACTCTTCATGCAAAACAACCGTGAATGAAAGATAACTTCAACTCTGCAATACACGCCTGAAATGATGCATCAGTCCATAATGACCTCTCCACCACATATGCATTAATTTGCAAGAGTCCTAAAATCAAGATATCATCAAACAGGTATTTACTAGAGCATTTCACGTGCTAGACTTCAATTTCTGATGAGGTTCTGGTAACATAACATGATAAACTTTGTTTGCAAAAAAAGAAAAAAAATGCATATTGGCTTATGCCAGCACTCAGCAGAGTTCTGCGTAAAGGTTAATGTAACATTCAAACAGGATTTGTATGTTCTGACTTTAGAAAAGATCACCCTCAGTGGATTGGGGAGAGAATTGGAAAAAGGTAAAAAATTGTGGGCTAAGTTAAATGCAGTTTGGTAGGAAAGAAAAGGAAAGGATAACAGTAATAATAACAAAATACAGAACAAGTGATGTACAACACAACTGCTCACAACCTGCTGACTGATGCCCAGCCAGTCCCTGAATAACAGCAGCCAACTCTCCATGGTCATCTCCTCCCTGTTTTATTGTTCATCATTTTACCATATAGTATGGAATATCCGTAGGGCCAGTTTGGGTCAGCTGTCCCAGTTCTTGTGTTCTTCCAGCCCCTTTGCTGGCTGGGCTCTGTGAGGAATTGAAATATCCTTCACTTTGAGTAAACAGTGCTCACAACAACTGAAATGGTGGTGTGTTATCAACATTACTCTCATCCTAAATCCAAAACACAGCATACCAAATCCAGAACATACCAGCCTTTATAAAGAAAATTAAATGTATCTCAGCTGAAACCAGGACAGGAAAACACTTCTGGGCACATGATCATGTCTAATCACAGAACTCAGCTGGTGTGTTCAAACAACACCCTCCTGCCAGCTTTTACTACTGAGGTAAATTTAGCATAGATGTAAGTCTATGTTTGTAATGCACTACTGCTGGCAGAGTAGTATGGAAGGGTTTCTCTTTATTTTTCTTATTCTTAAACATTAAAAAGATAAAATATATGACTAATAGATTTTAAATAATTGATAAATGCACCTCCTGCTGGAGCTCTGATACTCAGCTCAGGACTGCCAGGAGATACCTGCCTTCACTTGAGATTTACTGAAGGAAATGCCTATTCTGCTTCCTACAAAATGGGAATAGAGAATGAATTTTCTCTTTAAAAATGCAGTCAGGCACTATGCCTTCCCAGCTGTACATTGTTTGCAGAGATGCTCAACGCCCAGATGACCACAGTGCAAGTCCGTTCTTTCCTGAACAGTGGTACAAAATTGTAAATTGTACTTAGAATGTACAACAAGGAAAGATAAATAGCTGCAGACCTGGTCTACCACAAGCCCCACAATGACTCCAGAGCCCTTCCTGTGCTTGTATTTGCAATAAATTCAAAGCTGCTATCCACAAGGATGAATATTTCATTAGCTATCAACACATAAAAATTAATGTTTTTCTGTAAAGTTGAATATCATACAACACACTCTTTTGCTTTATAGGATTGGTCTATCCTCATGTGTATAGTGGAAATACCCATGCTGTCGAGGTATATGCAGTGATCCAATAGCAGCAGCAACCTTCTGGGTTACAAACTTTTATAAGAAATAGGGTAGATATCCGATATGTGTATTTTCACACAGTCAAGCCTCCCATGCTGCACTGTTAGTGGCTCCTGTGGCAGCTAGACTTTGCTGCTGGAAGCCCAGACAAGATGTGGGCTACCATCATTCTTCAGAAACATTCTCATTTAGCAGATCTGGATGTGGAAGAATAAATTTTACAATTTTTTATTCAGTTACTGGACCATCTCAATAACCAGCATTTTTATAAGAATGCAAAGAAAGTGAATGAAGGGTGTTTACATCTCAGCACTGTAGGTGTTCATCAAACAGCAGCTTGATTCATGCTGGGCATCAGCCACCAGAAATGAATCTGTTCCCATAATAGCAACTGCTGGGAGAAGCAAGCTTGCTTTCTAAGACAGGTTTGTGAGCAGAACCCCTGCTAGAGAGGCACAGTGCACTGAAGGAAGTTGCTTTATGAGAGACAGCTGTCAAATCTAGAAGCTTGTGCGCAGCTGCTCACCAGGAGCCCTGCCTTACAACCAATCTGGGCTGGCCAGCCTGGTGCAATGGACCAGACACACATGCTTTGAATTGAAAAGGAAGGTCATTTCTCTGAGATGGTTTTTAAGCCCATAGAAAGGGAGTCATATTCCAACTTCTTCTGATGCCTTGGAGAGGTCAGAAAAGTTCAGTCTGGATATTATTTATTTGACATTGTAAAGGTAGAAACCAAAGAACTCCTAAAGAAGAAAAATATTTGAAACTTTAGATTTTCTCAATTCAATTAGTCTTATATTGACCATCAGTCTGTCCACTAAACAAACAGCACACTATTACTTGTAGGAAGAGGTTACTGGCTCAACTACTTCCCATGTACAAAGCAAATGATTTACAAATATAATAAAAAACAGCTCCATCTGGACAAGTTACTCAGTTAATCTCCTACATGGAGACAGAGAGAAGATCTGTGCAAGTGCATTTGCTAGATCTGTGCAAGTGCATTTGCAAAATGGAAGTCTCTTTCACAGCACTGCAAATCATGATGCATCAATAGGCTTTGATCTAGCCTTAAGATACCGTCTCCCAAGCAAAATTTCTTCTTTTCTGGGTGTTCATATGAGAATTTTCAATTCTGTAATTTATGGCTCTCCCTCACAGCCACATTTAGCTGACTGATGTCTGGAGTATATTTAAGCAAGATCTGCAGGCATGTGGGCAATTTCCACTTTGGGGTGTTTCACACTCCCCTGCGACAGTCAAATCCCCCTTGCTGTGCACAGATTGAATGTCTAGTCTTTGCTGACTGCTTCTCTCAGCGAAAAATATTTCCATATGGAGCTCTTTCTGCAGCCATTCATCAGCATTTAGAGGCCCCCTGAGCTCTTGGACAAAAAAGCAAAATGCAGTGGGCAGGGCTCCTGCTTCAGAAGTGCACCTACCCCAGACTACTGGAGACACAGGGAATGCATCTGGTAGGAGAATTTGGCCTCTTCAGACCACAAGTAAATGCAGTAGATTGACGAGCCACACATGAAATTTAAGAACTGGAGTTTAGCCTTCATTTATTTTCACCAGGACAAAGTCAAGAGTAATTCCACAGGCTTTGGTGGACTTGAGCAGGATTTGTTCTGATGTACCAAAGGAGGATCTGGCCCTGGGAGCCTAAGGTGATGCAATTGCCTTTTCTACTCAGCTTTCAGTTAAACCAACTTCAGAATTAATGTTCCTTACTTATCACTCACACAAAACCTATCTTAAGAAGCATTTTTATTACTGGACTATTAACTGAGATAACTGATGAAAGTACTTTCAGTGACCCCTCGTGTTACACCCCACTCTTTGCACTCATTATAATGATCTTTAAAAGGTTTTATTGACTAGTGAGATATGACAGCTGATATTATCCATTGGGTGTTCTCACTGTGAAAGACATAATCGATGTGTTTTGATGACAAAAGGAAATAAAATGAATGGGCCTAATGTGAAACAATGAGCTCATGTGGCTGACCTTTCAGCTTGGCAAAAAGCCACTAAATGGAAAAAAAGAAAATAAAAAAAAGGAAGAGACATTTAAAGCATGAAATAAAGGCACCTTACTTTTAACAAAGCCAAAAAACGTCTGGAGTATGGCCAAGGCCACAACCAAGCAACACAGAAATTGTCTGGCATTGCCAGTACATATGTAGTGCCCTGCTAACTGAGATTGTAGGTAACTGTTGTTTCAGGCAGGATCTGCCTTAGCAAGTCTATAATTAAAGAGAGAAGCCAGCTCAAATTTCTGTCCTAACCTCTTATGGAAGACAATAAACATGCTTGAACAATTTAATCTAATGAAAAAAAAAAAGAGGGGATGGGAATCATTTCAGGGAATACCAGAAAAAAGCTGTTTAAAAGGAGAAATAGGAAGGAGAGAGGGGTAAATTTAACATGGATATGCGAATAAGTTTGCTGTCCTCAGAAGAATGGAGGTTTGAATTGGGACTGCTGGAGGAGGAAGCAAGGAATGAGTGAAAGTGACACAGGTTCAAGAAGGAGGCTGATATGTGTATGGTAGGAATTTGTTATGGTTTAACACAGCAGGCAGCTAAGCACCACAGAGCTATTCACTCCCTCCCTCCCTCCCAAGAAGAGAATTGGAAACAAAACAGAAATTGTTGGTTGAAGATAAAAAGTACTAACACAGAGAAGTAAAATGGAAAAAAATGTGATGATGTATGAACTTACCACCCACCGCCCAGCTAACAATACAACTGCCTGCCGACTGATGCTCTGCTGTCAATGCAATGTCTCCTTACAGGTTTGGTCCTTCATTTCTGTATGTGTGTGAGAGCTCTTCGTGCACAAAAATAAGCCATGCACATTCCCACGGGTGAGGATGTGAAGCAGCAAACCTTGCTCTGATCATCTGCTACGTGCTGGTAAGACAGAACCATGAGTGCTAGCCTAAACTTGAGATCTTCTTTTAGTCCCCCAATGCTTTCCAGTCCTTCTGGTACAGATTGAACAACATTGATCACTATTGTGTACTTTCAGTCCTCAAAGTGCTTAACAAACATTAAGAAAATCTGAAGAAATGTGCTATTTAAATGCCCACTGTATCAATCCTGATTAAAACCTTGCTTGTTTTATATAGACATCTAAACAAATATGTTGAACAAAACATGAGGATGGCTTAATCGATTTACTCAGCTACGCTGGCCAGTAAAATCAGTTCTAAACTATTACTTAGCTGAGCTCCCAGGTAGAAGTTGTCCTTACTAAAAAGGATATTTATATGGGAAATGGAAGAGGGAAAGCTGCAGGAACTGCATCCCATGTCTGCAAACTGGCTGGTAGTTGGTACGACAGGCCAATTGGACTAAAATGTGGGGTTGGAATAGTAAGGTGGAAGAGGGAGCAACAGCTACTCTCCATTGCTCTCTCACAATCTCTGAAGGACATTATGTCTCTCACCACCCAGGCAATTATAGATATTGCCATTTTAGGCACTGGACTTTTCCACCCCCAAAACAAAGTTGATCCGTGCTACTTTGTGCCCAGATTTTTTGCTGAATGCAGATGGTTATCTGCATATAGTTACGTGCTATTTGATCCCTTGAATAGATAGGCAGCAAGCAGACAGAAGAGCAAAGCCACTGCTATTTCAACTAATCATTTGAGTAGAGTTTCACATAATTATTTAAACAGATGCATTCTGTGCAGGTGAAACAAAATTCTCTGCCTATTTTCTAGTACAGAAATGTCTCTAACAGAAGACTATCTATAGGACAAATAAATGCAAGGAGATGAGAAGAAAGCTAAAATTTGTAAAATAAACAGACCTGCAGCTTTCTGTATCACTTTGCATTTGAGGCAATCTGTCTCTGTTACCAGTTAGAGTAAAACCACTGATTTCCAAGCAGCTGCTCCTGAATTTCTCCAGTCACAGAGAAAATTCTGCAAAGCCAGATCCTTCTCTTTGCAAGAAAAATGCACACCTGCCATGAGCTGACTCTACACAGTGGTCCCATCTTTCCCATGCTCCAGGTGTGCAACTGGGCAAGTCTGTATGGAGGCAGAGCAAGCAGCAAGTCCAGTGCACCTTGATGTATGCACAAAGATTTGGATTTATGTAGTTTGGGAGCTAAGTAGGTTCAGCTAATTGTAACTAAGGAAGGATTCAGTTCAGCCTGTCTCCATGTTCAGAAGACCACAGGGCTCTCAGAGTTAAGAGCAACTGAAGGGAAGAGCCAGATTAGCACACACTTATCACTGCTTGGGAGTATTAACGTCTTTCACAATGTTTTGTGCCACAGCCTCAGAAAGAAGACACCCGAGAAGGCACTGCATAATTTCTCCATCTGGAGCCTCTTTGCAAGAATGTTTTAAGGCAAAGGCAAGAAAACGAACCACCTTATTTTCCTATTATTGACTTGTAAACAGATGAGACCAGACCCTTCATTCCTCTTTGTTTGCACTTCACTACCCGGCTTTAGTTAGGGTAAGAGATGCAGGGATGCTCCTAGAACAGGCCATCTTCAAAAATGCCTTCTAACATAGATATTTAGCCAACAACTCTCAAAGCCAGACGATCTGGAAGCATGTTCTCCAGCCTGATGGTACTGAAGGGGATAATCACACACCCGCTGACTGAGGAAACAATTGAGGAATGAGGCAAACATGTAGCTGAGCATGACCACCCAGCAAGCGTCATCTTCTCTCACACTGACCTACAGCACATCTTGCCTTTTCAGCAAGGCTCTCTCAAAGTGGGAGCTGAGTGCTGCTTAGCAACCCAGGAGCTTTATAAATATGTAGTACTGGGGTGCAGAGAAGAAAGGATAGTTGAGCAGAAATCAGATTAGGTGCAGAATCTGGCACTGCCTCTTGCTATGCCTCAAGTTGTATGGCCTCTTGTATGGCCTCAAGTTGCAGGGTAAATTTAGGTTGGATATCAGGAAAAACTTCTTTACAGAAAGGGTTGTTAGGCACTGGAGTAGGCTGGTGGGTGGTAGTTGTAGTTGAGTTGAGACCCTGAATGTGCTTAAAAACCATTTAGATGTGGTGCTCAGGGACATGATTTAGCAAAGAGTTGTTAGAGTTAGGGTAGTATGGTTAGGCTGTGGTTGGACTTGAAGATCTTTAACATCAATTGCCCAAGCAATTCTATGTTGATTAGACTTCATGCACTTGGTGACTGCCCAGCCTGTAACTTGTCAAGAACCTTCCGTGAAACCTTAATGCTCCTAAGGGAGTCAACAGCTTGAATGAAAGCGATGGGAAGAACTGGTGCCTTCCTCCTCCATGGGCAGGACTAGCATGTGGTAGCTCCAGTGCAGAACAAATCAGGTCCAGACAAAGCCTACCAGGGACAGCACTGGACTCGCAGAGGAACTGCTGGAAGCAGGGTACTCATGCATGTGACTGGGTTCAATCCTGGCTGTTTTGGCTCTTTTCATGCTGTAGTAAGAGGGTGAGTACCAGCAGTGAGGGCAAAAACCAAGAATTTAGCTAGAGACAACTAGATATGACTTGAAATTCAGTAGAAATAGCTGGAAAGAAATACAGGCTGACAGTGATGAATCAGGCCCATACTTCTCTGGCTTTCACTTTCTAAATTATTGGGTTTTAGAAGTCCTGCAAATCCTCTCTGTCTGCTGAGCCCACAGGGAACTGCAGCTGCTCATACACTGGAGAAATCAGGCTCCACTGCTCTGACTCCAGATGCACTGCAAATCCTCTGTGGAAAGGGACAGGGAATGATAAATGCACACAGCAGGTTTCCAGGGGATTCTCTAAGTGTAGAGGGAATTTCTGTGTGGTACAGTGATGGAGTAACTGATTCCTATCCTAGCGCCAGGGGTACAGTTTCCTCTGCTTCATAAAACAGATTGTTCTGGGCATCCCAGTGTGCTACTGCTGGGTTTTTGCAGGCTGTAACAAACACAGAACCACAAGTACCCTAGATAACCCAAACAAAAACTTTCCATAGGTGTACCAGCACACTGTACCAGACACATCTCAGACACAGCTGTGATTTTTCATCTGCAGGGTCAACCACAAGAGCCCTCATGTCAGCTTGCAGAACTTTAAAAATCAAATGAATTTCTAAGGAATAGAAATTTATTTCTTTGCCTTGTGGAGTTTTGAATATGTGGGAGTCTTGAATTTAAAGTCCATTTTAAGAATTATAGGTGAAAAGAGTGGATGAAGAGATGAAAATCCCATCTTAAACCCTAACCTCATATTTATACATATTACTTCAGAAGCTGCAGCTTCAAGAAAAATGACATGTAATAAAAAATCATTTAAAAATCATTCAAATTGGCAAATCTTCCATTCTAGACCTCCAGTGTCTGACTGTATCTTTGACTTGTGCTGGGTACATTTTGGCAATATTTCAGCTAGTACAACTAGATTAGCATGAGCATCATACAGGTGAAATCCACATGTAGCTGAGTTGTGCTGAGGCAGTAACGGTAAAATACTTTCACCTGGTGCAGGATTTCTGCCCATTTGATGTGCTAGCCTAATCTGCAGCAGAAAACAGAAAAATGGCAGGTCATCAGTCATGCTGTAGATATCCACTTTATAGCAACCATGTAGATTAGACCATTCTTCTGTCTTGTCATATTGAAAAACACTGTTTTGTTGCAATTAGTAATGATTTTGGACTAGACTGGTTTATCTCAGTACTTCTCATAAGAGACAGCCATATGGCTATAGAAGAAGGGACTATATAGTGCCTTCTTTTTGGGAGTGCAAGCAGTACAAATTGAGAAACAGAGGGCTGTGATCTGTCCAGTAGGACACACACAGTGGCTCACTATAGCTCCTGCCTCTGCTTGGTGTTTTCCCTTTGCAAGCACCTGCCTCATTTCGTTAAAAGTCAACCTCCTGAAGCCTGTTCCAACTACTGAAACTAGACCTTGCAGTACACAGGGTCCATAAATCACAGGGCAATGCTGAGTACTCTAGAAAACACCTGAGCAATGAATTTTAAAACAGTGTAAATATGACCTGTCATTTTATTTCAGTACAATGTTTTCTCCTATTTAATTATTATTTGAAGGTGAACTCACTACCTATGTAAGGAATTGCATGTGTAGGCATTTATGGTACCATTCTCTCAGGTTACAAGACACATACAAACCTGTTGAGGCTTGACAAAGTTCGAGTATTGAGTAGAAGGTATATTATGTTAGACTTTGCTATCATCAGGCTGTTTTCTTTGCTGACTTAGCAAGAGGGCTCTTTGTCAGCAAAACCTGTGGTACAGTGAGCACAGAGGTATTTGTCCTAAAATTCTGCAGAACCAATGAGTCATATCCCTAGGCACAATGAGAAGCTCACAGGCCATCTCAGATGATATGGATGTTCTGGGGAAACTAAGTACAGGCTTTTCATGTATTGAAAAAGATTCTAAACATCTCCTGCCAGGTTACAAGGCCTATGCATCAGCTAGCACAGAGACTTGGGTGCTCAGCTTTGCTCTCTGCTTTGAGACTGGAGAGATGGCTCAGTATCATAATTTTATATAGACAACCAGAGATTTGTTTTCCCCTTTTATATAAATGCCTCATAGTAAGGCATTGACACACCACTGAGCTGCAGAAACAGGATTACAAAATGCTGATCCCTTTCTCCTCCATTTCAGCTGTTTATTTACAAAAAATCTCTCATTAATCTTCTTTGCTGTGTTTACTTCCCACTTCAGTTCAGTCTTACTGTCTTACCATGCTTCAGGTACTTACATGGTAAGGATATGTTGAGAAAAGCTCAGGAGGCAGCCACCTCCAGAGCTGATTAAGAGAAAGAGAGCTCCACTGATTGTGTTTTGAAGCTGCACTGATTTAAGCCAGATTAAGATTTGGTAGAGCTGCTTGTATTCATGGTGCATTGCCCAAGACCAGTCAAGAAACCAGGTAATACTGAGATGGCCTTGCTCCCTCCAGCCTGTGCTAATTGTCTGTGGACCTCCTGGTTTTACTTCTTGGTGAGTATGCTCCAGGGAAAGGGAAAGGGCATCAGGTTTTTAGAGGGATAAAATGCTGGAGAAACACCTGGAGGTAGTCCAGATTTGGAACTACATATTTGGTTACTCATTCAGACATGCAAAGTGTTACAGAAATCCCTGACTTTGAGAGTGCTATCTTTACCCTCTGAAATGAGAATTCCTACTACCTAAATGAGTCTGAGTTCTGCCTTGTGGTTATGCCTATTCTAGAAATCTGCAGACAAAAGGTGTCACAGACACTGATGGCTGCCTGAACAAAGTGCAACACATCCAGCTAATCCTTAGATTCTTTTCTAATATTCTTTGTGAAAGTTTCTTAAGAGAAAATTCAGATTTTTTTTTTTTAAAGAGGAAATATCCTTCTGTCATTGTAACCAAAGAGAATAGCTGTTCCTCTACTGCAAAACTGGGGTTGCCATCATGAAGCATACAACCACACAGTAGCACAACACAGTCTCTTCAAATGATTGACAAAGGTCATCTGTGCAGCTGCAGAAATCTAGAACTGCTCCATAGGTATCTTCCCAAGAGTTTAATATATCTGGCAGTGCTCTGAGTATTAAAGCTGATCTAAATATTTTGGTATTAGTTCCCTTGTGCACCAGAAAACAAAGGAGTGGATTTCAGTGTTTCTTATGAGCATTTCATATGAGAGAATTTAATATTTCCAGAGAGATGTGGGGATGGGGATAACAACAGGCTGGCTTGGTTTCACTAGTTATTTCATACAAATAAGCAACAATTCACTAGGTTGTATTTCATGACAAAAATGGCTAAGTGCCAAAAACTTTTGATAAGCCAAACTCTAGCTTACTGAAAGGAAAACTCAGGTGAAATATTTTATACAGAGCAAATAAAAATAGAGCTGAGTTATGATACCTTAGGAACAGGTACTCCCTGTCTTCTTGTAGCAGAAAAGCAGATACAAGAGAACTGGATTGGGTCTGGCCCTTTGAAACTGTAGATTTTAACTTCAGTGCAATAGCATTTTTCTACTTTTTCTTTCCACTTTAAATTTGATTCTTCTGAAAGTGAAGGATTAGTACAACAGAATCAAGCTCCGTGCAAATAAATCTCTGCCTGTACTCTTCTGCTAAGACATTAAACACTTGCTATACCCTACAATCAGATACTTGTTATTATTTCACTCTTCAGCATCTCTTTAGTGCTTATATTGCTAATTAAGATGAGCCTCATGCTTTAAGCTAAGTAGGATACAGATATTGTTGATGGCCAAGCAATAAATCCCACTTCATTTGGAAGGCTATTAAGCTGAGAAATATGGAATCAAGCTATCAAGTTAGTTCGGTTATGCTCCTTGCAGTACATAATACATAATACTTAAGGATTTGTCACTGAGATACACACCATATATGTTTACTGTAGTTTAATTCAGATTGGCTGATAGTATGAGTTTTGCCCATGGGTAAATGTACTTTATAAGCAGCTTGTGTTCAGTATCTTCTTGGTATTATTATTTCAGTTTATTTCTTTTTTAGCTGATCAGCTTGTGAGAATTTTAAATGTAGTTCCTGTAGGCTCCAAAAAAGATTTTGAACCATCTGCTGCTTGCTGGCAAGTTGTTTTCATGCTTACTGGTGCTTTCAGTTTCTGCTGCACCTCAGGCTCCCATCGGAGAGAGTTTCCAAACATGAATATGTGGACCTTTCCCAGCTCTTCCAGGAAGAGGTAGAAAATTCCTGTCTAAGAATTCTGGAAGACGATACACAATGTTTTACAGAGCATGTATTTGGATAATAATCCTTGCCACTTTTGCATTTACACCGATAGTCAGACAGCAGGTGTTGAACCTAGCTGACGTCCGTGAGATGTAGGCAAATGGTTTGATATCTGTCTCAGACTGAGGAAACTAAGCAGGAAAGGGTCTCAAGAGTCAGCTCATGATGGGCATGGTAAATAGTTCCTTCCTAGCAAGCTTTGCCATTCTCCTGGTGCCCCTTGCTGCCGCCTCAACCATCAGCTAAATGGTGGCAGCGAAATGAAGCTTTGCCAACTTCGTAACTTGAAGACATGCCAGATGTGGCACAAAGAAGGAAGGGATGCTGTTCAGTGGTGACCCACTATATTATCCTCATCCTGAGCTAAGAAAGATTCAGCATGGGCAAGGGTGGGATCTTCCGTCTGGTTTATTGTTCCTACATGGAGAGAAACTGTGTGGGCCTTTCCTCGGACAGCAAGGGTTATGCCATGTCATGTCTATACCCCAACCTAGATACAGTTGAAGGAGAGTCTGAAAGGGATCACATTTGAAGGAGATGAGAGTATGATAAGCAACCAGGCAACATGCTGCCCTGGGAGCAGTGGGAGCCATATCTGTCAGAGACACTGCAATGACAAACATCGCACTTCCAGGAACTGCAAAGAAATAAGGGTCTGGGGGGATTGAATATGAGAGCTGATGTGATGGACTTGTAAGAAAGGATGGGGCAAAGCACAGGTACAGAGCATGATGGAGCACACTGAAGGGATTCAGCTTCAGTGTCACTCAGATTAATATCCTCCTTCCTTCCTTAGCCAGCTCTACCTCCCAGCAAAAAAATAGAGTGAAGGATTTCTCACACTAGCTAAAACCAATTCAGCTCAACGATATGTGATAATACTCTGTGTTGAAGGCAGAGATGCTTCTCTTGTGTAGTGACTTATCTTATTTCTCAGGACTTATCGATAGATAGCCTTTACAATAGATCAAGGAACTTGAGCTACTGAGGGATGCTGCCAGGCACTTCAAGGCATCTGTTTAACAGTTGTTTAAGAAAGGACTCATTGATGAAAAGCAATGCTCTAGTTACTCTGTAAAAAATATAATTAATAAGATTTTTCTTTATAGCCATCCATCCCACAGCTGAGCAGTTTTTAGCTAAGCATTTGTCAACACTGTAAATGTCAACAATAAGATAAAAGAGGAATTTTCACTTTTCTCTGAGCCTAATGCCAGTTCAAGCTGCAGACTTGTATGTTAATATTCTCACAACTGACAAATAACTGGTGTCTTCATCAAGCATCTGCATTACCCTTCACTGACATGAGACACAAGAGAGTTGTTTATATGAACTCCCATAGCCTTTTCCAGGCAGCTCTAAATTTGTCTGATTAAATTTCTTTTCTATATTTTCCATCTAGCAGCAGCAGAGAGCAGATCTGAAGAGCATTTTTCTTGCTAAGCTCACATTGTCCTGGAGAGTTACTGCTTCCATTGGCATATTTTGCAGCCTTGACAGAAATCATTCATAATTTGACATTAAGCAGACAAATGCAATAGCTGTTGAAAAAAATACAACTTTCCATAGGGAGTTGGACTTGTCCCCTGTGAACAGACCAACATAGATTATGAACTACAAGCAAGAAATTTTGCTGGGTTACCCATCCAACTGGACTCTGGTTTCAGTCCTCCACAAATGATTTTTTTTAAAGTGCAGTAGACAGAGTGAAAGCTTTCTAGCTCCTCAAAACTAATAACCATTAATTTAAGCTATACTAGAATAGCAAATATATCAATTTAATAAGGTAGTAGATGCAGATTTCTGTTTTCTTGTCTGAATTCTCCCTTTTTGGTACTCTTGGATATACCATCATCCAAATCCTGCATACATTTTTCAGGCAACCAGAAGGTACGTGCAATGCTCTACCATTGTGATATCTCATGAGAGTTATGATTATTGTATTCTCTGTGGTGAGCCGAATGACCCAGCTGCAGTACAGTTCCTGCCTGAGACACCTACATTACGAAATAGTGACACGATGAAAACCCAACCGTGAGGCGTTCTCAAAGAAACTCCATCCACTGTGGGAATGCAGTTTCCCAGAAGGCACTTTCTTTTCTAAATCCATGTATTGGACTCACAGTCAGTGCTTTCATATAGAAACTTTATAGAAAGTTTTGACTTTTTTCCAACTTTGGAAAGTTGAAATTCTTTTTAAAGAGTTGATCTCCCATCCCATTTTTCTGTGTAACTGATGTTAAAGCTATCTAACTGCCTGGAGTCTCAACAAGCACACATCTGTCACAAAGCCAGTGGCAGAGGAGCTGAGATGGTTACTACACACAGTATTGTACATAGGCTTCACATGGGCTTTTAAATTAAAAGAAGTAAATTTTGATTTTGATTATGTAGACTGAAGCAAGAAAAAAAAAAGAGAATAATCAAGAATAAGTCAGAAGTTGAGTCTCCAAATGAAAAATTACACAAATTACCCTATAGTTTAGGTTATAGGAGCTTGTATCAATTTGAAATGTTGCACTTAGCAATGGGTCTGGGCCAAAAATCGCACATCCCACATATACATTTTGAATTGAAAGCTTATTGACATTATTCAGCATCCTGCAGCATTTTAACTTTGGGGAAGCTGACATTAACCCAAACATTGTGATTTTGTCCCATTTCTAACTTTTCCTCTTCTCAAGCCCATGGCTGTGAATTGAACTTCATCCTTTACACAGACAGTACATAAATTAATTTTCCAATAAAAACACACATTGACCATAGAGTACCTCAGTCTGCATTTTGCCCTTAGGATGCATTTGAAGAAAACCAAGCCAAGTCTTGGGTCAGCTTTTGTAGGATTACACTGCTCTAAGCACATTAAAAGCATCTGTAGCCTTACCTTTTTATGGCTTTGTAGCAAATGATGACAACTACAAAGAGGAACACTAGTGTGGCACAGCATACTGCAATGATAATAACCAGGCCTGGCCACCAGGTCTCTTCAGTGGGGCAGAAAGTAGACTTGGGAGCTGTAATAAAGAGTGTGGAAAAACACATGAATTCTCTCGCATAAGCTGAATATAGTCAGATCCATTTTAGTTACTCATACAGTAGCACGATGCCAGGGCCACAGATTCATACAAAGAGGCTGCCTCACATTTAGGACAGTTTATATCTTTCTCCCAGTCAATCCCCCTGTTTGGTACAAGATATTTCTGTCATGGTTTCCAGATGACCAAGTTCTCGTGTGTCGTTGCTATCCACAGTGTTCAGCACAGAAGAGAAACCTCTACCTGCAGGAAACCTCTCCCCTCCTCCAAGATTGTCATCTTCTGTACATCAGCAGCAGACGTCATGCTGATAAGGACAGGCTTTCAAATCACATTAGGGGAGGTTTATAAGGGAGCAGTAGCAGTGTGTACCAATTAGTATCGCAGCTGCTATCATTGTAACCTTGGAGAAAGGAAGGGGAATAGGTTTTAAAAAAACAGGAATTTCATTGCATTTATTAATTGCTCATAGAGGACTGTGGCTGCCAAACTTCTTCCCTGTTATGCATCCCAAATGTTAAGAAATGTTTACAATAACAAATGCTAACTCATGAAAGCAAGCAATTGTTATGACATTCTTCTTATTCAATTTAGGGCTAGAATTGCGTGTTTAATGCTACTCAAGACAAGCAACACTTTGAATCGGAAGTACTACTGGTGGCACTTAGCTCAAATCTTTTTCCCCAGGGCCAAATTCTTTTTCCCATACTTTCTGGGACACCTGTTCCTTGAAGGATGGTGAGCAGTAGACAATGCCATGAGCAACACTTGTTATTGCAAAGGGGGAAGAGACCCTTTCCTCAGTATACTCAACCACATAACTATCATGAGATGCTGGGTCCTTCTAAAGGAAGTTCAAAAATGATTCAGTTAATGGAAATGACTAAATCTGCATTTTCAGTTAAGTAGAGGAAATAACCAAATATAGCAAAAGGAAGCTGAGAAATCAAGTAAGTTGTAGAACTAACGGCTCCTGGTTCCACTTCTGACAGTCTACTTCCAAACCATTTCAGCAAATAAATTTTTATTTTCTTACTGTGACGCTGCAGAGTTAGTTTCCACTGGGGGGGATGGAATTATGTATTGTATTCTGATATGACCTGATATTTTATGAACAATTTAAATATTGTTGTCTTTTTAACGTTCCAGAACAGAGAGCATTTCAAAGATAAGAATATGCTGGCACGCAGGGGTATACATACTCAGGGCCAACTCTACCCCCCTGATATTGCCCCAAGGAACAGAAATGGTTCCACTGAAATCAAATGAAATGTATATGCATATGATACGATCATACAGAATAGGACTGGTAGGGTCCTTCGTACCTAGTTCCTATTCTTCTTCCAAGGCAGGATTAACCAACCTAGTCATAGAGTAAACCAAGATCGTGAAACCAGGTTGGGTTGTTCTTCTGCACGATAAATGAGAGTAACAAATGACAAAGAAAGGGCCTAAAGCAACACCTGTTACCTGCTTGAGTAGCACGTGCTCCTTGGTGCTTTATCACAGTATTTTTACATGGAGAATAAACAGATACATTTGGAACGGAATAGTGAAAATGACTCCTGACAACTTAAATGTAGCTATTAAAGACAGGAAATAAGAATTGCAAATGTGGAGATGACCCTTAATTCACCCAGCTCCATTCCTTTCCTCACTGGTCCAGACCAGGCACTCAGAAAAACATGAGAAACAACTCTGGAAGTCATCAAAGCCTGTTTATTAGTTGCTGGTGATTTTATACAGCTTTAAAAATTATGTTATATTTCTATGCTTATTATTGCAATGCTAAGTAACCTTAGAAATGTCCACTATTCCCAATAAGCTTCTGGTTGTGTGGTTGCTTTTACCTTCCTCAGTGTGTATTTATACTGCCCTCATTACTGTGATACATTCATCTTTAATGCATTTCTTTCCATAATTACCCTCTGAGGAAGAGCAGAACTGCTTTAATCCTCTTGAACGTATGGGAAACCAGAGCCTGGCCCACCTGGATGCCCCATATATCAGGTATGAGGCACAGAGAAGTGCCCCTTGGAGAGGCCCACACTCAGCTGTCAGTGTTAGGAAGACACTGATGTCTCCATCACTGAGTGCATGGCTCTGAACTGCTCCCTCATGGCCTCCATCTTTGTGCATCCTCTTCTAAATCTATTATAAAACAGAAAAGGCATATTGTTCCAGAACTAAATCGTACCTTTTCCCTTATCTGATAAAGAAACAATGAACCATGTGCTGCTGTCATTCACAGTACTGTTTCAGGAAAGGAGGACATCCCTGGGTGAAGGTAGTTCCTGCATCATCACTATGGGGTTACCAAGAGCTGACATCTGCTTCCTTGGCATCCAGTGCTGGTCTCACATGATTGGCTTCAGCTGCTCAGAGCACGACAACCTGCTGATTTGACTAATTCCTGTCTGCTCTTCATTGGTCTCAAGATCAGCTGAACAGAGAAAGTGATTTTCAAAGCAACCTGAGGAAAATGTTCGTTTTCTCCTAGGCCCTAAGGTGCTGTTCTGCACCCTGAACAAACCACTGGGTAGAAAGCAGTTGGAAAGTTGTGACGTTCTGAAGATAAGCAACCTGAGCAAAGCAACTGCAGGCTGTCATCCTGCCAGAAGTCTTGTTAAAACATTGAACATTTCATTCAATTAATGAAGTACTAAAATAAGTCACTGATGCTAAACAGCAAAGATTTAAGAAAACACATACTGTCAAACTAGCCAGATATTTTCTGAGGAGAGTACTGTTTTGGTAAATACATGTATTACAGCTGGTATGATAACCTTAGACTTTGGAATGACATTTGATGTTGAGGCTATGAAACTATAAAGCTATACAGTATGCTTGGAACATATGAATTAAGCTAAAAGCCAGGGGTCTGGTATGCCCCAAAATCTAACTGTATATGCTACTGAGATAATTTGTTTTTTAGCCACTCTTTTTTTTTTCGTCCCCAAAATATAGGAATAGATACTGGTACAGTTTGTAAATCATTCAGGAATGTACTCCACTACAAATGGAGATAAGCATATTTAGATTAGAAACAGGATAATTATTATCATTAGGGGTAATTATCTGCTACAAAACTCTATCAACTCTGGTGAAATATTTCACTGAAAAAATTAGTTTAAGGTAGACTGTTCATTTCTCCTAAAAGAAGTCCAAATCCAGATGCAGAGATTTATTTAAAATAACAAGTCAAGAAAACGCTCTGCCTCTGGGAAGCCCTCACGAGCACAATGCCTTTTTTCCTTCTGGCCTTAAAAGTCAGGAAGTACAAATTTCAGTTAGGTTTACTTTTAGAGGGACAGTGCTTTCCCTTATTCCAAACAGCACCAAAGAATAAATAAAGACAGCATTAACGCAATGAATCAACAGACCCATTTCAGACCAACTATGGGTGGCTGGAACCAACTCTGAGATAACAAACTAATGAAAACGTACACTGAGAGTAAAGGCATCCTGCAAACCCTTCAAGCACCAGAAAATCTCACGTGCTAACTTTCTTTGACTAAATTTGTTCCCAAGTCTCAGCATTATGGCAGCTTCAACTCTAATGCTAAGATAGCAAGAATTTGTATGCATAGAGGTCTAGCTAGCAATGGGCATACCAGGTGTAGTGGAAATGCTAAGTCACAGCCTGAAACAGTGATTAGGCACCTGGTGGGAAGGCAGGGCCGACCCAGGAGAGCTCAGGTGCATGCAATGCAGCTGAGTGACTGGAAGGGATGAAGCAGAATCCTCCTCTTCCCAGATGTCATTTAAGAGTTGGCAGTGGAGGTGAGGGTGACTTTTGCTGGAGATCCCTGCCTACCTGAGGTCTTCTACAGGTAAGCAGCTCTTTTCCTTCATTTCTTTGTATGCTGTGTGTGAGCTTGTTCTCTTTTGCTGTAGCCAGAGGCTCTGTCATTCTGCTCTTATTGTGGTCCTTTCTGTCCTGTTACAGCATTATACTAGGAAGGATTAGCTCAGCTTCACAGGGCTTCTCTGAATGTCCAAGCACAAAAATACTGGGAGGAAAATGGAAATAAAACTTCCATGAAATTATGAAGAAATATCTGGGTTTTTTTTGGCAAATCTTAGAGTAGGTCACTCTCAAAATTGTCCTCATCTGCTTAAAACAAAATAAGGGGTGCTTTTGACTACAGGGACCATGCTGTGCTTCAGCCCTCCACAGAACCAGTGAGTGAGAGGAGGGAGGCAGCAGTCATCCCTCCTACCCTGGCCATCACTGCCAGTTAGCTGAACAAAACAGGGATGAGACAACAAATAGACAAGGGAGCAGTGACCCATCTCCCACGTGCAGTCCCAGAGAAGTGTCTCTGGCTGGCGTCTGATTGTGTCAGCCTGTTACAGGCTCAGTCCCAGGCAGCTGGTGAGTGCATGCTGACATGATGTGGAAGAGTGACGGTGACCTCCTCACCTCCCTACAGCAACAGTGACTTCATGTCTAAAAAAGGAAGAGTGCTTTCAAGATAAATCAAAACTGCTTATTGTTTTTCTTCCTGCTTTTTATTTCTGTTCCTGTGGAAAGGTCAAGAGTGCTGGTGCAATCATCTTTATGAGACACCTGCCCATTTTTAATATTGTATATTCACCACAGGCTAAGCCTAGCCATCTTTATGCCTGCAGCATTTCTCTCACTCTTGCAAGGCTGTCTGAATCAGCCGGTGTTCTTCTACTTTGCTGGCCTGGAAGCATACTGGATTGTGTTTTGAAAGCAGGCTCATGTTCCAAGGGTCTCAAATGTTTTATCAATCTTAGTTGGAAATTGAAAGGAACTGAGGATGCAGGCAGTGTGTTTTTGCTGACCCATGTGTTATGTCACGTATGTTAGGGACCTGTTGATCTGCTAGCTTAGTCAGGATTAAGTTCTAGCCTCAGCTTCACTTTTATTTGCCTTCTTATTTTGATAAACTCACTAATCTGTGCTTTGGCATCTCCGTTTATAAGACAAGGAGAAGCTACTAGTTCCTACACCCATTATTGCACTAGGATGCAGAGCATCTCTGGCAGCTCTGGGTTCTCTGGATGAAGGGTTTGTTACCTAGCCTAGGGCAATGTGGAGAGATCTGTGAGTCAGTGTAAGCTCAAGTGTGTCTGGCTTGGTTACTGCGTTTTGTCACGTAGGAGCAGTTACAGATGTTTTTGGATAGCCTGTATGATAGGAATACACTATGTGCACTCAGGGCTGCTAACAGGGAAAGGCAGCCAGCAAATCTTTCACAAAGAGCTATCTAATGAAATCTGTGTTCTATTAGACTTTGATACAAATATAGATCTTCAGCTGTTATTCTTAAAATGGATTTCAGGTAGGTTCTGTCCTGTTTGGGCTTTATCCAATGAAATTCCTGGATTTGAGGGAGAACCCTTCCTGGGAAGATGAGACAAATGAGCCTGACCAGAAGATGAGGGCCTTGGTGCTCCCTCCTCAGAGCAAAAAGCACTTGTGCATTGCAGTGGGTCTTCTGCTGTTACTCCTATTCCCTCTGCCCTGCACTTGAGATTCCTTGCACAATCTGAACATGTCAAAGCAAACCACGTGTCTGAAATGATTCATTTTGAAGATTCAGAAGCTGTAAGATATGAATGGATGCACTTCACTGTCTCCTTGGCAGGTCCAGATATCATCTCACTGACCTCCCTTCACAGTTATTACCTACAAACGCTAACAGGCAATGCCTGAGTTGCCAGAGGGCAGGTGAGGGAGTACATCAAACCACAGGCCAGTGGCACTGCTAGGATCAATGCAGGTCTACAGGCTGGGCCAGGCCCTTCACAGCTTGCTGGATGTGGCCTTGGGGACAGCCTGCAAAACAACCTTTACCTCCAGATTGCTCAGCAGAAAGACAACCTGGATTTGGCCACATCAGCCATAATGCTGCTCCTTTGCCTCATGTTTGTAAACAAATCAATCTAGCTGGTGGCTGAAGAGCTTTAGCCATGGACTGTCTTCCCCACCCCAGTGCCCCAAGGCACTACAATCTCCTGGAGAAATCACAGCATTGTAAGGATTGGATGGGACCTCTGGAGATCATCTAGTCCAATCCCCTGCTAAAGCAGGTATCCTACAGGTGTAATGAAATGGCACAGAGAAGATATTGCAAGCAGACTGTCTTAAGGGAACAAGATGGTACATGGACTCTTAAACATCCAACATGAATGTTGATGGGCACAACATTCAAGATGTGGCTCCAGCTCTGCCACTGCTTCTCCCTTGATTCTCTTCGATAGAAACAGCAAGCTCCAAAAGAGCACTACGCTAAAGTACTTAAATCAGTACCCAAAACAGCAAATTAAATCCAGCAAGTGCACAAAAATACAAAATTTCCAGCCACGAGTTCTCAGGGCTTTTCTCCTCAAGTTGAGAGATGTGCTGTTGTCTGGTTGGAGAGGTGAACTTTGTGCAAGATGGTCAGCACAGAAAGCCAGATCCTTTAGCAGCCATCATTAATTTGAGAGACTGGGCCAACACAACAGGAACGTGAAGCAGGAATGGATGACAACTTCAATAACAAAGTTAACTTGGGACAAGTTCATCTTCAGTAAATCCAAACATCACAGAATGGATTTGGATTATTTCAGTACTCAAAGAGCACTGACTTAGGAAGCTGCTATGTTGTATCTGTTTTCTGAGATGCTGCCCGGCAAGGAAAGACTGAAGAACTCCTTTACACCAGCAGTGTCCTGCCCCAGCATCCTCATCCCTGGATTATGGCTGCAACTATATACAATATGAATAGACTGGCTTAAACAAAATAAGAGCCCCCTAAATTTGCAGTAGATTTTGATGTACACAAAAATGCCACAAAATCTTTTTTCCTACTTCTTCAGTTCTTTGTAGTCCTGTGCTTTTCCTGCTGCTTGTAAACGGAGGGCTATTTCCAGAGGGCTATGAGCCAGTCAGGTAAACAACTGCTACTAGGCAATAGTAGTGTGCTCAGCAGAAAGCCTGTCTTGATTTACTGCCTCCCTCAAGTAGTTAGGTTAAATAACACTGATGGAAATTAGCTATTCCTGGAGCAGATGATTCTTCTGTTTATCACATTATGTTGCAGACAACTTTATATCACACAGCTGCTCTGTGCATATGTCCCTACTACAGTTTTAAAGGGGGTACTGTTATCCCTGTGCAGTGGGAACTTCTGCTATAATAAAAACATGTGTGGGATAATGCTGGAGAAATTCCCTTCCCTGCAGCTTTCACACTGCAGACGCTGTTTCTCTGCACTCTCAGTTCACCTCTTTGTTTAGTTCTCTCCTCCTTTCTAAAAATAATTTCCATCTGAAACAAGAATCATGCGAGTATTGTGCTCAGATCTGGAGGATGAGACTTGAAGAAATGGAAGAAAAAAGCAGTTCTGCAGAAGCTTCATGGAGGTCATGGGTGATAGAGGGGTACATGGCTCATTGCAAGTAGGACTGTAACTTTGGGTGGATAAAAGCTGAGCGTGAATGTAAAAAGGGAAAAAGAGAGGAACTGTACTGGACTTCCAAGTGTGGTGCTTGATACCTGAGCTTTAGAGGTCATTGAATGTGGATTCGTTTGAGTTTTCTAGTAGATTTCACTAAAGCCTCATGTACTATGCTGTCTTCAGTGACCTCACGTTCTCCTGCTTTTTTTTTCTGGCAGATTTAAGAATCTTTTGAAAAATGAACTTGTCATTTTTACTAAAATAAAAATAATAGGAGATGAATGTACCGGTTGCTCAGGCATAAGTGAAGCACATTGAGATGAAGCAGCTTGTCCAGAGTCGCTACAGCTTAGTGGAAAAGCCAGAAAACAGAATGTCTTTTGACTCCTGGCCAGTCCTACACTCTGAACTCCTCCCTGGGAGTCAGATGGAAACACTGGATTTAGTCATAACTGCATTTCCATGGTGGAAGCAGTCAGATCTCTGCCCCACACTGATGCCATGCCCAGAACTTCTGTGTGGCACAGACCTGTGGGCATCCAGTGGGTTATTCAGGAAGGGCTCATGCTAATCCTGTAGAAAGCTTCTATTGGTTTTAATATCACTGTAGTGGAAGAATGGCTCTTCAGGTTAGAGTCCTACATGCTTATGGAAATACAATGATGCAGAGTGCAGAGCAATCAGAAGAATGTTTAAAAAAAGAAATAAATAAATAAAAAATAGACTAAGGAGTGAAAGTCTGTGCACCAAGCAATCAACAAGCTGAGAACCAGATCTGCCAGCTATCCTATTCAGCCCCACCTCTGATGAGCCCCACCAGAACTGAGGCATGTCTCCACAATTAGGAGCTGAACATGGTTTCAGATGCCAAGGTCCTTTGGAGGAGAGTAGGGTTAGTGAGTGTGGAAGAAGAGTCTGTTTTCTAAAGCATGATCTGGAGAAGCAGTTGCATTTAAAGGCCTTGTGGAAAAAAAGCTTTTAAGGCGATTACATCATAGCTACTTTCTGTGTTAACGCTCTGCTCTGGCATTTATCTTTACAATGGGCACTCACGTCAGCTACTGCCCTCTGTCACATGTTTTTCTAACCAGCCGTCTCCTGATGAAATGCTGTTTCTCCTTCTCCCTCAGTGAATGGACAGAATTGTTTTTAGCCTGATAAATCACACTATCAGTTTCTGTCCTAAGCAAATTAGAATTGAAGCCTATGGTTTGCAAGGCAGTCTCCTTGCAACAGTACAGTTATTCTGGAAAGCCTTGTGTGTACCATCTTATTTCCCTGCTGTCCATGACCTGAACCAGCACCAGGCTGAGTAGCACAGAGCAGGATGACACCTTTATAGAGTCCTAGTGCATAACAGCCATCATTCAGGCAGATGTTCCTGTATTGTATGGCATGCTTTTTGAAATGCAGGAGTTGATCAGATTAGTGGGTATCTACTGCCTCCAAGAAACAGGTCACAAATGCCTGAACATTTTTTTGTTAAATTAGTATTCTGAAATTTATTTCAGAAGGTGACCTGATTTCTGCAGGTTCTGAGCACTCAGATACTTTAACTTGGGTGCCTGAATATAGATATGCAAGCTCCAGTTTAACCTTTTGCATTCTATTATACAGGAGCCAACCTCTCTTTTCTGAGGTATTACCCCATGGGAACAGAAATCCCTCTAAAGAAGGACCCCAGCCTCAGCTCTTTCCTTGTTCAGTGATTTTTTTTTTTTTTTTTTTTTTTTTTTTTTTTTTTTTTTTTTTTTGCAAGATCTTTACCCCATCCTCTGATTCTCCTCCAGGCACAGTAGTCTAAGTTTTCTGTAGTGTTCCAAGTTATAGTAATAAATAGTATGTTTGCACAGTTATTCCTTTTCCAATTCTGTAATGGGGTAAATAATTTTACCCTTAGAGGTACTATACTTCCATCAACCAGCTGCATTTCCTCGATCTCTTCACATATTCAAGCAAGAACAGCAGTGAAGCAGTGGTTTAGGGCAGAACAACAATGGCACAGCCATGACCTGAAGACAGTGATTCTCAGTTCTTTAGAACAGAGGCACTGCTGAAAGGCACAGACATAAGCAAGTGCTGTACCATCCACTTCATTGCACAAACACATAGCCCAGCTCTCCAGTGGCAAGTGATGTGCAGAAAGCATGAGCATGCTTCAGAAGGGAAAATCAGTGCCTGTGAACACCTGCTTGCCCAAGCAAACTGTGTGATCTGCTTACGTTCAGGAAAGAGGCCTGAAAACACTTAACCCTCATGCTGAGTCTGCCTTTGCTGCTGCAGCGCTCTGATACCTGAAACTGTATTAGCAGACTTCCACATCAGTGCTCAACAGCCATACAGACATGTAAAAATAATAATATTCAGTGCTTGATATCCATCTCAAATCCAAAGTTTACAGAAGTTTCACATGTGATAGCTCTGGGTGTTTGATGGGTTCCTGAGATCCAACCAGCAGTTTGGAGGTGAAGGGAGAGCAGTGCTCAGGACTCTTGTTGATGTTTCCTGCAGGGAGGCAGGACACTTCTTTGGCAGGAATCACAATACATCACCCTGAAGTCTTCATCCTTCAGTTCCTGCAGTGAACAGACCTTCAAAGGAGGGATGCTGTACATTGAAATCCAAACAGCTGAAACATGATTTTAAAAGTCTAAGCCCCTGCATTGATGACCAGCCTTTTGCCAGAGAATGATTAAGGAGGTACTTCAGGACAGGCAGATTCAATCCCACATGAAAATGATAGATTTTCTTTGTGTAATCTTCTACACGTACAGATCAAATTAAGGACAAGATCTGCACAAACTCTTCAGCCAAGCAGTATTCACTTGAGTGGTGCCATCAAAGACACCAAGGCCATAAAATACAAATAGAATTCAGTACCACTGTTATGAAGATATTATCTCACAGATACTGTCTTTTTAAAGAGCTCAGGAATTCCCAGACAACAGCAAAGATTGGACAAACCTTATAGCTTGGAACGGAACTGATGCGACCTCAACATTTATGCCTTCAGGGAAGGCAAATAGAAAACCACCTTCAGCCATCTGCAGGCTGAATTTCTTAGCACAGATTGTTGAAGACTTGGAAATGCTCAGAGTATTTCCCTCGTGTATTAGTAGCAGCAGTTTCTAAGGCACTGGTTTGTATCTATCTCTAAAAAATTAATGGGTTGTGTGTAGGGTGTTCAGACACTATATGGAGAGTGGCTATACTTGACGTACACTTTAGATTTATGACTACAGATGGCTTTAAAGAGTTCATTTTAAAATGAAAGACATTGCAAGTCATATGTCTGAGTTTAAGAGAACAGCTGGTTGACTATGTAGTAGATACTTCTGTTGTGTACGCCACTTATATAAGCGTAGACCTCCTATTAGACATAACAGTTAATTCCTTTTATCACTTCAGTGGCTTGGTTATTACTGAAATTGTAATTGATAATTACAATTATCACCTAGCATTTTTCTTTGAGGAGACCAGTTATTTCCACACCTAGTGCACTTGGATTCCTTATCCAAAGTGTGTTTGCATTTCACTTAAGGGAAATATAGCTAAAACTGATTACTTGATCAGAGCAAAATGGAACTAAAAGTGCTTTCCAAACCAGAAGTAAGTTTAATCTTAGTAAGATAAAATTCCATTTATCATCTCACTCAGTATCTGTAAAATTCAAAATAGTAAAAATTGCATTTACAGCTTGTTAACAGATTGGTCCTTTCACCATGCCAAATGCCCAACAGGAAGGCCTTTGTGACCACATGGAGCACATTTGTAACTCTCTGAGAGCCAAAAGACAAGGCACAGCCTTTCTCACAGAAACAAATGTAAGCAAATTGGTTACTGGTCACTGCCTGCACTTTCCTCTATCTTCACACAGAAATCTAGATCTGCATGAGCAGGCAAACTCTTGCAGAGATGTTATCGACCATCACTTCAAAATGAAGCACGTAGAACTTGGCAGCTGGTGCCGAAGAATGAAGACAAAGCACCTGCAGGTTGCTAAATCAAACTGAGGGTTAAACCAAACCCCCCCTTTTCTACACTGACAGTAACTTCCTCTGACACTGGCTATGAAATAAGATTATATCCTGCGTCCAGAAGGAAGTGAAAATGTCCAGTGATGACTCAATAGAATTTGTCCCACTGGCTACCTTCAACAAGTCCAATTTGATTCACTAAAGAACAAACCTTTGCGTAAAATATTTTTGGATAATGAACTGATGAAATATCAGCCCTGTTTAAAAGGTATTCTTCAAAATGAAAAAATGATTCATTTTAATAACAATTAGGTATTCACAATTTGCTAGTGTTTATATGTAACATGATTTATTAGTGCGAGTGTTAAACAATCTCCTAATTATTAATGATAATTTTTGGCAGTGGTATCAGTTATCAACTGACATTTTTATTACATTAATGGACACTATGTACTCGATTTGGGATAAGAACTCAAACACTTAGACCACTGTTTTCTTGATCTGCTATCCTGACTTAAAAATTATTCATAAGTTGTGACTTAATAAGCAGCACAACACTTATTTACTAAATTGATAACTAAGATAATGCACGAAAACATTATGAGAACATACTCTTCTGTGGGTCTGCTTTACCAAGGTCAGCTGCTTAGCCTTTGCTGCCAGCACAGCTTGTGCCAATTAAGAGTTTACTTCTGGCTTGTCAAGATGAGGCACAGCTCCAGACTGCCATGGGCATGGGAACTTACAATTATTTGTATCTCAACAGCCTCTGACTCATCAGTAACTTCACTGAAGATTTGTTATCTTCTTAATCAATGAAATGGTAGTCATGTACAAATGGGCTGCCATCCACACAAGGAATTAACGTCTTCAGTTTTGCCAAGTCCTTTTGCTTAAAAAATAAAATAAAATCAGGCTTTTGGAGTACACATCTCAAAGCAGAAGGGATTGCTCTTCTGCAGAATGAGTTTAATATCTGCTGCTTCTTGTTTCTAAATTAGACAATGCTTCTAACTTATAGATAACAGAACTCTCGCTGATTTCTGCACTGCAAAATCTGGCCTGAAGCTTTTAGTTTTAAATACTGGAAAATGTATGAACGAGTGCGTTTTCGAGAGAGTGGATTTTTCCATAACATGGATTTATTACTGCATGAAAAATTCAAAACAAATCTGCAAGGTCTCAGAGCAGCAGGAAGATTCATCACTTGCCTAAATAAAAATTAGCCTTGACAAAACATTTCAGAATTTATTGTGGTGAAAAAACTCTGAGTTGGGAAGGCAACGGAAGCTAGAAATAGCAGTGTGATCCAACCAGTATTTTATAAAGAGATACAGAGAGTTTACAACAGCCCAATATGAGATGTTATGTACACAACAGCAGAATTCTATCAATTATTAGCACGACTCTTCCAGTCTTACCTGCTTTCTAGTCACTTCAGACTTAGTCTGGGCATCTGGGATATATGCTATTTCAAACATCATATTTCAGTGCTGCTTAAGAAATTTGCTCACCCTGAAAGTTTTTCTCATTTTGACTCAGATACAACTTCTGACTTTTATTTTATTATTTTATATTTATTTTATTTTATTTTTACACTAGAAATAACTGAGCTACAGGCAAAAAGATACCACGATTCTGAAATCTTTGTGTCTTCGGTATTTTAATTACCAATACCTGCACTGCTAAGCAGGTGTTCTGGTTTCAGCTGTGACAGAGTTGATTTTCTCCACAGTATGTGGTATGATATTATGTTTTGGCTTTGGGAAAAGAATAAGGTTGATGACACACTGATGTTTTAGTTGTTGCTGAGCAGTGCTGCACGGAGCCAAGGACATTTTGGCTTCTCATACTGTCCTGCCAGCAAGGGGCTGAGGGCAAGACATATGAAGCTGGGAGAGGACAGAACTAGCACAGCTGACCTAAACTGGCCAAAGGAATATTTCATACCTTATGGCATCAACTATAAAACTGAGGGGACAAACTGGCTTGGCACTGGTCAGCAAGTGGTAAGCAACTGCATCGTGCATGACTTATTTTGTAAATATGTATATAAATATAATTATTTTTACTATTGTTTTTTTTTTTTTCCTTCCTTTTCCCCTCAGTTCTCTCTCACATCCCATTGGGAGCAGGGAGTGAGCAAATAGCTATGTGGTACTGAGTTGCTTACAGTGTTAAACCTCAACATTTCTGGTTTAGGTGTGTGAATTCTACTAAATTCCACCTTAGTAGCTTAATCATTTTGTTCTCGCTTCTTGCACTTGTTTGCACATCTTGGGAAGGCAGAGTCTGCAATGTGAAGTCAAGATGATGTGAACCTGGACTTGAGTTGACATGTGCCATCATCTGTGTCTTCAGGTTGCATGACTGGATGTCAATTTAGATTTGAAAGCCTCAAAATCCTACCGCAAGTTCTTAGAATCACAACCCTTCAGAAAACTGAAAGTGTATCTGGGAGAAGACAAGAATTGAATTTGGTTTTGCACTGTAAATTATAAGCAAAGCTCTCACACAGGAGTGTAATTCACACTGTAACAGCTGTGTTACCAAAACTGAAAGGGCTTTCCTGTTTCAGCATCCTGCTTGCATTTTAAAATCACAATCTAGACCAATTATACTAGAAGAATGTTCTCTCATAGTAGCTATCATTGCTTCAATTTTTTTTTGATGTAGGAGTCTGTACACCTCTCTACTTTTGGTGTTACTGTAGTTTTCTTCCATTATTGCTCAGTTTTGCTAATATATATGTTGTATGAATTATAGAAGAAAGCATCTTTCTCCTGTAAGGAAAACAAATTTCTTTGGCCACAATTATATTTACAGCTGCTCTCTGCAAAAGTGCAAAGCACTCCTGAGACAAAAGGTTTACACAGAAGGAAACCTCGAGTCAGAGCTCTCTGGGATGCAAGAGTTGCACCCAAATACCTGAGCAAATTCTTTGGCACCTTATGTTTTAAGCCATGACATGGCCTCCAGAAGGATTTCAATGAAACTTTTGCAATCATGACTTCCCCTCAACTCCTAGAGGACAATCACAGATGTCTGACAAAGCCAGAGGTCCTTTCAGCATTGCATAGGCAACCCTGTCTATGTCTGCTCATGTAGTATAAGAAGCGATGTAGTGAGAACCAGGACTATGCTACCCTTTTTGAACACTCATTTGAAGAGAGTGCTTAGTTTGAGGTTTAAAGTCATTTTTTTGACCCACAGTGGGCCACTCTGCCCATTCCATCACCAAAATTTAGAATCTTAGATCATAGAAAAGCCTAAGGTAAAGCCATTTCTTATTCCATTTATTATGTCCCAGTAGCATATGATTTTCATTTTTATAAGAAGTTCCTGCTGTGAAAGGCCACGTTGCTAGTGGTCAGCAAGTGAAATCTTTCAAGACTAGTTGCTTTAAAACCTACTCAAAGTTTGAGAAGTTCCAGAGTGTTCCTGTCCTCCAGATTTCTCCCCATTACACACATTGTGATCATCTGTCCCTTAAAGATCCAAATGTCTTTGGCTTTCCCACTTGCCCTGAAGGGACACTGCACATTTTTTGAAATTAAGCTGTACATTTCTGCTTGTATAGTTGCCAAAAAGTTGCTTTCTGACTACAGTTGGTCATTTTTGTTTTGGCATTTTTAACAGTCCAAATAATTAATTAATTAGATGCATTATCTTCAAGATGAAATATCTCACCTTGAAAAACTAAATTGTACAGTTACAGCCTGGAGATTAGAGTCCTCTGCAATGATATAATTCACTTTGGCTTTGCAGTGCAGCTTGATTATGCTTTATCTCAATTGAGAGCTTAGGACTTTCACTGAGTTCAGGATCTGTGTATGTATTTGTACGTCCAGCGAGTCAAAGGCTGGTTCATATCCAGATTTGGTTGTGCTAGTTCTACTCACATTTCCTACACTAAATTTCAACTGCAGCAATATTTGGTCTGGTATTCCTATCACCCAAGGAGGAGATGGCAGTACCACGGATGCCTCCACCCAGAGAAGGAGATGGGCAGACACAGCAAATGTTGCCAACCAACAAGTGTGGTGTTTGTGCTGGACTTCTTTTCCCTTCCTTGGTTCATTTTTAACAAATCACTTCTGAAATGTTTCTTTCCTCAAAACTTACACAGTCTAAAACTTATACCGACTGCAGTATTTGTCTCTACTTGGATGTCTACCGTCAATCCTCTCTTCCTTTGAAAGTCTGGCTTCTACTTTCAAATGAAGTCCTTTCTTCTTTGCAGTGGCCCTGGAGAATCCCGCATGTTCACAAAGTATTTAAAGGTTGACATCTGCAATGTTTTAGATTTTGAAGGGTCAACTTCATTTGAACTAGCTTCATCTCATGGGTCTGTGAAGCTGGGTTAGAAATTCTGCCTAAACAAGTACTCCATCCATCTCGCCTTAGCCTTGGCTGAAAGCCAGGAACCAGGAAGAAAGCAGATGAGGAGAAATAAGAAACAGTTAATTAAAAGCCAGGTTCTGAGAATCTTGGTTGTCCTTAGGCTCCTCACAGCCACATGAGCTTTTCCTTCACTTGGGTATGGGTTAAAGAGCAGGCTGCTGCTTGCATAAGGAGAAAGACTGCAGAAACATAAGGATGTCAGACTGCTTGGAGGAACTGTAATTGGCTCAACTCTCCAATAGTCCTCACTTTTTTCGCAAAGCCTCCAGCATCCTAGCTACTTCTAATACAGGCTAGGGCTCCTCAGCTTGAAAACTCTCAGGAAGAAACACTTGTATATACTGAACAAAGCAGTAGTATCTCAGTGGGACACAATAAACAGCACCTGGGATGAAACATAGGAAACTCAAAAGTTAAAGACTCGTGGTGAAGACCCATGTGTCCCAGTATATGGAAAGAGATACCAAACCCCAGCCTAGTGGTACTGAAAGAACCAGCATCCACAGAGACAAGTGTGGCCAATCTCAGCCTTCAGTTAAGTACTATAAAGCAGAAGTATTCACTGCAGCAGACCAGGATTCTTTTGCTTAACATGGATAAGCTGCTGCAGGGCATGGGGAATGTCCCATGGGAGCTGCAGTGCAGGTACAGTGAAAGCAAGAACAGGGTTTGGAAGGGACATCAGAGATGTCAGTGGCTTGTATGAAGCAGTTAGAAACATAGGAAAAGGAAGCCCCTGATTGAGGTTGAGAGAAGACAAAAACAGTTTGTGTTTTCTTTCCTGGGCCCTGCAGTCTGGGTGGCAGAGTCATTATCTGAATTCACCAGTCTGTAATTCAGTTATCCATGCTGGGAAATATATGGACCAAATGATCTAATTTAATTTCCCATACTCATATTGCTACATGAGTGATATGTCTCCTCAGAGCGCAACGAAACCCAACTCATACATTTCATACAAGTAAGCTGATGTTTCTGCCACTTCTCATTTATTTAGACTGACTGCTGAGTTACATCTGATTCTGTTTATTTTCTGTGGAAGGAATTAGCTTACTATACATCAGAATTAACACAGAATTTATCAGCAACTATACGTGAATTCTGGAATTCATATTTAACGAATTTTGTATCAATATATCTGGAGGAGGTAGAGTTGATAACTTGTCACTGGATGGACCAGTCAATATTGAAATGTCTAAAAAGATATACTAAATGCAATGTAATTGTTCCCAAAAGTCCTGATTTTTTCTCAAGCGCAGCAAAATCCTTTGAGGGATGGATTCAGCTGCTCACATACAGTGTTGTCCTGTACATCTCAGTAGTGTTTGCTGAAGTGGGATTGATGGAGAATACAGAAAGAGTGCTCTGTGCTTTTCAGCGCAACAGGTGGAGACCAGCCAGAACAAGCAGAGATGGCTGTCAATGTGTGTAGTAAGGGGATGGGCGAGAGATACATACTTACTGGCTTTCACCATTAGACTCACACCACGACATGTAGAGATGATATAAACCTCCAACAACTTTCAGTGAAATTGAAAAAAATAGCAGCTAAGGGCTGTGCCTAGGATTCTGCAGCCTTTTGTGGCTGACAAAGCTCTAAGGGCAATGGCAGCATCTTCTCAAACTACCTCAGGGTGCAGACATTGTACTTTTACAAAGTAACAGACTTGTGGCTCCTGGGCCACTGCTTCATCTTTCTGAGGCCTTTTCAATACCTGAATTACTGAAAGAATGCAGAGTGCAAACCTAGCATCAAGTACTTAATGGTTTGTCTTGTTCCTTTACTGCTTTATCTGAAAGCTGCTTAAAAGTGGTGTCCATAACATCAATATTTAACCACAAGGCTCACTCATCCTCACAAGAATGGGATTTGCTGTACACATGAGCTAAATCACAGCGCCTAGACAGCCGATAACAATTAAAGCCTCTTTCAAGATGAGGCACTTGATTGCTATTCTGAAGCTCACTGGTGAAAGGAATGCATTATCTTTTTTTTTTTTTATTGCATTTGAAATGAAAGAGCTTGTTTAAATATTAGTCATCTGGATTTATATAGCTCATTTTTAGAGCTGGGCTAGCACCTGGCAATCCAGCCTGAGTAAGCATGAGGCTATCCCAGTCGCAGGCCCGTTTGATTTCTGTTTCCTCTTTTTACAGCATGTGACAGACTGATTTTTTTTCTGGGATGATTTCCTTCCCACTCACAGCAGATAGTTCCTATACATGCAAAGCAGCTACCTCCCAGGCAGAGCAGAGCAGAGACCTCCTCCCACTGAGCACTGTGCCCAGGACCAATGCTGACACTGATCTGCATATGGGTAAGAGTGGTGTCCTCGGGGCAATGAGTAGCCCAGGTGCAAGAAAACAGTGATAAAACACATTATTTTCTGACTATAAGACAAAGATAAAGGCAATTTTCACTATTACTGTCCACAACATTTTTTTCTGTAAACTGAAGGAGATTTCTCCTGCTATTAAAAACATTCATCTCTGCTTTTCAAGCTGTCTTTGTTTTTCCTTTCCCAAATGTTTCAAATTACTGCTTTTTTTCTGCCTTCGCCTTACATTTCTGCAGCCTGGCACAGATACGAAGCTTGCTGCTGGCAGAAAACTGCAAAATTCTGCCTGTTCTCTGCCAGGCTGAAAACTATGTGCGAGCCTTCCTCATGTCTTGCACATATCTGAGGATGGAGATGATAGAGACAAACAGTCAAATGATGTTGCTAATGATTTCTTTTCTCTCAGGGGAAGTGCTGAGAAGGATAATAGAGATACTTTGCAACACTGTTCCCAAGGGACTTTATCTAAGCGGGGAGAAGAATTAATAGACAGCCTTTCAGGGAGAGACAAATATGCAAAAATATCACAGTGCTAAGGAGTTCTGCTGACATAGCAAGCACCTAAAGGTGTCTGCGCAGGGCTCAGCCCATGTCCTGGCACTGAGTCAACACAGGCAGTGCCAGAGGGTCAGCTCACTGCTTGGGAACTTGTGCATGCCACCCTTTCCACCCAAATTGGTGGACAGTATGTTGGAATTTTTGCCTGTTTGTAAATTAATGGGTCTCGGACCTCCAGGCTGCATATGTGGTGAAACACGAGGTGATGTAAATCCAGGAGAAGTACAGTGCTTAGTCTGCGTAGGAAAGAATTTGTCAGGGCTAGGACATTAGTGAACCATTTAAAGCCAGGGAATCATATATAATACAATAAAAGGAGGGAATTTCTCTGGCTTTCCTCCAAAAGCCAAGTATCATTCATTGACCAGCAACCAGATCTCCATCTCCACCGAGAACATTTTTTCATGCATTTGCTAAGTGGAAAATGACGGATGGGCTCACTGTGCCCTCTTCCACATTCTTCCCTCTCCCATCTGCCCAGGCATCCCTGTCCCTCTGCCCACTTACCTGGCACCACCAGCAGCCTGGGGGGCGGCGGGGGCGGAGGAGGTGGTGGTGGCGGTGGTGGAGGCCTGCACTGGCAGATCTGCTGGCAGCTCTCTGGGATTTCATCTGCTACAGGCTTGGAGCATGACTTCTGGGGTTCACCCTGAGTGATCTGTGGAGAAACAAGTCATGGCACAAGCAGTAGAAAAAGGGAAAACTGATTTTCCATGAGCATGCTGCTTGAACTTGAGTTCCCAATGGGCACCTCAGCCCCTGGAGAGAACTGAGCTCCTGCCACTGCTGTTCGTCACTGAGGACACAAGGTCGCTTTCTTATGATGTCTCAGCTTTATGTTCTACTTAACATAGTATCTTCAAGATACTTCTGACTGTGGCTGGCTGGTTTCTGCATTATTATGGGGTAGAGTGCAGGCGGGTAGTGGCAGACAGTGTGGTTGCGTAAGCCTTCTTTCCTTAGGAAAGCCGTCTAATAGCATGCATTATTCACAGGGTTGTTGCTGCAAGCCAAAGAGAGCTAATAAAAATTGCAAGACATTTAGGATAAGGATTATTCTCATTTTCCTCATGGCAGAACCAAGAGTCAGAGATCTCTCCTGTTTTGCCAGCTTCCCTTTCATGTTTGGAGACATGTTTCACTTCCCACCATGGCGAGGTGCAGCCCCACCTACTCATCTGCAGACTGCATAGAAGACCTGGTCAAAATGGAAATGCCCCAGCCTGTGCCTTGCAGCTTCCTGCTGGTGATCAATGAAGCTGAAGAGGAGACGCTGCAGAACCCAAGTGTAACCACTGCTGAAGGCATGTAGGCATGGCTTGGCACTGGCCAATGATTTAGCCAGAATGCATACATTCAGCACTGTAATCTAGTCATGACAAAGAACATGTTAATACATATTTTTCTTACCAGAAATAATATTTATATGTCTAGGAACATGTAAATAAAGATATTCAGTAACTGTAAAATTCCTAATGTAATGTTAATGAAAAGGAGTACGTTCATAATGAAAAGGGAATCTGTGCAATACTGGAGGAGCCTAAGACTCAGGGGGAAAGCCCTCAGCGGTCTCTAAGTTAACCTTTTTTTGAAAGGCTTCGATCTGAAATGGAAAATCATAGAATCATAGAATGGACTGAGTTAAAAAGGACCACAATGATCATCAAGTTTCAACCCCCCCTGCTACGTGCAAGGTCACCAACCAGAAGACCAGGCTGTCCAGAGCTACATCCAGCCTGGTCTTGAATGCCTCTAGGGATGAGGAATCCACAATCTCCTTGGGCAACCTGAAATATGGGATACTCACTGAAGCTAAAGAAAATCACAGGAACATTCAGCTGTTGCCTTGTAAACTTGGTCTTGGGAGGGTTATAATCCTAATAGTTTTTCCCTAATATCATCCTCCTTACTCAGCTCTCTTCCATGGCATGATGGTCATCATGCAGAGAATGTCTCACTCCAGCCTCTCTGGCCTGTTTCAGATAGCCCCTTCTGCCCTGTTGCCTGTCTCCACGGTCACCTGGGGCTCACAGAACCACATAACAATTTGGGTTGGAAGGGACCTTTAGCAATTATCTCCTTCCAACCCCCCTTCCCTCCCCAGCTTGCCTTCTACTCCCTCCCACCCAGGCTTCGCCTCCCTTTCTCAGACAGCTTTGGGACAGAGCCCATCTACTCTCCACTGCAGGAAGCACACAGGCCCTGCATGTATTTCTGGGAAAAAAAAAAAAAAAAGAGAGAGATGGGCAATTAAAACAACATCACTGCACCAAGGACATGTTCACATGTGTAGGAGGTTTCTAAATGCAGACAGATGCATTGCTCTGGCCTCGGGGAAATAGAGGTAGGTCTTTGTTGATTAAATGTTACAGAGAGGGAAGAGAAGAATAGAAAGAGCTATGCGTAGCTGAGGCACAAGTCAGGAGGATCAGTTGTTTAAACAGCACGTCAACATCTATTACCAAACATAGGGAGAGACAAATTCAGCACGAGTGCTTTCCAACTTTCCCTTCACAGCCAGGTAACAGTACGAGGCTGGTTAGAGACCATCCCAGACAGCTTCCAGGAACTTACACAAACTCTCTGAACACTCTAATGAATCAAAGTGACTTGGCTTCATAATCCCTCAGAGCTGGTAATAAATCTGTCTGCTAAGTAGGTGCATTTATTTTTAACATCATAAGTGATCACAGGCAGCAGAATATTCCCTCTGTACCACTTTGGCTCCCATGGGGCTGTCTGTGCACTGGGCCAGGGTGCCAGCAGCTCACCCAGAGGAAAGGCAGACAGGGCACTCTGAGGTGGGACCCATGGGGCAGCACCTGCACCACTCACACAGCAGGTGGGGCGGCATTACTCTGCCAGCATCAACTGCTGATCAGGCAGCAATATCAACCCCCAGCTTTAATGATCACTCCCTTCTTGATTCTCTGATTGATAAATCCTATGGCTCCCTACAGTCTTGCGGGAGCCAGTAAAGTGGGAGAAAACAGAGCCAGGGTAGAATACCATTCAGCAGTCTTGGAGCCAACCTCATACGCAGACCAGAAGTAGCTTTGTGTATATGAGTCTGAACATAGTGCTGGTGTGGTATGATACACTGAATTATTGCTCTAACTTAATATCAACCAGAACCAAAAGACTTGCTCGATCTTTTTTTAGACTATTGATTGCTTTTAAATCCCTGGAGGCTTTTCTACCTTAGACTGATAATAGAGTGTCCTCAGAAACTAGTGTGTATTTTTCTCAATTACTTTGCAGACAAGATTAACCCTATGCATGTCCAACTGCTCTCTGTATACTTTTCTGATAACATTTCTGAAAAAAAGAAATATCCACATATCTCCACATATCTCACTCTGAATCATATACTGAGATTCCTCACAGTGATTCTGAATGCTTGGGAAAGAACTGAATTTTGAGAGCGTTGGCTTTGACACTTATTTGGTTCTCTTCTCTTTTCACTTGATACAATGTCCAGTTGACGGAAGATATCTACAGGAACATAGATTTTGCCTTCAAGGGTTGGTAAAGAACAAGGATATTGTAAGTCAGCTGAAATCCATCAGGAAAAGGAAAGACATAAATTGAGGCTGTAGCCTTGAGGAGCAGAGAAATGGTCAAGGATTGCTGCAAGAAGATTAACTAATGGTAGCAAGATAGATTTGAGAAAAAAAAAGAAGACATTTGGCTTGTTTTCAAGAAAAAAAACAACCCATGGTATTGATGTCTATTAGCCTTCTTATGAAAGGAATGAAGAATATTACTTATATCTTGTAAACATAAGCAGAACAAATCACTGGGAAATATGCTTTGGGGAAAAATTCCATCCTCCTGGAGGACGATGAAATAAATTACTCCATTTCTTTTTGTCTGTAATTCAAGGTAAGCTGCTTTTACAGGAGCTGGCAGGAGAAAAACAGATCTGCTGAGAGAACCCCATCCCACTCTGGCCTGCCCTGCTAATAAGTGCCCACTCAGAGCCCTGAAGAGGGGCTGGTTCTGGACCCTGGGCACACTCCCTGCTCTCTTGCCACGCTCTCCAGCCCTGGTGCTATAAGCACTATGAACATGTCTCCTTGGCACCTGGCTGCTTGTCTGGCCATTTGTCAGCTTGGGTGCATGTGCTGCCTGGCCTTCAAGGGGGTACAATTTTTTTTCCTGCTCTGAAAATAAGGAGAGAGCTTGTGTACCTTTGATATGAATATGCTTTGCAAAAAGGCAAATGTTTTTAAATATTCATGGCAATGAAAATCTGATCCACAAATGCCCAGGGAAAAGCAAGCAAAAAGTGGAAAACATTGGTTTCTTTTTGAAGTTTCTCAGTAAAGGTCCATATCTGTTACATTTCTGCTTAATCCAAGACTTTCTGCAGAAGCAGTAGGCCCGGTTCTGCTTTGTGCAGGATGAGAAAACCAATCTGTGTGGCCAGAGGAGCTCAGTACTCCAGTAGAGTCCTGCAGGGCTGCAGCAGTCCATGGACATGCTCTAGAGTGGGATGGAAAGAGTGGATCGGTACAGTCTCCTGACCATGGCCCTCTGGTGACTGCAAACCAGGCAAAGGGAGGAAAGCTTGATAAGAGAAGTGCCACTGAGACCTCTAAGATACTGCTGAGTTGGTGAGAGCTTTGCCTCTTGGAACCAGTCTACAGAGATGAGATCTCAACAACGTCATGTAAATCCCAGAGCGGCTCTGCATAATTCACATCACAGTTAATCCAAATCTATGTTTATAAAACCAGAAAAGACGTGACACTACCATTTATCACTGCACATACTGATACACTTTTTAAATTATGTCAAAAACTTCAGACATAATCATGCCTTCCTTCCTGTTCTGTTGGCTATTAGGCTAAGAAAAACATATATATGCATACATAAGTATTTGAATAATGCTGCTCCTCTGATTTGTATCTGACTGATTTCATTAAGTGCCTCAAGGCAAGGCTCAAGGAAGCAGCACCAAGATGTGGTGAAGGAGGCCATGCCACACAAAGGTCAGAGCATGGCTAATAGGTAGAGAAGGGCTGGGAGAAGTGAGAAACTGCAATGGCTGCTGTAGATAGAGTAGGGATACAATGGGACCCCTGGATCAGTCATCCTCAGAGGAAGACTTTGATGATATGAGCAATGGTTACAACTTCGACATGGAGAAGGGAGCCATGGGAGAGATTCAAAGAGGAGTGGGCTCCAATCCCAGCATGTTGGCGCATTGGTGAGCATTCTGCACCATCCTTCCCTCTGGTGCCTGCCAGGGTGTCCTGGGTTGCATGTGCATTTGGGCAAAAAGCAAAAGTCTTATTGACTGCCCTTACACAGAGCAGCAGGCAATAGCACAAACACAGATGAAGAATGTGACAACAAAGCTTTGCAAGGGAAGTCTGGAGCCCTTGGTTTTTGCAGTTCTCAGAGACTGTTTCAATTGTTATAAATGTAACTACTATTGAAAGATTGCCCTAGGTCACTTAAGCAGTTTACCATTAAGATGTTTATGCAAGATATTTTATTTATTTATTTTTTGTCTGCTTGACTGATAGACTGATTACAGGAGAGGGATTTTGGGAGGCATCTCTTCTCGCACAATTGCATTTCCCTACAGCTTTGCCTTACAGCCAGCATCTGCACACCTGAGCAGGACAGCAGCAGGGTAGTGCTGGCTGAGATTTTTATGATGAAGGAATTAGTTTGAAAGATGTTGGTTTTGCCGTTGTTTCTGCTCATTTTAATCTGTAAGATGCACAGATCTTCTTTGTCACTCACAGGCAGACACGAGATGCTGAAACATCTCTGTTTAATCTCTGGGGAGTCACTAAGTTTAGAACAAGGAGTGAAAGATGCGGAGTCTCCACGGTGTTTTCTCCAAGAAACTGCAATTGTGCTGTTCTTGAACAGCACTCAGCTGCCTCATCAGTCACTCGGCTGAAGACATATATTATAAATAAACTTTAAAATACCCAAGTGACGCATTTGAGTCAAGCTGTGCCGCTGCTCCCCTCCCCAAGCTGGACGGGCACTCTCCCTCCCGACACACTCCTGTTCATTGGGCACCTTCCAGCTCACCCCACACCACCACCAAGGTCATCCACCGACACCCGGCGAGGAGTTGGAAAACCCCGTTTTGAGGTTTAAGAAAACAGCCTCCAGATCGCAACCAACACCAAAATGTCACGGCGGAACACTCCCAAAAATAAGCCTGCCGGAGCACCGCATCTTCCGTGCATGTCGCCACCGAAACGCTCTCGCTCAAGAAACTCCTCTCCGCCTCGCTCCGGCCGCAGCAAGTTGGGCGCTCCCGGGGCTCGAGGCGGGCCCAGCAGCTCCCTCACCCGCTCGGTCCCGCAGCCCGAGCCGTGCCGTGCCCAGCAGAGCCGCGGATTCCCCAGCCCGGGGACCGTCGCCCGCAGCCTCCGCGGCGCCGCCCGGAACTCTGCCCATCGCACCCGGCCCCCTGAGCGAGGCCCTACCTGGACGGAACCCCAGAGCGGGTGGAGGGCACAGTGCAGCAGCAGGGAGGGCCAGCAGCAGCGGAGCAGTCCCAGCAGCTCCCGGAGCAGCATCCCTCCTGGGCGGGCGGAGGCGCGGGCTCCGGGCGTTCTGGGGACGGAGCAGAGCGAGCCGGCGGCACAGGCGTTGGCTCGCACCCATCCCCGGAGCGCGACTGTCCCAACTTTAATTCTGGAGGAGAGGGAGGGAAAGAGGGAGGGAGGAAAGGAGGGAGGGAGGCAGGAGGTGGGCGGGTGGGGAGAGGAAGGGGTGGTCGGGAAAGCCCGGCGCCCTGCCCGACGCGGCTCCCCCCGGCCTCCGCCCGCCCCGCCCGCCGTTCCGTGCCCGCCCCTCCGCTCCCCCCACCGGGGCGCTCCGTGGCCGCCGCTTGGGAGGAAAAAGTTTGCAGGGCGGAGGGGCCGCAGACGGCGGAGAGAGGCGGGGGAGCGGCGCGGCGCGGGGATGGCACCGACCCCCTGCCCGTCGGCGCTGCTGCTGCAGCGATTTTTCAATCCCACGGAACGGTCCCTGTGCGCCCGGCGCCTGCCGCGCTGTTCCGCGCCAGCGCTCCTCCCGTCGGCGGCCGGGCTCCGCTCCGCGCGGCTCCGCGGGTCTGCGAGCGGATGCACACGGGCTGCCACGGACCCAGCTGCACCCGTGTGTGGTGGGGTTTTTTAATCTATTTATTTTCCTCTCTCTTTCTTTTAATAAAAAAATTTAAATACTTATCATATGTTTTTTTTTTTTCTTTTCTTTTTTTCTTTATTTCTCATTTTATTTCTTTATTGTCCTAGAGCGATGCTAGGGATTGCCCTGTTTCAGCTTGGTGTCCCCAGCCTGGTGTCCGTGGGATGTCACAAGGAGGACGCTTTCCAGTGCTGGTGTTTCTATCCGATAATGCAGCGCGCGGAAATAACAGCGCTTGTGAGGATGTGGGTGAGGAGCCCCCTGATATCATGGCTCTGCAGGGAGGAAGCAGGCCACATAATCAAAGATGAAGAAGGTTTTGCTTGCACTGAAGCAATTAAAACCTCAATGATTGGTGGCTGTGGCAGCTGGTTAGGCTTGGCGTGCACCAAGATGTTCATAAATGTCTGCTGTTGGGTTGGTGGCACAGTCCTGTTTTCGGTGCGATGAGCTAAAACAAGTGGGCTCAAATAAAGTGTTGAGCTCAAGGTTTATGTTTCATACTTGGAGATGAATGGGCTTTAGGATTTGGACTTTATTTTTTCCCCTCTGTTTCTTGCACCCACTGGTCAGAGTTTCATAAACTATTTCATTAAAATCTGCTCAGTAAAGCAAGAATGAAAATATGCTAATATATGGGTAAAAGTCTCTCCATGCCAGCAAATCCCCATTCATTTCAATCCCAAAAGACACCGGTTTCAATGCCAGGGCTCAGCAACATCCTACAAATGACAAAAACACAATGAAATTCAACAGAGTGATACCTGACTTGAACTCAGTCCATCGTGGCTGGCCAGTTATTTGAAAATCCCCTTCTCATATGTTTGTAAGGGCCAAGTATGGCCAGACTGACATCATGATATTGGGTGCATGCAGTAACTGTGCGGCAAATATGTTTTCTGTAATGATTCTGAAAAAAGATGGCATCCTTTTTCTGTAAGTCTACTGTGTAACATGGAGTGCTTAATATACTGTGCTCATTCAATTATAGTCTTACTGAGCTGGAGTCACAAGAGGCAGCAAAGCTTTTCAGGCTTTCTGGTGATTTCCTGAAGGTATTTCAGCACTTGGTCACAGTACAGAACATAATAAATTGCACCATCTGTATACATACTCCTTGGTTCTTGACAGAATGAGAGATAAGGCTTTAGGCGTTGTATGCAAAAAAAAAAAAAAAAAAACACAACACAGATTTCTTTTCTTTCAGTGTTTACAATGCCTTAATGTCAGAGAACTGTGGATTTTCCTGCCATTAGCAATTGCCCAAGTGCCCATCCCTAAGTGTTCCTTCTGCCCACAGACAGCTCTGGGGACTGAGGACATGGGGCCGTGCTCTGCCCTCATTTGCACAGAAGTGGATGTTGCCACAGAGGTTGTTCCCACACAAAAAATTTCTGGCCCAGGTACTCAGCATCTTTCCCCTTTGTGCTAGCAGTTAACAGCTCTTTAATCAGAACTATTGGTCTGCTTTAGGTGAAGTTCAAGCTTTGGCTCCCATCATGTAATCACCACATGGCATATTTCCCATTAGACTGGATGCCTGAAGAAAGAGCTGAGTATGTGCCTTGTTCTTGCTCACTCGTACTAGTGCTTTTTATTAATTTCATTTAGTTCCTTTCTGTAGTTTCTATGGAGAAAAAATACCATCCAGGAATTTTTCCCACTTAGAAGGAATATAAATGACATAGTGCTTGTAAGACTGCAGGCTTTGGATCAACAACAGGCTTGAAATATATTTTCCTTAATAAACAAGTGTTTTGTGTCACTGGGTGTGGTGCAAGGAAAAATATGGTGACTGGCCTGCAGCAGCCACACTGCTCTAGTGTGGAGATGGGTATTGGCTGTGGGTACAAACTCAGAGCCATAACCTGCATTTCTTGAGTTGTGATCCTACTGCTAGCCATGACTGCTGATACCTTGAACACATTTTTAGCATTATCTACACCAGGTTCCCTGTCTGCCTTAGCAGCATGTCCAAATCTAGCTGGATGGAGGCAGTGGTGTGTTTGCTGGCTAAGCCAGGAATGGGATGCCATCTTCCAAGGAAGATGGATGTGCAGAGCACAGAAACCAAGAACAGAGCCAGGTCTTTGCTGGTGGGATCAGCACAGGTCTAAGAGATGAAAAGTACCTTATAAGAGTCATGGCTCAAAATGCAGATTTCAGCTGTTTGAAATATATTATTTTGTTTTCAGGAAAAAAGACCATACAGACAGATTCAAGCAATCTCTCAATAAATTCAGGAAAATATTAACAGTTGGCACTATGATTGCCATTATGCTTTGTCCTTTCAGCTTTGGTTTGATTATTAGAACAAAATATTTCTCCTGTTTGCTTTATTATTATTATTTTTTTTAAGAACAATTCCTGATCATCAGAACAATCATGATTAGCACTGCAATATGGTAGCTACTCAGGAAACATTAGTAAGGGCTGCAACACTGATTAGCTGTACAAACACATTATAGCACTCCTTTCATCTAAGTAGCCGTAATGGTTATAATTGACTCTAAGAGGCTGTTTATTTTGTCAGTACAGATTCAGTTTACAACATGTATTCATGTGTTCAGAGGGCACAGGACAAGGCTCTTTTGACTCATCAAAACTTCATCAAAATCAACAGACATTTACCTATCTGAGTTCTGGTAGGACTTGTTCCTATGCCTTCAGACACATTGGGATGGATTTTTGCTGGAGCCAAAGGCAGAAGAAATGAAGGTGACCACTTCTCAAGACAGGGCTTTGTGATCAGTCAGGCTGAGAAGAATTCTTTTATGTTTTAATTTTGTTTCGTTTGCTAATGACATTTCTGGATGCAAATCAATGCACTCAAGAAGAGTTTCAGACCTGGGGAAACACTAGCAAGAACATAATCAGAAAACATCTCAGCACTGGTATCTCAAAGCCTCCTGCTACCTGAAAGCACTGTCTCTCTCTGACTAATTCTTAGTTTTGAGTCTTGAATACCATGAACAGGACACTAAATGCACAGCATTTATACTTTGAATGCTATATCATAACAAAAATGTTTTTGTTTCTATTCCTTTTAAGAAAAATTTTTATCGCTGGGTATATCTAAAGCAGTGCTTTTAGCAGTGGAAAACAAATATGTTGCTTGTGGATTTGAAGTCTCGAAATAGAAATCCACACCGATTGAAAAGTTTTTAGGAGTTGACATATTAAGAAAGGTCACAAGATTGAAAACAGTGGAGGGATTCACAGTTCTCCAGGCACCGCCATCAACTTTTTGGGAGCAGAGGGGATTGTTCCTAATGATCTCAATTATTTTAAAGAATGCAGGAAAAAAACATAGTCATTAGAAGCCCTCTAGTTTCATTTACACATACAAATAACAGAATTAATTTTCAGAAAATATTTCAGTTGTTCAACAATCCTACTTGTGAGAATGAATTTCCAAATTTGAGCACATCTAGAGTCAATTTTTAAGATTTTTTTTGGTGTATATAATTAAAAGTTAATGAAATACTAGAAGTGGTTTTTAAAAGTTAAAGGTAACAGACTTTCAAGTCATGCTTTTTTTTTCCTAGAAAAATACAGGTTGGTATAGTACAGGAATATCTTCAACAAAATCAATGGATCCATGTCAGTTTAAGTGAGGGATGAATAAGACCAATATGGAAAACAGCATCAAGTAATCTTCAACTTGTGCTGTAAGACCTTAAATTATAGGGTACCACAGAACTGCGTCCTTGACCAAAAAACCCCCTGCTATGACTATATATATAAGTATATATATACTACAAGAGCTTGCTTTTTTCAGTTTTCTAGCTCTGAAGTGCTGCATTCGGTGTTAAACAAGCCTCTTGCTTCCTCTCTTTTGGTAGCTGGTCACAATTTATTCTCTTCAGCAAAAGATGTGCTTAGCAGCATAGATGTTCTTTGTTAATAAATGTAAAGGTAAAATGTGTGCAAAAAGTTATAGAAGTGTTCTGGAAAATCTCAGATTGAGGAAGAGCTTGTGCACTCCCAAACATGTCTGGTTCTTTTTCCAGCTATATCAGTCCCATTACTTCTTATTACTGATATTACATTCTTAGTCCATTGTGGCTATTATAATGAAATCTCTACATCCTGAGTGAACTGCAGGTTGCAGAAATCATTTAAGTGCTATTTCGGATTTACACTTAATATTCATTGCAGCTTAGGTTTCATCTATTTTTTCAGAAGATTAAATACTCGTTATTTGAATGTGTAAAAGATAGCATGAAAGCTCTGCCTTCCCATTTAGCTTTGGACTCCATTTGGTTCCTTTGTGGATCCAATGTAAATGGCAGCATTTGTTAGACATTTCCAGGAGGAATTCCTCATCCACTATACTGCAGAAATCCAGTGTAGCTGCCTAATACATTGTGGTCTGTAGCTGCTTCTCTAGAAAATGCCTGGCTGGATGCTAAATGTCATCAAACCTTACTAACCCATGGCAAAACACCTCTTTGTTGACTCCATGCTAGTACAACAGATGTGTTTCTCAACTATCCATGAGGTAGTTATAGATAAAGAATGAAACAAAAAGAGCACCATCATGGCATAGACTGTTGTGAAAATGCATGGGGAACAAGGATGAGACTGAGAGAGCATAGAGAGCATACAAAAATATAAGTAGTTTCAGCTGAAGATCAAGCCAGCAAATCACAGTTTTTAAGGAAAAATCCCTACCAATTCACTCAGATTCTTTTTTTTTTTTTTTAATTGCCCCTGTAAGTAGAAATCTGCACACCTTTCATTCTAATCATTTTATTGTTGTCTGATTATTATTTCTGACTGACTAAATTAAAACAAAACCAAAGTGTTATTTTGACTTATTTTGACAGTCTGAATGAACCCCCAATCTTCCCCAAAACTACAAGTCCAAGGGTTTTTATCTACCATCTGTTTGGTAGAGAAGTATAGTTGAATTACTAAATTACTAAATTACTAAAACTAAAATTATTATCTGTATGTACACTGGAGATGTTTCATCTAAAAGTGCTTGAAAGATGTTCCACTTCCCAGAGCACTGTTTTTTCTTCTGCCCCGACTCTCTCACCTCTTAACTCTATTTCTAACAAACATGATACTCAGTCTGAAGAATTGCAAACCAGATTCTGAAGAGCTTTCACATCTCAGATGTGGTTCTTCCAGCCTTCGTGGCTGTGGCCACTCAAACCATCTGGATTCATGTCTGGATACCAAACTACAAGGATGCCTTGATCTGAGCACTCAGGTGAGAGGCTGAGGAACACAGTGCAAAATCCTCAGAGCAGAAGAGGTGCAAGACAGTTGAGGAGAGCTGGTTCCTACCAGCTGTGCCTTAATTGTGCTGCTGTGTGAGATCTGGAGTGCAACTGGAAATAGTCCAAAGAGAGCTTCTCGGGCAGGATTGCTCCAGACACAAGGTAGCAGTCAACAGAGTAAAGCCCTGGAGCCCAGCAGTTCTCTCTATTTATAAGCGTACTGCTCGCACAGAAAGCAAGGGCACAACGTGCTAGCTGGCTGATTCCAGGCCCTAAGGGGTCTGCATGATAATATAAACTGCACAAAAAAGCTTGAATAATGCATGACGTTATTCAATAATTCATAAAAGTCATCAGCAACACTCAACTGAAAAATGCATTTGTAAATAGTTTCTCAACATTGTTTTCTTTCTGCTTATTATTTTCGTTGGTGGGATTGGTCCCTCCATTTTGATCTAGCATCTCTCCTTGTATTTGTATAGGGAGACATGGATATGAGGGATTCATTCACTGTCAGATAATTTCTACCTCTTTTACAGGGGAGTGGAAAGAACAGAAATCTGCTACGGGAAGCCAAGCAGATGACTTCACCAGGAAGCAGTTAATATGAGGACATGGAGGGAGGGACCAAATGCATTCAGTGGGGAGCTGAGCAACAAGTGCTGTGTAAAGGAAAGGATGGAAATTTTTCTTGGTGCTTTGCCTCCCAGAGTTCTCCTGCCACTGCACAACAGGCTCATATCTTGTCAGAGAGGAGACTGACTGTGAAAATCCAATGCCAGTTGTGCTGGAAAATTCTCTTACCTGTAAATTAACTGGTAGTGCAGGGGGGTCTAAGAGCAACGGCCTGTGGATGGACATGGGCAGGAGAAAAACACTGATAGAAACACATCGCATTATTTTTGTTTTTCTTCACTTACCCATAAGCTCCACAGTGGATTTTTGTAAAGATCAATTATGCTGTTCCTTTAGTAATACATCCAGCAAATGTGGCATCTATTGTTGTGAGATTGATGTGGTGTACAGTCCTGCAGCCTGACATTTGTTAATGTCAGGGAAAGAAAAACAGGGTTGTGCCAATGTCTAACACAGAATTTTGGTGAATATTTTATACTGACCAAGGTTAGGAGTTAAAAGCCAGACTCTGAATGTCTCTGATTGTAATGGGCCCATCTGTCTCACAACAATGGCTATTGATCTGGTTATTAGTCATAGCTGGTAGCGGGCTATCACAAAGACAATACTGGCATCAGAACTCACCACTGAGACCTGCTGCAGCTGGACAGCACTAGGGCTAACAGGAGAGTTTCTCTCCAGCATCTGCATGCTGAGAATAAACCTCTGCCCTTGGACAAAAACTGGCAGGTCACAGTGGCAGCAGTGGTAACAGCTCCCACTTCTCCCACCCAGTCTCTGTTTAGTGTGTAATACCAGTCTTTGTACAGGTATTAATTCAAAACCAGTACATCTGTACTCTCCTGAAAATAACTGCTTTTTCTGCATCTGGGGAGGAACAGTTTGTGAGTGGTTTCTAAGCTTTTATGGGTGTAAGCCACTGCAAGTCTTTCACATCTTGAATCTGAAGTCACCATGAGGACTGCACGTTTGGCCACTGCTGTGAGACAAAAGATACCTGAGCAGGTGCCTGTGCATTCCGGAATGCAGAAAATATATTGAAATCTGTGATGTCCACAGGGATAGATTACCTGCATGCCTGATGAGATGCTGTTATGTCTTTGACTGGGCTGGCCTGAATTGCCTGGGGGCATGGCTCTTTGGGACCTGGACTGGCTATCAAAAAGCTAGACACACACACTGCCTGAAAGACCTTGCCACTTTCCTGTACAGCAGAGAGCCGAACATACAGGTCTTCCAGAACTGTCTACTGTAGCAATCCTTGCTTGCCCTTTGAAGACCACAGATGAAAATTACTGTGGAAGTTCATCAGCTTATGTTATAAAAGTTTTAGGAACTAAGGTAGTACAAAGCATTTTACTTTCCTCAGCACCAACCATGTTTATGTTGCTAAAGCAGACAGTGGCCAGTGGGTTACCATTGCCCACTCTGACTATTTTCTAGGATGAGAAGACATTTTCCTGGGAGCAAGGCCCACTACAGCTGCAGGTGTAGCAGAAATGCTGAGTCATGGCTTGAACCAGTAATTGAGCACTTGGTGGGAAGGCAGGGCCAACACAGGGGAGCTCAGGTGCACGCAATGAAGCTGAGTGACCAGAAGGGGTAGAGTCAGGATCCACCCTCTCCCAGACTTCATTTAAAGGTTGGCAGTGGAAGTGAGGATATCTCACTGGAGCTCCCTGTCTACCTGGACTGTTTTGAAGGTAAGCAGTTTTTTGCTTGCTTGTTTCTTCTTCTTCTGTGGCTGCTGCACTTGGGCTTATCCTTTCTTGCTGCAACCTGGGACTCTGCCACCCTGCTGTCATTGCTATATTTTTCATCACATTATACCATTACAGTAGGTCTGGTGGCATAAATATTTCAAATAATTTTCTTATCTTGACATAAAGGAAGGGCCTTATCTTGACATAAAGATAAAGGCCTTTAGAAAATAGCAACTCTAAGAAAAAGAAATATGTTTTGAAATACTTTATCTTTAGCCCCTGTTGTGGCTGTCTTTATAAAGCTGAACACAAATTACAGTGCCTGTAAGTTCTTTTACATCACAGGTATCAATATAACTCCAATTTATTGCTCTGATAGAATCTAAGTCAAATCATGTGTGTCTTAGGTAGAAGATAAAAGCTCTCTGGGGTCTGGTAGTCTGTAGCTATTTCAGCTGGAGAGTATCCACTTCAGAGCCTGCTTGTGGACTGTTGTGGCTCACCAAACTGTGAGAGCTCTCAGGAAGATGGTGGGTAAGGCACCTGTTGCCAAAACTCCTAACGCTGGTGTCAGCACTCCATGCATGCTTGCATGTGCTTTTTCTTGCTCTAACTCCAGAGATGGTTCATGTCCAATAAAGGTCTAGTCACTTTTACCTTTAAGAGTCACAGCTTCCCATCATCTTTGTGCAGCCTATGTCAAAAGGCGTAAATTAAAATGCTGTAAGATTACTGTGCACTTTTTGGGGAGAGACTTTTGTCTCATGATGACAAGACCCATGATGTTTTCACTGACACTAATGATACTTGCCTAATGAGGAAATTCTGCAGTATGTTTTACTGTTTGCAACATATTTGCTTGATATTTTCTTGTAGGCACTGTGATATAATCAAACACACTGACATATGGTGCTTCCCATGTTGATGATTTCTGCCCCCCCCCCCCCCCCCCCCCCCACTTTGTTCTCTTTTCCTGTTTGAAAGTCCAGTCTCCTTTTACTGTTATGACACTCTAATGACACTTCCCATGTCCTTTGGCTCCAGACTGCATCATCTCCCAGCAGCTCTTAATTTGAAAAGAAATGCATCCAAAGTCCCTCTGTTAGGCTCCTTTTATTTTGTATTCATCTCAGTGCCTTCAAGCACTTCAAGATCCTCCAATGAAAGTCATTACATAAATGCAAAGCGCTGTATTGTTAAAACTGTAAATCATGACAGATTTTGAATACATACTTGATGTGACTCAGTCATGAATTATCACAATTTGCATATAATATTCTTCTGCGTTCAACATATTCTCCTTCTGCCTTGTGCTGCTGTAATAACTTTTAGCCTGAATTACAGAAGCTGCTGTGGATCACCTTGCTGTAAAGCTGGTGATGTGTAAGCTTGGTACACCTGTAGGCTGCAATAGTTGACAATTGTTTGTAACGAGTAGGGTGGAAACTCCTATCAGAGGAAGCGTTTCTCTGTTTATGAACAAGTGCAAGCATTTTGCTTTCTTTATACTCAAAGCTATAGTAGCTATTTATGTATCTGTCTAGTCTGAATACTATTTCCTTATGTTCATTACTGTAGCACTGAGGGATGTGCTTGTATTGGGGCTTCACTTAATGATCCCATGGGCAAATGCTGGGAGACAGACAGTGCTGCCCCAGTGCTCTTATGTGTTAAGTCTTATGCAAGACTTGAGGGAGAAGTAATAAGCAATTCTTTCTTTGAAGTATTTGCCTTTGTAAAAGACAGCTTAATTCTCCTTGGGAGCACTATGCTCTTTATCTGTCCAGCTCCTTTGCTACTATGGTTTAGTTTTCCCCTCAATAAGCTGGCCAGGAGAGTGGCAGCCCCAAAAAAATCCCAGGTGAGGGTGAGGAACCCAAGTACCCATGTGCGTGCTCTAGAGCACTGTCTGGTGAACTGGATCCAGGACACAGATCTACACACTGTCCCACATGTACAGGAATGAAGTTCTGCTGTTGTACACTGGATATTGCAGGCAGGAGCCTGCTGCCTTCATTGAACCTTCCTGGCCAAGAGAAGCATTGTGCCTTTCCATGCTGCTTTCCATAATACAGAGTCTCTGTCCTTTAGAAGGTCTTTGCAACAGTCCTGCTAACAGAGACAAAACAGACTCCTGAAGATGGTATATCCTGCAGTTCCTTCTGTTGTGGGAAATATCAGTTTGAGTGGTTTCTTGCTTGACAGAACAAATGTTTATAAGTGAGTAAAAGAATTGCCTCAAAACAAAGCTGTTTTATCAGATGCTGGTTTGCCCCATCCCTATCTTGCACTAAGGTTTATTCTCATAATGATCATTTTTGCTGGAATAATCCGGTATCAGCTACAATGACAATCCCACACAGAGCTATTTAGAGCTGCTAAGAGCTGTTTTGGGTCCCAGAGCAAATGGGCTGGTTCTCTTTCACTTTTTTCCTCCTTCTTCATCCTATGTTATAACCCCCTGCTGACATCCCCTCTGCCCTGCTTGGTGCCAAGGCACCCACTGAGGTGTGACTCTGAAGCCACAGGGCATTTTCTGCACTGTTTCTGGTGTACTTTGGATGCACTACTCAGAGTGTTTCTCTCCTATTTTACAGCACTGGAACAGGATTAGGTCTCAGCTAATCAAAGTCTCACCCTCCTCATCTTCTCAAATGTAACTCGGTCATCAGGCTCCTTCCCATGTACCTTTTATGAGTTCTTATTGGATCCTATTTCATTGTTTGAATCTGGTAGCTGAACTCACGCTGCCAGATTGGAAAACTAGCAACCACACAGATGCAGAAAGAGAATAATTGCAACTGACTGTTTTTCTTGCTCAGTGCTGTCAGGCTCCCTAGGTGGATTTTAGAGGTGCACTGTCTGCAGCAAGCAGAGGTAGTGGGCACTCCCACCTCTGCCAACATCTCCCTGTGCCTCAGTTCAGGCATGTTTCTGCAGATAGCTTGAGTACAAAAAAATTTATTCCCCTAACCTCAGAGCCAGTTTCAGGCAGAACAAGTTTTTAGGCAAATTTTAGATTTGGTTTGGTTATTTGTGCCCCAAAGCTTTCCCCAGGGCACTTACCATTTGCTTTCAAGAATGCTTCTGTTAGCATTTTTCAGCTACCCATTCATGCTGCTTTTTCCTTTGTTTAAATTGCACTCATCTGTCATATCCATCAATCTGTTGCCTTGCATACTACAAATGTAATAAACTCTGCCCATAAACACTTTGGTCCATGACTTCTCTCACATAAATATGCTCAATAACTTTTCTACAGGATGACTTGCATGAGAAAATGACATATGTGCTCACTGGTAGGAAGATAAGAGTCTTGGCTAATTGGATTAGCTGTAATAGAAAAATGAGTGAACTGCAGGAATGGGATTTGCTCATAACTAATTTGGAGCACAGAATATCTGAGTGCTGCAAATCTGATAGTGGTGGCTAAGTGCATATATATGCAACAGGGAATGAGTATATCATCTATAGGACTTAGGAGGCAATGCGCTGCAAGATAAATGGAGAGGTATCCTTTGAAAAAGGAGTCTTAAGGAATGTATTTATTTGGGTGAAGAAAACTTCAGGTTCTGCATTTCATAATACATTAAAAACAGTAACTCCAAAATTCTGAAACAGCAGTGTATTCTGCCAAGGGCTGTGTCACTAGTGAAGGGGCTGCTGATTCCGAATCTGCTTTACCCTGTTGCACTTTCATTCAATTTATTGTTGTCTTTGATAGTTGAGATTAATCTCAATTCTTATTTTGTGCAAGCGTGGTATTCATTTGCTAGGTATTTACTGCTCCAGACACATAGGGAAGATGAACTATTTTTGAAAGAAAATGTTCCATATCTTGCTATGAACTCATTAAGTTTGCTTAAACTCTTAAATAATTCCCTTATCTCTACCTGAGATTAATTCCTGGGCTATAGAAGCGCAATAAACCATGCACAGGACAGGTAATAGCATGAGAAGCCAGTTGGTGCTGCCTTCAGGCCCATTCACAGTAGCAGCTTCATCCCTTAGCTGTGTGCTCATGTGTGTATTTGGCTTTTGAGCTTTTCAGTCTGTACTGATTGTGACATACTTTTATGCAGAAGATAGTTGTTTTATTTTAATCTCTGCTTATCCCAGCACCCGTTCTCATCTTTTGGGTATTTACAGACATCAAAAATGCTTGCGAAGAAGAGGATACTGTAACATCATTGCTCAGTACGTACACATTTGAGGAATGTATCACTTCATTCTCTGTGCTCAGCAGAAAAGTCTGCTGCTTTACCAGATGCGACGAATAACTAAACACAGGGACTGAAGTGCTCTGGTAAGCATCATACATCCAAATCTCTGATGTGCTTACAGTAAAAGCTGGAAGAGAAAACCCTCTCCTCCCTCCCCCCTCCCCAGTAAAACAGAGCAGAGAGCAGAACAAGTAGGAGCTGAAATGATAAATTATAGATGACAATATGTGGAGGAATCAAACAAGTCTGTCTAAATATTTTTATTTTGAGTAGCTCAATGGGAGCTCAGCAGTCTCACCTGGCATCTTATTAGCATTGCACTGATTGGTGGGCGTGCAGCAATGGAGCAGCACTGGCCTCCTGGTTAATCACATCTAGGAAACCGCAGAAAGGATAGAGAAGATGCTTCACAAAAGGCAGGCTGAGATGTTGCAGGAAAGAAAAAAAATTTGTCTGGTTCCACAGTAGGTGGTCAATCAATCTAATGTCTGGGTCAGAGCTATAAGTCAGTTTCCAAACATTCCCAACCATACGTACCATGTCTTATTCAGGAGTCAGATCAGAAGAAATCCTTGCTGAAAATGAAACGTGGGACTTCTGCATTTCAGCTTGCTGACTTGTTTCATTTGGGTTTCTTACTTGAGACTTTCTTTGGATCCTGATATTTCAGAAAACTATTTTTGATCAATATAATCCTTCTGCAGTGCCTAGTGATTTCCTTATTTTGAACTGAAAGCTCTTTCATAAGCAGTTCCCTAAGGAAATGCTCCTTTTAGCCTTATGCACCACTTGGATTTTTTTTTCTCAGGGATGAAATGTTATTTTTTCTTTTAATTCTCTTTAAACTGCTGACATTAATGCTCTCTATAAAACTTGTTGTGGGCCCTGCTCTGTATCTCATATATATTTGGAATTAAGAAGAATATATTATCATATGGTCTTAAAGCAGCTTTTTCGTAAGCCTTGAGTACACTCTCCTGTCAGGTGAGTACTGATTATATATCATAGGAAAAAAATACTGTAAAAATAAATCCAACTGTGATGAACAGTTAGGAGATAGAAGACTGGGAGGGCTTTACATCTAAAGAAAAATTTCAGCTTCCACAGAGGATGGTGCAGATTCTTCTGAGCAGGAGGATCTGTGGCCTGGGAGGTGACCTGGTGATGCTGGACACTGTGACAGCCAGGTGAGATGGGATGCCTGAGCTTTCACTTCACCAAAACACAGGATTTGGGATCTTGGACTTTAATTCCATGCAATGGTGATGGAGGACTTTCACAGCAGAAACCAGATTTGCGCACTCAGAGCACCTGATGCATGAGTGAATACACTGCATGTGCGAATATACACAATCCTCTGTAAAAGTAATAATAATGCACCTTTTGAATCGGTCTCTGTTCAGATACCTCATGATGGAAATAACCTGAAACCCAATCCATTTTGAATATGCTGGGCTGGCATTTCCACTGCTTCTGGAAGAGATATGTAAACAAAGAAGGAAGCATTACATGCCTTGCCCTTAAAATGATTTTAAAGGCCATAAGTAGCTGAAGAACGGAAGACTCTATACTGTTTCTCTATGATCTCTAAACCAAAGGCAAGTCTTCGTGTAAAAGATGCAGGTTTCAGGGGAAATGCATTTCAGTGCAAGAAAGATTACTCTTAATATCGTCATCCTAAAATCGGTGCTACTTACCACAAGCTTGGGACCTCAATTTATAACCTTGAAAACTTCAGCTACTGTAATATATGTGTAAGTAGATCAAATTTTTTAATACATATAACTGCAAATCAAACCCTTCAGTGAATCACAGGTTCAAGTTCTTGTTTGAAGCAAGTCATTGCATTAGATTTGACTTCAGAAATGCACCTTGCCGTGATTAATGTTATAAATTATGAAAAATTTAAGTTGCTCACTGAAAACATATAATTGAAGGATGTACTTTAAAGGTAAGCAAAATGTAAGAAGGTGGTATATTTTACAGGTTACACACTTCATTCCCAGGAGACCATTTAACACTGAAACAAACACAACTAGGCAGTACAGTCTGCTGGCATGAACAGGAAAATAGAAGCTGCTAGTTCCAAGGAAGGCTCAGTGTGACCTTGAGGATGACATTTCACCTTGTTTTTTTCACCTGTAAAGGAGAGAGAAGTAATTTAGGTCTTCTGGGTATTGCTTTAAGTTAGGGTTTGCAAAGTGCTTTGAAGTCTGTAAATGGAGAAGGTGCCAGAAAAGTGTTTTAACTGCTCTTAAATAATTTTTAATTATTATCTCTTTCCTAACAGAAGTCAGGTCCCTAGATCTGGCGTTTCTTGGTTGCTTCTGTTTTTTGAAGAGATTATAAGTCTGCCCACAAAGGGCAGCTGGTGAGGACTCCTGCACTCTATAAAGTAGCCATCCTGTTTATTTCTGCTGCAGCTAGATACATACAGAAATATTCAGCTTTTTTTTTTTTTTTTTAAACTTGAAAGTTAATAGAAGTCATTGTGGAGGTAGAGAATCTAAATATGAGAAAGCCAGAGCCTCTCCATTCCTACAAAAACTACCCTCCCAATATACCCAACATGCTGGCTGCTTTTGCCACTGTTATTGGCTGGCTCATTCATGTTACCATATTGAACAGCTCCAAATCATTCATTTCTGTTGCTGTTTCTTAACTCTTTGAAATTGTGATTGGCACTAAGAACTTTACCATGGGTTGCCTTCTTCATTAACTTTGATTCATACTTTTGAGGGTTGTATATATAAACATTAAACATTTGTAACGTTGCCCTTCCCAGCCTTGCAGGCTCTGGTTGTGATTCCCTTTCTTCACTTTCCATCAGCAAAATTTCTACCTAAGGCATTCTGTCTCTCTGATGCTAAATTGTTATGCCTTATCTTCTGGTAAAACAAATACAAAATTTAGCTTCTTTTAAAACAGTGATCTAGAGATTTATTTTTGTTTGCACATATATGATTGTTCGTAAAGCAGTGATTGAAAATGGAACAGAATGAGACTTCCTCAAAGAACATCCTAGTGGAAGGAGGATGGGTTCAAGCACCCCATGTGAGGCTTGTCACCACAGGGCACAGTACTACAAAACCCTTGTCCTGGCACTGGCTCCTCCTTGCTGTTGTTACTGGGGACCTGATGGCCCTTTGGAGAGCCCTGTGCCATCCAGGGCATTGCTTGGTCCAGGAACATCTGTATCCCCTATGAACTGGTTGGTTGTGATTTATATTCCCCACCTCAGGAAAGGTACTGGTCCAGCCTAAATAAACATTTTTTTTCTGAGGTTGATCAGTGCTGGCCCTTGTGAAACCCAGCCTTCTGGGCCATATGCTTTGAGTCTGCTGCTGCTTTTGCAGTCACAAAAAGACTTTCAGGGAGGTAAATTTATTATGAAAATGTTTTTGAAAAATGGGTTAATTCCCATTGCGTAATTGTAACCTTTATCTCTGGGAATTACTAGCTAGGATGACAGGCTTTCTGCTTATTTATTCTTCCAGTGGCAGTGAGAACATCAGTGAACAAAGGTCCCCTGGTGGCTGCTCCATCTCATTCCTAATTGGTGAGTTTAATAGTTTCTACCAAAGGGCTCTTAAGGTTGACTATGAACTATGTCCTATTAGCTAGAAATCGCCGTTCAGGAAAGTGGCAGTCAAATCTTTTGAAAAGATATTGTTATTTTTAATATGCTGGCCTAAGGCTTTTGGGTAAGAAAAAGGGGAAAATAATTGCTTAGTACTGTGAAGTTCAGGTGCAATTTAGGATTCATCTGTCTCTTAAGGTAGGATAACTTCTATATTGTATATAAAGGAGAATATCAAGAAATAAGATTTGCACTTGCAGGAAAAAAATGGCCTTTCTTTTTAATTGGTTACTGCTTGTGGGAAACCTGTCAGCACATCCTGTGAATGTATTTCAGCCTGGAAACACCATAGTGATTGAGTTCTCCTTACAGTTCTGAGTCTCCATGAGACTTCCTTTTGCTGGCACCTAAAGTTACAGGGCATACTTTATTGTCTTAGAGGTAGAAGTTCACTCCCCACTCAGTGCAATTCCAGAATTCAAGTGGGAACAAGTTTTTGACAATGATTAGGATGTTTTAGTGTCAAGGATGGTGGCTTAATGTTCCACTATTGGATATATGCTCTAGAGAAGCAGAGAGGGGTTTTTGGTCCTCAGAAGTCTTGTAAGTTGCATACCTGAGACTTAAGGATCAAAATAACCCATGCATTTTACTGTAAGTTGCAGAAAAACAGAAGCAAAACAGAACAAAACGAAAGGACTTATACTTCTCTGTTTCTTTTTGATGGGCAAATCCTGATGAGCCTCTGTGTCTTGTGGCATTGTCACATTCAAGTACAAACACTATCTAGATATCAGATCACTTTGTCTTGATACCTTCTTTACAGTTCCCTAAAAGCTTTCTAAAACCCAAACTATCAGCCTGGATGTGCTTTGTGTTGATTTGTATTTCTCTGGAGGCCGGAGGGTGAACACTTATACAGGATATAAGGGATTGCATTAAAGCAAGATATAAAAAAAAATTACAGTGTTACTGAAGGCAGAGAGTATTTAAGGTACAGTTTGAAAGAATAGTAAATCAGCACTATCCCATATTCAGCACGACTTATTTTTTCTTTGGTGTATATTCTATCATCCATCTTATCACCTTAATTCTAATTTTTTATTGTATTCCCTTTATTTTCCGTTGTGCTGTGCCAGATTTTGTAGTGTAGATGAAACAGGTCACAAGTTTAGATACTCAACAAAGCACAGAGGTTGCTTGGAAGGACCTTTTTATTAATTTTGAAGAATATGTCCACAGAGTAATAACAGTGAAACAGGTTGATGGCTTTAGGGAGCAAGGACATACTGAAGGCTAAACCTTGACTGTAGTGAACATGTAACCCCTCTGTAGCTCAATAAGAGTTTTATAATTAACTTCAAAAGGGCGTGGGTTAGTCCTCAGCCTAGAAAGTCATGATTTAAGAGCCCAAGCTATTGTACAGTTGCTCCTGTGTGATGGAACATGCAAAGCAACGAGATCTATGTATAGCCTCCCTCACTCCACTTGCATCTATCACCTCATACCTAACAAACATTCTAGACGGACTGTATTCTTGCAATCCTGTGGAGAAGAATGGTCTTACCAGTACATGAGCAAATTGCCCTGAGAAATATGCTTATGTTAAACAACAACAAAAAAAGCAACAATGCCCCCAACACACAGTTGCACACAAAAGACAAAAACCTCTTGCTTTGTTAAGTGCCTGTGTATGAATGTTTCTTCCTTGGCAAGGTTATTAAGAACAACTGGCTGAAGCAGCACTGCTGTTAGTTGGTATTCTTGCCATCCTACAAACCTGTCGGCCAAGTTACAAAAGAAAGCACAGGGAATCAATAGTCTGTTTGCCAAAGCTACCTTTCATGATCTGCATGATCAAGGCCTATCTCTAAGTCAGTGTGTGGTGGGATGCTGGTGATGGTTGGACTAGATGATCCTAGTGGTCTCTTTCAACCCTGGTGATTCTATGATTGTAAGTTGTGATCCCGTTACAATCTTGCAGATTGTTCAGTGTAGGGAGAAGAACAAGAGGTCTGTAGAGCTGTGTCTTCCCTAGCTTCTGTGAGTTAAGAACAAGCCTTCAGACGTTCAAAGGTATAGATGGGATTAGGTGAAAAGGACCTTCTCATTCCTTTCTGGATTTAGTCCAGAAGTGCCACTCCATAATTGTGGACTGTAGTGCCAGGCTATTCTATAGACATAGAAAACCTTGAACTGGCAAAGGAGCTGGTTTGCTAAGATTCAACACAGGTGAAAATTGAGGGAATGATGGCATGCCCTCTTTAGGATAACATTTACAAGACAAGAAGTCGTAACACTTCCTTCTTTCCCTCCTTACATTTCTATCACTATCCTGAAAGACAGTAAATAATACTGCATTTAACTGATGATGCTTTGCAGGTCTTTTGAACGTTTGCATTTTCTTAAATCAACTGTGTTCCCAAATGTGATGCACTGCACCTCTACAAGGTCCCAGATGGAGTTGGTAGGGAAGGTACTTTATAATTGTTATTATCAATGCTAAATGCCACCTTGTAAAACAATCTCTCATAACTTCATTAAGGATAAGGCATCTGCTGTACTTTTCAAATTGCAGATAATGACTGGATAATGCAAAATGACATAATTTGCATCAGAAAGATAACTGAAAAGCCTCCTACACTTACTAGGGTTCATAATTTAGCCCTTTGATATGAGAAAAAACAAAAGAATATTAAAGGCAAGTTCTGCGTTGTTCAAGATGTGATGACCAAATAGCTGAAGTCAGTGACACCCTGCAGGTCTTTGCCACCACCTTTCAGGTTGATCCTCTGCTGATGTGCTCCCAAAGTCCCTTGCAAATATGTGTGATACAATAAGCCCTGCACCCACTGTTTGGAAAGGGCAACTTCCTGAACTCAGCGAGTCAAAAGACCTGCTGCAGTCAAAACACCCTCTCAACTGTTACGAAGGGAAGGCAAACAATAAAATACCCCCTCAGAAAACTCTTTGCAAACAAGAGTAATTGAACTGTTCAAAGCTAGCCTGAGCTATTTACTTCTGCCTTACAGACAACTGACCCATTTACTGAAGGTGATGATTACTGTGATTTACCAGCAGAAGCTCAATCAAATCTCTGGATGTGGGGTTTTCTTCCAGACTGGACAACGTAGCAGTACTGCTGTTATTTTATGATGTTTTTTTTGTGGGTTTCAGATTACCAGATGACTTCTAGTTAGTTTTCCCTTCAGTGGTCAGGTCACCTTACACTCCAGGACAGACACGCTGACTGGTTCTGTTCCTAACTTTCTGTCCATTTTGCCAGTATCTCAATGTGTCATGTCAGAAGAGCCATCATTTTTTCTATTATGTATGCATGGGAGATAGCCTTTTCCTTTCACTCTGCTATGTCTTGAAGGCTGTTGTGTGTTAAAGTAAGATAAAGTCATTTGCTGCCATGCAGTCACACAGAAGAACAAAACACAGTATTTTCACTTCCATAAATCATGTTTTTGGATTTAAACTCTGCACATTCACCATATTTCAGAAAATTTATAAAAGATCACTGAGGTTTCCATCAGCTATTGGTCTTTAAAGACAAAAGATTAATTCCCTTTAAAGAAATAAAAATGCTTTTGTGTTTGTTTAAAAAATAGCAATTTAAAGGTAATAGATTTTATAAGTTGCTATGAAGCTTAGGAAATCAAGAAACCCTTCTCATACCTATGATAACTCTTTTAGGTCTTAAGATTTTTATCTGGCTTCTTGATATTAACTTTTTTTTACTGCATCTGAACCAACATACTTTGTTAATAACAAGTCCAATTGCCTTTTCTGGGTGGTACCCATCTGGCACTTCTTTATTGACTTTGTTCTATGCCTGGCCAGACCAGAGTTGTCTCTTGAACAATCCCTCTAAGTATGCTTTACATTTTAATTGTATAAATTAATATTCCAAACTGCCTATCAGCTCTCAAAATTTCACCCGGAGGCCTAATGATATCTTATTACTAGTGATTTGCACTGGTTAATGGGAAGCACCCACTAAATCAACAGGAGCAGAATCTGGCCATGTAGGGAGTCTTTATTCATACAGAGACCAATTCTTCTCTTACTTCATGTGTTTTTGACTTATTATTATTATGACTTGATAAAAATCAATCTGGATTTATAGCTGTGTGAATGAGAGGAAAATCAGTCTCCAGAGAGAAAGGCACTCCAAAGAGAAAGAGACCACTAAGTGGATTTTCTTGAGAGGGATAAGGTACTATGTACAGTATGATGGTGTCATTTTTGGTTGACAAAAATTTATATGTTCTATAGTTTCTTTTATTTTATTAATGGCTCTCAGCCATGTGTATCAATATCTTGGTCCCACCTCTTAAAATATTAGAAGCAAAAGGAAACTGGGAGTGATCAGGGGCTGTCCAACTCTGTTGCAATGCTGTATGAGCCCAGGTACAGCTTTATGTGTGATCTCTGACCAACCTAGAAGTTTTCTCCTATGGTTCCACTAGAAGCCTTCTCCACAAAGGGAAATATCTTCTGTTCTCTGGGCCTCTTCCTGCACTGATGAATAACACAACATTCTGCAAACAAAATTGTAGTTTTCATTTTTTAAGATGACTTATTCACCTCATGCTGCTCATCCTCCCCGTTTCTAGATCAGGAATAATAATTCATGCAGAGAAAGTAACATAAAATCAATACCTAGAGGTAGATACTGTCTTTTACTACCATAGTTTGATAAAATGCAGATAAATCACAGATAAATCTTGCAATTTGAACTTGGGATGGGTTTAAGATATAAGTTACTGAGGCTTCTTGCTTATTCATGCCTATGGTGTACGCTGAGACATTATCAGCTGAGTGCTCCTGTGAAATGTCAGGTCCCTCTGCTATCTTAGTGCTTCATCTCATGTGCTTTGATAATTCTTTGATAACTTGTCTCAAGTAACATTGCAGCTTGACTGCAGTTCCAGGTCTGTGTAAAGGATGTTCAGAGCTTTTCTTTCTTGCAAGAGCAAATAAAGGTAACACATGTTGGACTACAATAGATTTACCTGGGTGTGGCTTTTTTAGTCACCAGGAATATGCACTGACTTGCTCTGGTGACAAAATTTATCTCAATCACCAGATCACTTCATTGAAAAGTGACAGAGCTAAATGAATATTTGCAATGAGCTGAAGCAGCATTGTGAGCCCAGAGGTTCAGCAATTTGTGGAACCATAGAGGGAAACAAATTGATTTATTCATTATTTATTCTCCCCCGTATCCACCACTTTGGTTCAAGTGTTGGCTTGGGACAAAACAGTACTGAAGTTGTAGTTGCTGTTTCATTAAATGATTAATAGCTATTTCTATGCTGGTTTACTTAATTTTTTAACAAGAAAAAACACATCATCAAAACAAGAAATCTGATGAAAATTTACTGCTTTGGAGGAAACCTTCACTGGTGGAATATGTTACTGAATGTAATGAAAACAAATGCCTGAGTGCTTTGGAGGCAGAGTCTCTAGCATGTATGGAAGATTGTTTAACTTTGTTTCCTTCAAACATTCATACTAGAGAAATGGGTATGGCCTGGAAAGGCCACAGCTACTGGTTTTGCTTAAATTTCTGAGAGACATAGAAGTGCAAGTAGGTCCTGGGGGGAGACACATAGCAAACTTTTGCAGTACAGCTTCAGGGCTTCAAAAATGGAATAATTGACCCGGGTTCAGTGCAAGCCAGCATTAAACACCTTGCATATTTCTCTGCAAATGCATAAGCCAGGCAGCCTCAGAGGCAATAGCGATCCTTTAAATTGGTTGTTTGTTTTTGTGAAGTGGCTTTCTGCTGTTTTATGGAACAAAAAATGTACAGACTGCAGCTGTTCTCAGTCAATGTTTCTGAGATCTGTAATGTGGCAGTGGCAGTGTCTCACTGCTCCTACGGATTAATCGGGCCCCTGCACATTTTATTCTAAAGTTCCTACATATGTTTTGGTTTTAGTCTGGGAAAATCCTTTCCTGGCTTTACATTTGTTTTTTTCCTGATATCATTTTGCAGAGTTAAACAATGAAATAATTGTTTCCCATGTCATTTCTGTGCACTTTGCATTGGAAATTATTCCATGCAGCTTTGTACTTGTTCAAGCAGAAATGCTTAAAGTCCTCGGTAAGGGGTTTTGTTGTTGGAGAATAATCAGTCTCCCACAGAGATGCAGAGTACAAGGTGTAGATGAATACCTAGGACTCTCAGAGCCAGTGTTACTTGCCACAGCCACTCTCCCAGAGCTGTCTTATAGGTATTGAGCAAGGTCTTGTTCTTCCACGTAGATCATCTAAATAAATTACTGTTGTGGCTAGAAAGTGCCAGTGGATAATAAAATGTCTTAAATGAAGATACTAAGATAAATTTTACAAGCACTTACCATCATGCCATATTCCATTAGCCCTCATTTTAATTATAACAAAGGGGAGGTGGCAGGGAGAGAGGCAGGTTGTGAGACTTCCTATTTTGAATACGAGGCAACCATGGCATGGACTGAGGGTCAAAGTGGAGTCGCTGCACATCCAGAAGAGGCAAAGAGTCCCAGCATACCCACCCCACTGCCTATCTTGTTCTGTAGGGGTACTCAAGGTGGCTTCAACCCTCATATGAGAAAAGTCTGCCTGCATGCATGGATGTGTGTGCAAGCCAGTTATGCTGCTGTTTTTCCAGGTCCTGATGCTGCTGTTGCAGACCTCCCAGCCTTACTCTCTTCAGCACAGGGCAGGTATCAGTCTCTGCCATGCAGGAAAGCTATTGTCTGGATCCATCCACCTGTGAAGTAGACTGTGATGCCTGATGTGCATGGTAACTTCAGTCTGTCTGTTGCTGAGAAATGTGCATGTTCTTTTTAACTTACAGAAAAACAGCACTCCCTTCTTTCCGTCCTCTATATCGCTGATAGGACAAGGATTTGGAAAAGTTGCTGTAAAGGCTTGGATACTGCTGGTTTGGAAGAAGATCAGTAGGGCATGTGGGGAGGGACACCTGCTGTTCTTTAAATGACATTTTTGAGCAGATTGTTGTTAAGGGAAATGATCAAGCTACAGATAACATGGCTTAGATTGCTCAAAATGTTCTGAAGTCAGAGTCTCCCAGGTGTGGACTTGCACAGAGCTCAACACTTAGCACTCCTGGCTGTGACTCACAATTTACAGCTGATAAAATTAGAGAGGAAGGCATGTTCTGTGATTCATGCTCCATGCTGCATCCATTGTGCTTACTCTAGCAAAACAGCTGGAAGCTGTACGTGACTGGAAATGTCCTTGCTGACAGCAGTGTGCACGGGCCCTGCTGATGCTGCTCTAGCAATGTTTCTGTCAGTTCCCAGTATGATGTTCCCAGCACAGCAGAGAGCACAACAGCATTATCTACACTGGATTAGTTGCTGTGTGAAGACAGTCACAAAAAAGCTGTTGAAGTGCCAGTGGAGCTGATCAGCCCTGCTGGGCCTGCTCAGGTACATCTTGCGTGGATGATTTTCTCTTTTCTGAAGCATCCCAGAAGGGAACTTGTTCTCCCAGGGCAGTGGCTGGCAAGCACTAGCTGAGGTGGGAGCAGAGCTAGCGTGTTGGAAATGGGGCCCTGGAGAGAAGGGGCTGAGGTGTGCTGGAGTGTCAAAGAAGATATGAAATAATGGTGAGACTCTGCCACTGACATATGGGGAAAGTCCATTCAGCCTTTACAGGCTGCAACAGGGAGACAAGCTCTGTAACACAGAGAGCCCTGTGCTTCAAGCAGGGCGCACAAAACATCCTGTGGTTGGGGAGATGTAGTGAATCTTGGCAACTTGCATTTATCAACATACATACAACCTTTCAGGCTTGAAAAAGTTATTGCTTTTTTTTAATCTTCTGAAAAAGAGCCCTTCATTATCTATGCAAAATTGTCTGTTTGTTTTCATATCTCAGTTTGTATAATGTTGGTGGATGGATGAACAAAGAGTCCTAGATGCAGCTCACAGCCTCCTGTTGCCAGGATGGGGCTGCGGAGCCAGCTGGAGTTGGGCTGGTGGGGAAAAGCCCTGCATAAGGGTAGTGTTAGTAGGACCAGACTATCCCAGCCACCTCCTGTCTGATATGCAAAATGAAACAGGAGAGCTCAGAATTATGCACAGAAAAATGATTTCTCCATGTATTTAAATGAAAGAGGATGAATGAATTCATTATGATCTGAAAGCTCTTCAAACACTGCCTAAGTAGGTACTGCAGCCTCGAGTGTGCCTCAGAACTGCTTTCTAATGCGTGTACTTAAGAAAATTTCTCTGGATTTTGCACAGTGCCTACTTAGAGCTGCAGAGCTCCAGTTTGTTGCATTCAGCCAGGAAAAAGGAGGTACGTTAAAGGAAACCAAAAGCTGTAAAAATATCCTTAACCTAATTTAACTCTCAGCTGCGGGCCTGCAATTCTCAAGGCTTCCCATTCACTCTATAGACATAGGAAATAAACCATACCATGGCATAGGGCTTACTGGTGATAAGGATTATAATAATAAAATGCTATATTCTTGCAGATATTCTTATGTTGCATGGAAAATGAACTTTATAGAGCATAATTTTGAAGTTTAAATGGTTCGCTATGATCATAAGATTGTTATGATCATCGTGTCTGACTCCTTGGTTTTATTTTACTTTTTATATCTGCATATGTTTTTGGATCACATTTAAAAGAGAGTTTTATCTTGCTATGATCTTGACAAGGCTGCCAGCAACAATCTTGGAAAGGAACCAGAATCAGAACCCAGTCTTGTTGGGTATGCTCCCTTATCATAGCTGAGAAGTTAGATAAGGTATGCTATCTCCATGCACCAAGGTAGAAAGACAATGTGAAAAACCAACCAAAGAGGTAGAGATGTTCAAGCTTCAGAAGTGTGGTGGGACCCACACTCGGGCCCAGCTGATCTCCTCCAGCCAGTATTCTTCCTGCAAATACCAGCCTGGGCTGCAGTGTGCCCTACTGCTCAGGCATACAGCTCTCTCTCCTCACAGCCAAGCAAGATGGAAAGCACTACTGCTTTCCCATGATCCCTCACATAATTTCTGACACTGAATGTGCACACCCCTAACCTCTCTCCCTTTGCAGGATAAATTCTTCTTCCCAGACCAAGTTCCTGAAAAGTCCTTTCAAGTCCTGTTTTTAAGAGCAGCTCAGCTCACTGCACAGATGCAGCTGATATACGTTTTAAAGACAGTCCTTCATTTCTAGGAGGAAAAGGTCATGAATATCAGTCATTTAAATTCAGAAGGCTTCTTCCCCCTTATCAGGGAGACAAAATGTCACAGGCTGTTCTCTATAGCTAGTGCTTTGCTTTGGAGATATCCAAGATGCTTAGTGGCATAATGCATACCCCAAAGCGAGGCTAGTCTGATACAAGAATTCCCATGAGCTGAACACCAAAGACCTGCTCATGTCTGCAGTGCGGTACAGATCTGGAGAAGAAAATCCAAGTGAGGTGGGTATAAGGGACCTACCTCAAGTTCTGTCCCTACCAACACTGAGCAGTAATCAATTCTGCTCCTGCTATGCTGTCAGGGGCTGCCTCAATGAAGCAGTACAAAGTTAGCAAGAGTCAGAGAGGTTAAACTGTTCACAGTCAAGCATTGACGAAGACCTCCACTTGAGTCTCCCTTGTGTTTCAGAGCATTCTCTACTTGTAATGAATATTTGTATAGAATAAGTACTTGGCAGATACGATGTCCAAATGGATCAACTTCAAGTTTAAAATTCAGGCTTGCCCAATAGTTTCTCATTCAGCTTCTTGCCTTTTTCTGTGGGGGGAATGACCATGACTTTAGAAAACACATGGTTGTTCTGGAGAGATGAAAGTAAAGCACAGTGGTAAAGACTGCTTGCGCAACCAGCGTGGGATGCACCTTAGTCAAAATGTAAATGTTAAAATGTAAATCTTAAGCTGTGGAAACCTGTAAGGTGTCCTGAAATCTTCTGCTTGATCTACAGAGTGGCTGCCCTGGATGTGCTGCTGGTGGATGTGCCTGTTCACAGTGGTGCTGCTGTAATTTGGGGATGTGAATAAATTACTTCATTTGTCTTTCTTTAGCCTGACCTGAGCTGGGCAACTTGTGATAACCAGATAACATGGATCTCATGCCTGAGAATATGTAGATCTGTGGCCAGGACACTCTTATAAGTGAGTTACCTCTGCCAGGTGAATCACAGAATCACAGAATGACTTGGCTTGGAAGGGACCCCAAGGATAATTAAGTTCCAGCCCCCCTGCCACAGGCAAGACCACCAGCCTCCAGATCTGTTACTAGACCAGGTTGCTCAGGGTCCCCTCCAACCTGGTCTTAGACATCTCCAGGGACAGAGATGAAAGTTTCTGGAACAGCTAAAGGGCAGCAGAATAGGTTATCACTTCATGAGGGGAGAGTGCAATGAGTATGAAATGGGTCAGAGGAGCCATGAGTCTTTTCTGGTCATGGTCCTAGATGCTGGGAACAGCAAAGCCACCCAGGTGGTTTTCTGAAAGAAAAGAATGTGTGAAAAAGTACTGCTGTTGAAATGAAGTGGGAGTAAGATAATAACTGTCTGGGACAGGTTCCTCCATCAGTGAGAGGAGGCATCCCTCAATGCCCTGGTAATGCTCATCTCCCAGAGGACTGAGGAGGCCCAGCAAGGCATCATGTGTGGTCTAATGTCCCTGAGCACTGGCAGAGGCAGGGTGCTGGCAAGGGAAACCCTCTTCTCTTGCCAACCACTGTTACATTTGTCTTTGCTGCTGTAGTTGGAGCCAACTGCTCCTGCTGCTTTCGTGCTTCATCCTTCTGGGCAGCCATTAACCATCTCATTTGCATGATGCTTCCAGCTGAGAGAAGGCAGCATCCTCTGGGACTCCCAGCTCCCAGATATCAAAACATCATGAAATCAAATGGATGAATACAAGGGTGTGGAAAGAAAGGAGTTCTGTCTGTTATGAACTTTGGTTTCTAGTGTGCAAGGATATACACCCTTCTTTTCATCTGAGCACAGGAAAGAACTGAATTACAAACCAACAGATATCTTTCTGTACTGAATTTTTGTTTGAATAAAACTCTACAGCATCCTTAGTATAAGATGCTCTCAGACTCTTTGCATTTTCCAGGCACTTAAAGACACTGTGAATTACAACGTAATTGAAAAATGAGTCTGTTTCTTAGAAATGAAATGTAACCAATAGCCACGGTCTGCTGAGTTAATAGAGAAGCTTAACATCATTATATCTTTATTAATAACAAGGCCAGTCAGCTATTAGCAAGAGCAGTTCATTCACTGCATGTCTCTGACACTTTCCAGGTTGCTTTTTTCATGGTAAATGAGTGTTGCTTGTGCCCATTTTCAGATAATTCCCATTAGCGAGATAAATGCACGGGTGAAAGATCCTACTTCTCTCTACCTCTAAATAGGCACTGCTAACAAGGTGATGGTAGATGGTAGATGTAGTATCAATCTGTGACATGAAAATAAGAAGACAAAAGGGGCTCATAGAGAGAATAGTCCTGGTGTAATAGAGCAGACAGAGATCAGAAAGAGGGACCAGCAGCCCTGACAAAGAGGGGTTCAAGCTTTATCTTACTCCACACTTAGCTAATAGAGACTTGCTAATGGAGAGCAGTGCTGGAGGGGCTGGGACATATGAAGACAGCTGAACTCCCTGGATGCTTGTTGTGTTTTGCTTTATTGAAAGCTCTTGGCTAAATCAATATTAGATACATATATTACAGATGGTCTTTCATTCTGCCCCACAGTCTTGTTTTTAATAAACATCTCAGCGTTTGAGAGACAAGGCAGACAATATGGATATATTTCGTAGACCAGCTGCACATAATATAATCCTCTTGATAGAGCACTATGAAGGATCCATTCTGTTTTCCTCATCCCCAGCAGATGTGCACTCAACAGGTTAGGTAACCTGTCTCAGAAATTCAGAGGTCCACTGAGCTCTAGGCATTGCCAATAAAGAAAAGACATCAGTTTAGTAATGCAGTATATGCCCTCAGGGGATAGCTGTTAGTCTGGGCTGCAGCCTTGTATCTCCTCTTGCTCCATTCACCTCTACACAGGTACCGTGCATCCTTTAGTAGTCAGCACTGTTGCTTAATCAAATATAACTAAATGAAATTCAGTGTGAAGTGTGATGCCTGTTTTAGATCTAAAGAACAGTTTGCATGTTCAGAAGCTTACCCGCTTTTCCCAGCTGTATCAATTCCACTGTTGAAATACATTTCTGCAATCTTTTGCCTTAATTCTATCTATCTGATGAACAGTGTGAAGTCTAGTAGTCCTTAAGGGAAAAAAACTATTTGCTTTCTGATCTAGTACTTGGCAACTCTGCTCACAGCAGGGGGTTGGATTTAGATAATCTTTAAAGTCCCTTCCAACCCAAACCATTCTGGGATTCTCTGAAAAAGTGGATACATCCAACCAAAGTGTGGTGTTCTCTCATGTAAATTACACTGCAATAAGAACTTATTTTTCTTACAAGCCTCTCTAGAAATGGATTATCTAAATCATCCTCTGAAATCAACATTCCCACTACCAAGCAATCTTTCCAGAGCCAACAAGCGTTCAGCCTCTTAATGCTCACTGCAATTTCTAAACACCAGGCAGATACAGCTTTTGTAGTGATGATTAGGGCGGCCTGTGCATCAGACAGTGTTAGCAAATGTTTGTGAAAAATGCTGCTGGATTCACCCCTGTTCCTCAATCATATGCTAGTTATTATTTCAGATATTTTTAGAAAATATTCCCCCCTCCTTTATTTCTCCTAATTATGGAGAAATAGGTGTTTGTGACTGAAATTTACCCTGTACAGGTCCTAGAATGTTAAAGTTTCTGTGTACTGCAGCTGAAAAATACTGCTGACTGGTTGTTAGGCATGCTCATGCATTAAAATACAAAAACTATCTTATAAAAAAACCCTTTTTTAAAAAAAAAAAAGTTTTACTAGATCAGCCTATACTTCTGTTTATTTTTATTCATTTTTTTTTGCTATCAGTTACAAAACTAGACTAATACCACTGGTGATATTAGTTAATTTGAAAATTATTTAAGAGTGGCTTTTAAAAATAATAAAAAACAAACAGATAACCATGCAGTTATACTTTTTATTTCCAGAGGTAAACTTCATAAATGGAGTCTGTTTCATTCAAGCATTTGGATAGGTCTGCAAGGACATTTTCAAACTCGGCTTATTGCCTGTGCAGCTGGCGTGCAACATTCAGCCGTGGTGGCTGGCTGCACTGGCCTGGATGTAATCTTGTTTGCGTAGTCAGTCACACACAAAACTGAGAATTACTCTACTGTATGATCAGGGTATTCATTACTTGCTGCATCCCACTTTAAAGGTTTCGTTCACCCAATCAAGAAACAAAGATGACACAGTGTTACACAGCTGAACTGACACAAAATGAATTAACCCAGGAGCTGGATCCTGGGCTACCAAAACTGTCCAGGAAATCATATCTGGATAATTAGGGAATAGTTCTTAGAAGGAAAAAGAGCTTTATTTGGTCCCAATGAATTTCTGACACATATGCTTGCATGAATACAAATTAAAAGAGTAGCAAGAAGAGAAGAAAGACACTAATGCATCTGCAACAAGGCAGAGAGGATCCCATGAAAGAAATCTATGGTATTATTCAGCACAGTTTGTCCAAAAGGTGGCTGCAGTGGAAATGCTAAGTCATGGATTGAACCAGTGATTGAGCACCTGGTGGGAAGGCAGGGCTGACTCAGGGGAGCTCAGGTGCATGCAATGCAGCTGAGTGACTGGAAGGGATGAAGCCAGGATCCACCTCTTCCCAGACCTCGTTTAAGGTTTGGTAGTGGAGGTGAGGGTATTTGTTGCTGGAGATCCCTGCCTACTTTGGCTCTTCTAAAGGTAAGCTGTTTTTCTTCTTTTGTTTCTATATCTGTGATTGCTCTAGTTGGGCTTGTTTTCATTTGCTGCAACCTAGGATTGTTCTACTCTGCTATTATTGTTGTATTTTTCTATCATATTTAAGTATTATAGCAGTATATAGTATCATTAGTGTTGGAAAAGACTACTCAGGCTGCCTAGTCCAACTATTAAACTATCCCCACCATACTGCTAACTATATTTCTTCATGCTGTATCCGCACATCTGCCTCTTCAGAGGCAATCATACCACCATCTTCCTGGGTAGCTGGTTCTATTGCCCTGCCACTATTTCTGAGAAGAATTTTTTTCTCATATCCAACCTGAAGTTAAACAACAGAAGTTGTTTGTGGACAGTTTGATCCCTAGATATTTTGGGATCACACCATGCTTATGGGTCTTCCCATAGATCTATCGCATCTTCCCTCAACATGTGTTCAGCAGCATCCTCAATCTGACTCAGTGTGTTACACTGGTACAAACCCTGTATGGGGAACTGATCAGTAAGTGGTACAGATGGTTGTTCTTATGTGTAGCAGTCCATCTGGTATGGAACGCTCAGGTATCTGTGCTGCTTTTCATAGACTGCGTCTGAATGCAATTGCCACTAGAGTGCACAAAACATGAGGCGTGTGCAAAACCTGAGAACAATCTCTGTCAGAATGTATTTCCTTTTTGCTTTGTGATATTGTAGAATGGCAGTCTTCAACAAATTGATGTTGAAAACAGCAACAAGAACAAAAAGTTATTAGCATCAAATTTCTACTAACCATAAGTAAATAAAAATCCTGAAGACCCTGGGAAGTTCTCTGAAAAACAAAAGATTCTGCTGAAAGAAAATTCCTATTTGCAGCCTGCTTTAACCAAGTCTTGATTGCTTGTGCTAGTGAATAACTCTGGTGAACACTTCTCAACACCTCTATACCTGGAAAAGGTATATTGATAAACATTGATGTTTCCCTGATAGAGTCTTCCTAATGTTAAGTTACTGTGCATTGGTTTATTGATATTATTTATTTCTTCTCTATTTTTAGAGAAAACTGTATCATTGCATAGCCAGTTCTCTTGTAACATTTGTCTTAAGAATTTTCTTAAGACAAGTTCAGCTGCATAAAAAGACAAGTATGTATGTTTGGAAGGAGATCTGACAGCATGTGAGTTATTGAGGCCTGAAAGGCTGCCAATTGGGTTTTAATGTTTGAAATGAATATTGCTTATTTCACTTCCAAATAAATCTTTGCAAACGTTCTGGAGGCTGATAGGGTGCTACCTTATTTTGGACAATATTTCTCCTGTTTTCCCTTGCTTGTCATTATTTATATCTGGTTAATATTTCACCTCTGATATTTGTGGTTTCCATTTATCAGAAAACAGGGAAAGGTTGCTTTCCATGATATCTTTTTCATGTTTCATAAGGTAGGGTCCCAAATGACTGATTTTTGGCTGAGTAAGAAATAGCAAATTCTCTACTGTCACAGTCTGCATTTTATGAGGCTACATTGCTCTGAGCAGCTGCTGCCTAGTGGAGGGATTGCCCTGTTACAGCAATATTGTGTCCTTAAGCAGCTGCAGATAAACAAATTCACAGCCTTACTGAGAATGCACCATTGCATTTCCATTGGTAATGAGTAAAACATCTACAATACTTTCCATCTGAAATGAGCTTTATTCTAAGCTAAGGATACCAGCAAGTAAGAAAAAAAAGTCACTTGAGGTGGCCAGCAGCCTCCTGGAAACAGTGTTGATATTTCTGCTGCAGGAATAGGCCTTGTGGCAGAGTCTGGATGGAAACATCCCCTCAAGTCAGTGATTTTCACGTCACATGCATGTCCCTGTAGATGACTATGGTGTTGTCGTACATCAGGCACAGAAGGAGGAGTCCCCTAGGGCACAGCTGAACTGCTGGCATACATAAGAAATGTTGGATATGAACATTGAGATCCTGTGCTTACCTGCCACAGATTTATCCTGCATACAGGAATTAATAGGGGAATTAAAAAAATAACTGGGACATCTTTGTGCTTCTCTGGTCCCAGACTATTCTGGTACAAAAAGCTCCCAAATTGACTTGATTTCCTACAGTAATGTTGGTGTCAGCTAAAGAGCCTGAAGGAAGATAACTCCTATCACTTCCATACTCTCAAAACCCCCTTCTACAGAAGTAGGGCTGGATGAATTGAGTAGCAGCAACATTGCTGATTCAAGACCCCACAGGTAATATTTAAGAAAAGGAATTCTGCCATGAGATGTCTTTCCAACTATTTCTCAGTGCTGAAGCAATGTAAACCACTCTCGATTCCGTTCTTTTTCCAAAAAATATCTGTGGTGTTTGTTTCAGAAAAGTGGAGTGACCCTACAGCCAAACTTTGGGCTATGCAAACAACTGTCATTGCCCCGCTACCCAAGGATCAGAAGAGGAGAGGTAGCATTAGTTTAATTCATGACCCTTGTGAGCTAAAATGGGACGTAGTAAAGCTGCATCTGGATTTACATGAACAAACCACCCACTGAAATGCAGTCTTCAAAAATCCTGATTAACAAGTTGGACTTCCAGCTACAAGCAGCCCTCTCACTCTTTTATTGGAAGAATTTTACATAAATTAAAATTAATGCATTTTTTCAACTAGGTCAGTGGAATGTAAATGTTCTGTTCCAGGGAGGATTATACATCATAATTCAGTTAAGGGATGCACAGCACAGATCAATCCTGCTGCATTTATCAAAGCAGAGCTGTTTGGAGCAGAAAGCAACCAAAGTTTTTCTAACATACACTTCGCTGCAGTATTTGAAGGCTCATGAGGCTGAGGAAGGTATTTGCCTGACTTGAGAGAAACCTCAAAATCATAGAATCATGGAGTTGTGGGGTTGGAAGGGACTAGTGGGGATCAGCTAGTCCAATTTCCTGCTAAAGCAGGTTCCCTGCAGCAGGTTGCACAGGAAAGTGTCCAGGCAGTTCATGAATTTCTCCAGAGACAGAGATTCCACAGCATCTCTGGGCAGTTTGTCCCAGTGCTCTGTTACCCTCACAGAAAAGAGATTTTTCCTCATGTTTTTATGGCCTCATTGTGATTTTCTAGTACCTAAAAGGAGCTTATAAACAAGAGAGAGACTGACTTTCTGTTTACAATAGCACAAAGGGAGAATGGGTTTTAACTGAAGGAGGGGAGATTCAGCTTAGATATTAAGAGGAAATTCTTTATTCAGAGGGTGGTGAGGAGCTAACACTGCCCAGCTTAGCTGTGGATGCCCTATTATCCCTGGAGGCATTCAGGGCCAAGTTGGATGAGGCATTGGGCAGCCTGGTCTGTGGGGGGCAGCCAGCCCATGACAGGGAGTGGGAACTGGAAGGTCTTTAAGGTCCCTTCCAACTCGCCATTCTATGATTTATGTATCACCCTGGCTTGGCTTTTCTCTTTGGGCATGGAATGCACATAAACACATGTGCTGGAATGAATGGCTGCACTGATTTCCAGCCACAACAGGGAGACGCATCAAAGCTAAGCAGGCATGTGGCTGTTCTCAGAACTGGACTGTGGTGGTTATTTTGACAGGCTGGAGAAAAGATGATGTGACTGAGAGTCTGATACAGCAACTAATACAAAATCTTCTCAAGAAGGTAACATCTGTCTTCATGACGAATGACATTGAATTATGCTAATCCCCCTTAGAGCAACCCAATCTTTCTTCTAAAACAATATCACAAGTAAATCTTCCAGAGTTTCAGACTTTCTTTTATGACCACTGGAACATAATTTCTATGAATGCAGAATAGCCCCAAACAAACTTGTAAATAGTAGGTGGAAGAAAATTAGGCTTTGCTTTTCACAGAATTCCAGTGTATTCTTTCTGTGCCTCATGCTCCACAGCCTTACCCAGAATATATTTTACCATTACTTATGGTAAGATGTGTTCTAGTGAACAAAATTGAATGTTTGTGTAGTCCATCTCAGATGACAGCCTATGTGGATATTGAGGGAAGGACACAAGGACAGGGAAAGTATTTGTATTTGATTTGTATTTGATGTTCTCTTTGGCAATCAACAGCATCAGAAGTCCTTGAGCTACAGGTTGAAGGTGAATTATTTAGTTTCATCATGGTCCTTTATGGCATGACTTTGTCTAAGTCCTTTTTAAACTTGTTAATACTTTGGCAGCAAGACCCACAGATTAATGTATCACACAGAAAATTCATTCCTTATGGTTTAGATCTAGTGCATGGTAATTTGATTTATTACCCCTAATTCTTGCACTGAAGAAGCAGCGATTAACCTTTTCTTCATTACCTTCTCCATTCTGGTGGTGATTGTATACACTCGAATCATACCCGCTCAGCTTGTTTTCTTTCCAAACTATATTTCCTACTGTAAAAATGCTTCCAGACCTATGACCATACTGGCTAACTTTTTTATATCTATCTAAATCCGAAGTTATAAACTTTTGAATAAGGAGAGCAAAATTGCAACTGTGTTCAAATGTGCGCAAATAGTGTAAATAGTGATTTAACTGCTGCTCTCTGTTCTGATTTATTCTCTCATTCAGTAATTTCAGCTATTCAGATTATCTTCTGATTATTGCAGAGCAATACGTAAGGTTTTCAGATAATTCATACCTTTGTTTCAGTTACCCAAGATCTTTTGAGTGTTGCTATCCGGAGCCCAGCACTGCAGATGTTTAAGTAGTTGTTTTCCTAAGTGCCTTACATTGCGCCTGTCAATACAGAATTTCATCTGGCACTTCACTGTCAGTTGGTATTATAAGCTCCTTCTGGAACAGTCAGCTTTAGCTTTGATTATTATGAATGATTTTGTATTGTCTGTGAACTTCGCCCCTAGTTAGTCTCTTTTACATGCAACTTACAGAGGAAGTGAACAGCATCAGTGCCATCATAAGTCTTTGAAGCACTCCTGAAGTAAATCTGCCTCCAGTCCAGAGGAAATGATGCTGTATTCTGTTATTTGCACAACTACCTTTTCCATTAATCGTCTTTGGTCCTTGGGATGGAGGTTTGTATAAATGCTGTTTTGATTGCTCACCAATTTCATATTTGAACTCCTTCAGCACACTTAGTTCAATGCCACCTCATTCTCATGGTCAGTTCATCCAGAAGGGTCTGTTTTCTAGAGGATATTGGTACTTCTGTACTATCAAATATTTCTGATGAGGACCTGTAACATGGCCTTGTCTGAAGCTTAACAATCTCACTATCAAAGCTCCAGTTCTGGGAACAGTGCAGGTACAATGACTTGTTTATCAGAAAGTAACAATCTTATCCATCTTCCAGAAAAACCAGTCCAGAAGGGTCCTGTGTCTCTGAGTTTAGCTCTTAGACTAAGCGTGAATATTCCACCAGTTCATACCTGGTGGTTCTCTCAGAATCTCAAATTTAAATTCTGTCCTTTGTAACTGGAAAACCTGTAGTGTTGGAATGAGCACTGTACTTTGCATGTAATGCTGCAGAGTAATGTATTTCTGTGAACTATTGTCCAAAAAAAAAAAAAAAACCCCACAAAAAAAACGGGGCACATAGCAAACTCTGCTGCAACCCACCAACACACAGGTGTGGGTCCCAGTTAACAGAAATACTGTGATATTCCAGACAAGTAGAGTGCTAATCTGCTCCAAGTAACCAGCTCTTGTGCTTTTAACAGAAAACTCCTGGGGGAACCGAATTTAGCACCTGTAGAAATCCATGCACAAATCAAATTTGGCTTCATTGGGAATAACGAGCCCAGAACTGCTGTAGCAAACACCCATTTTGGAGAGACTGACTGATCACTGATGCTTTACTTTAATACTAGTTTTGTGATTTATTCAATTTCTTCACTGCAGTATGTACTGCAGATCCCATTTCAATCCGAAATACCTAATGCTTTATGGAGTAAGGACTGGGCACTTCTTTTTTGCAGCTTTTAAGAGATTAGCCTATTCACATGCTCATATTTACATCTGTGTTTTTTAATCATTTTGCAGTGCTCATCGACAGAAGCTATCTGTGTTATTTGGTGCCAGAGTTTTCACTGATCTCAAAATACTTAATTATTTGAGAATTACATAAAGGAAACTATATTTGGCCCTTTTGTTGCTCAGTGCATACTTGATGCATGTGGAAGCAGGATTTAAACCTCGAGAAGGACCAAACCAAGACCAGGCTAATTTTTACATATTATCTGATTCACCAGGAAGAGAGGCAGTGAAAAGCAGGATGAGCTTTGATCATGTCTAATTACAGAATACATAGATATCACCATTGCCATGACCTTGCAAAAGTGTTGTGTTTTTTTTTTTTCCTTCCCAGAAAAATGAAAATTTCCTTAAAGAAACAGCTGTGTCCTGCCTGCAGCCTGAAGAAGAATGGCATTAGTCACATGCAGTTCAACACGTAGCACAATTGTAAAGTTCACTCTATGAGACTGACAGGAGCTATTCACATCAGCCCCCTCCACCATCTGCCTGAATGGCAGCGGCTGTGGGGTGGTGACAGCCCCCCTGCCTGCCCCAGTGCTTGGGGACAGACTCTGAGTTGGCCCCATGTGTGGTAAATCGGGGGTTGAAAGCAACGGGAGGATGTCACTCAGGTCAAAGCAGATTGTCCAGAGAAAAAAGTGGGGAGGGAAGAGTCAAAGCTAGTGGGAGTACCAATTTGCTGTTCTCCTGGGGAAAAGGTGTTGGCTCCAATATGGTGAGAAGCAAAGAGAACAGCTGAGTCTGGGGCAAAATCCTATATCTTCCTCCTTCCTCACTTCCTGACCTTGGATTTAGGGACAGGTTCTGAGTCCAGAGGGCAACCTGCTGGAGGATTGAATGCAGTCAGTGTCCCCTCTTGGTATGCTTCAGGGTCCCTCCTGTAGTCTACGAAGGTCAGACTGGATGAAGGAGTGAGGTTCATTTTCATCCTGTCACCTGTTTTTTCTTGTTTCCAGATGGTGACTTCTCAAAACACAAATTCCTGCTATCAAACCCTGGGGCATGTGGCCCAGCATCCTTAAAATCCTTTCCTCTCCAATAGCAGTAGTTCTTAACGTCACCAAATTCCTGCAGTATGATGTTAAGCATCATCTCCCACTTTTACGCCACTGGCACATCATTAACATTAATCTCCTTTTTTCTCCTCACCTCTCCAAAACACAATGAACTGAAATCTTTGAATTTCTAAAGAAATCTTTCCTACAATTTCTAAGCTTTGTTTTTAAGTAGAAATCTGTTTACTACTTTTTTTTTTTTTTTTTTTTAATAAATGGAGGTTGCCTAGTTTTAACTTGCATAAGGAAAAGATGAGAAGAACAGTGCTTGGCATATGGACATATCCCAGACAAAAGAATACTGGTCCCAAATCAGGGAGGGCAAGAAGCTCATTTTAACCCAGCCCGGAAAGTATACTGGCACTGCAGTATGCAGCGGAGTTATACTGACAGCAGGGTGAGCCCTGTGACAATGTTTATTCAAGTTAAGACGGAGAAAAAGTGCTCTTTTTAGGAGAGAAAAAAGCATTTTGTGTAAGCCAGTGCCAGAACAGTGATTTTTGCATCACCTCTGTGCTACTCAGATTTTCATTAACTGCTCTTTGCTTTAGTGATCATTACAATAGTAGCAGTGATTGGAGTATTTGTGTTATCTCAGCTGCCCAGTGCACTTACTGCACTGCCTCCTCTCTTAATGGTTTGCATTACTGGATCTGCTCATGCAGTCCTGGAATGATGCTGATGTTGGAATATCTGTGCTGCACGAGTCCCTGAGAGTAGAAATAAGCTGGAAGAGGTTCTGGGGTAGAACTGGCTAAATTGTGATACCAGTTACAATGAGTGACGTTTTTAAAACACTTCTTGGGTATTTCTGTGGAAGAAAATAATTTTTCAGAGTTTCTGCATGTTTGGGAAAAGCATAACTGCATCCTTTTAGTGAATGGGTTTACTCCTGTGCTTCACTTAGAAAAAGGAGTTAGGAAATTTCACATACCAAAAATTCCCAAGAAGACAGCTGTCGGGAGGTGACATGTCAGATATGAAGTGGCTCTCCAGCTGGTCCCTGTCTGCATGCTGGGAAGGCATGTGGAGACATTTTTTCAATTGCTGTACTAGTTTGACACGTTCACAGTGGAAAATGATGTATCATTCTTGAGCCTTTGGTTGGTGGACACTTCAAAGTGCACTGGATCCTCAGAGAGGAGTGCCCTATTGTTAATTGTTCCTTTCACATGTACATTGGGATGAACATGGTGAGAGCAGTGAGGAACAAAAGGGCTCCGGTGGTCTCTTAGGGAAAACCCTGTGCAGCTCAACCTGAGTCTGACCTTGAAAGGGTGGGTTGCTCTGCTTCTTAAATCCTGCTTGCTGGTTCATTCCTCTTTAGCTCCCTGCCGTTACCCAGCTGCAGGAGAAAGGGATGCTGGAGCGGCAAGTGTGGTGAGGCATGGGAAGCTGCCACGTGGTGGCCAAGGAGCTGTGACCAAGGCAAGTGGTCCTCCTGGAAGGCACAGGCATAGATGGGCGTTTGGAGAGAGCTTCAGTGGTGTGGGAGGAGTGCTGGGTTCTCCATACACACAGCCACAAATCCCCTTTCTTTCCTGTAAATCCCCTATAATTGATTGTTGGACACCCAGTATATGACATGAGTTTCTTAGGCCTCTGAGGACGTGGTTCATTAACATCCTCAGAAACTCCTTTGCTACCAGGCACCTGTCCCACATCTCTCTTTATCTTCCTTCCCTGGACATACCACTTGGGGATACAGTGTACATGTTGTCCAGGGTGTGGTCAAATGCTCAAACACAGCAGGAAATTTGTTCCTCCAGAGATGTGAAGCCTTGATGTGCATCTTGTCAATTGTGCTAGAAAAAACTTCTCTCTGTAAACTCAGCTGCAGAAAAAGGACCTGTGTCAAGCTACAAAGAGGCCAGGCCCCAGCTAGTGTATCCCAAAATAGATGCTTGAGCAGATGACTGGAAACTCACCCCCACAATCTTACTGGAGAAGATTGCATGGAGACGTGAGGCAGATGATGTGGTTAGCTGCACTAGGTCTCCTGGGAAGGAGCTGCTTTTGGAATAGAAACTGTGAGAAGATAAGCCCCAGTGCCTCCAGCACTGTAAGTAAGGGCAAAGCTGCCCCTCACTCTGCTGATATAATCCCATCTCACACAGCACAGAGGTGCCTTTAAGGCTTTCTACCTTGCCATCAGATTGCAACCCACTGCAGTAGTGCAAAGGCTCTGTGGCATCTTCTGCTGTGCAGTGTCCTAGCCCAAGGTCTCTCCAGATCTGCAGCACCTGAGTACTGAAATATATGGCTTGGGTTGGACTGGGAGAAATGGTGTGAAAATGGGGTGGCAGCGCTGAGCATGCTGGCATAGGAAGACTTGAGGAGTCCTCAGCCCAGCATACAGTGGTACAGTCTAGATCTTGTCCTTCTCTAAAGAAAGCTGGATTAAAAGAAATAAATGCAAAATATTGCATCTGTCAGCTCTCAGACCTTCAGTGCCTTACGTTGGCAAAGAAGATTTTACTTGCAAAATGAGAGATAGCTTGGACTTCAGTCCCTGCTTTCCCAGGGCTGGTAGTCTCTTTCTGGCTGTGGGCATGCTTACCCTGCCACTGTCCCTCTCCTCCCATCCCTGGGGTGTTGCAGGCAGTGGATCCCAGGCTGGTACATGGGGCAGCAGCCGGCTCCACATCACCCACGTATACCAAAGGCAGCCCTCCTGCTCTCCTATTCCCCTAGCTCCCAGTTTTGCTTTGCTATTAAGTTATTGCTACCCCTCAGGGACAAGCCTGCACGAAGGCAGAGGGCTCACATAGCTATGCATCAGTAAAGGAAGCAGCTCAATTAGCATTTCACACGCCTTTTCTTCCCTCTCTTCTTACCTTCCCTGCAGCGGGCATGCTTTCCCCTTAAAGGATTGTCCTGTTTCTGCTCCTTGCCAGCGTTGGCAGGGTGACAGTAGTCGAGTGTGCAAACTTGTGCTATTGTCCCCAGGCCAGGGGGAGTCATGGAGACCCACTAATATGACACAGGAAAATGTTTGCTGATGGCAATTCTATGGGCTTTGTCTAACTCTTTCTCCATCATGACGACTCGATTTAAGTCTCTAACTGTTTGACTACAGATGCAAGAGTACTATCCAACTCCATCCTTTTGTCCGGGTAGTTTGAATGGGTAATTCAGCTTTTGTGTAACTCAATTGAGGGGGCAAACATAAAGACAAGATTCTTGAGCGCTCAAGCTCCCTTTCCATGGATATCTGCACATCTCTTTAGAGATTTGTTCCTTTCCTACCTTTTTCTGACATCATCCTCCCCTTAAAAAAAAAGTCTCTGATGGGGAACGGTTAAAAGTAGGCTAGCCCGGTCCCCCGTATTACATTGTCCTGTGCCAATGAAGCATGGTCAGTATCAGCCCACAGACAGCTTCGGGGAGTGCATAGAAAAGGGTGCCTAAACTTTCCTAACTCATCGTCGGCACTTTTCCTTTGGATTGTGCCTTTAAGAAAGAAAGGCCTTGGTAGGGGTGAAGAGGATAGGGGAGAATGGTAGAAATCGCGGGGAAATGATTGTATTTATTAGCTGTCTTTCTGTGGCTGTTCCCATGGTGACAATTTGTGATGGCAAAGAATGTGAGAAGGGGAGGCTGATGCCTGATTGGGATGCTTTGTATTTGGCAAAGTGGCTCCTGATTGGTCTGAGAGAGCCCCGAACTCAGCAGAGTCGATATTCATTCAGCTTGCTCAAGTGCTTGCTCAACTGCCTCCACACACACCGGCTGCCTCCGTCGGGCCTGGCAGTGTGTAACCTGCCTAACAAGATTAGCAGGAAGGGGCTCTTCTTCACCAGCACCCACCGGAAAGCCCCAGCGTGCCGGGTGAGTGTCCGCGCTTGCTTGCAGGGACACGAGAGCAGCTGCCTTGGCTTCTTCTCCCCACCTATGTCTCACCTAATGAGATTAAGTGAGCAGCCCTGTGCCGGAGGCTGAGCTGGGGCTGCAGGTGCATGGCAGCCTGCCTGCATAGAGGTGAGGTGGTGGACAACCTGTATGCTTAGCTGAGAAGTTTGACATCTTCTCTCCACCTCCTGCAGTGCTCTTGATGCTTTTTGAATGCAGGCTTCACACTGCCTACCGTGTCTTGCAGATTGGCCAAGGCTTACCTGAAACGGATTATAAACATTTAATGGGAAATTCTGCACAGCTCATCCAGTGAAATGGCATCGGACAGCGAGGTAAAAACCCTGCTGAACTTTGTCAACCTGGCCTCTAGTGACATCAAGGCAGCCCTGGATAAATCTGCTCCCTGCCGTCGGTCGGTGGACCACAGGAAATATTTGCAGAAGCAGCTGAAGCGCTTTTCTCAGAAGTACTCGCGGGTGCCACGGTGCCACCCTGCCAAGCCCCCGGAATGTGGCCCACGCCGTGGAGCAGAGGACAGGGCTCGCAGCTGCCAGCCTGAGGTGCCCGACCCTGGCCCCCTCAGTGCGGCTGCCACTGAGAAGATGCTGCAGGCAGCCGAGGTGGAGGAGAGTCTGGCGGGTGAGCAGGCTGTGCCAGAGCAAAACCCTGAGGTCAACAGGCCAGACCAGGTGCCCATGAGGAAACGACAGCTTCCTGCCTCCTTCTGGGAAGAACCGCGGCCGCCACAGAACCTCCCAGCCAGGGGCTTCCCCACGGGCCCTGAGGGGCTACCAGTCCCCAGGGACCCTCCTCCCTTCGAGGGAAAGAAAAACAAGAGGAACCAAGAGAGTATTGGACCTGAGAGTCATGAGCCTGCCCTGAATGCAGGCGAGAAAGATGCTGCTGGTGTACTCTCAGGCCGGGTGGGTGCCTGGACCTGCTGCCCCTTCCCCTGCCCTGGGCCAGCTGTTTACCAACCCCCAGGAACGCTGCCTCCATCACCTTTCTCAGGGCTAGGGCTGTGGAGGAAGGGCGCTGCCACACTGCCAGCTGAAGCACAGCCCTTCTGCAAGGAGGCAGAGGGCACAGGGCAGAAACTCTACAGGCCTGTGGTTTTGAAACCCATCCCTACCAAGCCTACCATCCCCCCACCGATTTTCAATGTTTTTGGCTACCTTTAGCCAGAGGAAAGGGCCAGAGTGTGTGACACTGGACAGAATAACCCCTTAGAGGGGGTTGAAACACCAGGTTGGGCAGTGGGCACAAGGAGCTGGTTGTGTGCGGAAGGAGCTTCCATCCAGAGATGGTGTTGGCCCCTGCACAGGCTGGAGTGAATTAGTAACTGTACAGCCTCCATTCTTCTCTTTCCAGGTAAAAATCAGGAATAAGCCCTATGAATCTGGTGGCATGGCATGTGTGGCAAATCAGACCTTTTTTATGGAAGCACATTGTTGGAGCCATGGCAAGCAGGGCTCTGGGCCACTTGCAATGTTGTTGCAATTGTAACACCTCGGAGAACCTCTTCCATGTGGGAGCATCTTCCCGGGTTGCCCTGCAGGCACAGCACTGAAATGAAATGAATTAAACTCACTGAAACTGTTTTTGTACGTTTAAGTAATTCCGGAGAAGTCAAGATATTCAGGTCACTTCATTTTGCGTGCAAGAGACTGGAAGGACAGTATTTAATGTGGAAACTACATTTGTGAATTGATTTAAGCTCTTCTTGTGTGTAAATACTAAGAGAATTGAAAGAAAAAATAAAGGAAGAAGGGAGGTAATTTTATTCTGGTGGTTCTGCAAATGCGATGTTTTTACTTTTCTCACTGAATAGATGCAGGTTTAATTTGCAGCTGCTGGTTAGATATGACAGCTGAAATCTCTGCTTATTTAGAGTGATGTAATTCAGATTTAATCCTGAGGCTGGGAAATCAATGAGTGTTAAACTGGTGCAAATGGGAGCAGAGTAAGTTTCTGTTTCATAAATTGTTCCCCATCAACCAAGATAAAAATAAGGTGTTATGCATCAAATACAAAAACATAAAATATGACAGAGAAGTGTTTATAATAGCTTGCCCTCTTTTTTCTCTAGCAGGGATCTTTTCTTTTGTCTGATTTTAATATACAGTCACAAGACCTGGCTACAAATGATCTGCCTATTGTTTTCTTAATTATTTTGGTGAAATGGCATGGTAAAAGCTAATAGGTGATTGTTTTAGTTAAGCTTCTCTTAAACCCATTGAGAAGGTGTTGCTAAGGCACAGAACATGGGACCTGAAAGGTTTAATATTGTGTACCTCCATATTCAGTTATACTGGAATAAATCACTGAGATCAAGAGATGTTATAGGGGGAAGGGAGGGAGAGGAAGGACAGAGAATGGGCATCTGTGCCCTCTCTGGGCCTGAACCTGCTCTTCTTGGAGTGAATGGGAGCTTCTCTTGGGACTCAGCAAAAAGTGATCTTGATCTGTTTGGCCCCTGGCTACTGTAGTGCTCCATCACTCCTGGTATCTCTACGAAGAGAAAAACAGGCCGTGCTTCTTTCAAGCACACTGCAGTCATGAAAAAATTATCATCTTAAGCCACCATAGAGTTTAATTTTGGATCTTCTGATGGGACTTGCTGTTATGTAACCAGACTGCAACTGCAGTTAGGATATAAACTACTCTCAGGCTGAAAGTAGTTTACTCTTTCCCCAGACCTCTCAGTTTAAGCCACTGATGCTCATTTCAATGAAAATAATGGCTGTAGTACCTTAGTCTTTCATTGTTTCATATATGTATCAAGCATGTATCTGCAACTCTGTGCAAGGTGCAAAGTGGTAAGGAGCTGGTCTAAGAATTCAAGGCATCAGATTTGCTCTTGACCCACGTATGAAGATGTCCTTATGCTTTTGTCTTTTTGGGAAAAAGAATCCATGAGGAGACGGTAGCCTTCTTTAATTTAGTGAACGGAGAATTGTGGATCTTAAATTGCAGAGCTGGAGGCAAGGAAATGTTGTATGCAATTAGATGCACTTTCTCACATAAGCAACTCTGTATCACTGTTGTAATCCAGATGAAGCCAGGTGCTGAATCTCTCTCCTGGTAGCCAATGCAATGCACTCTCCTTGGCACTGCTTTTCATGTGGGTGACCCGAGAAGCTCAGGGAATGAAAAACGGGTATTGCAGTGACTGTTGTGGACAAGTGTTCCTTCTGGAGTTCAGGGGAGAAACTTGAAAGTGGATTCCACTAGACTGTGGATTTCATCAGTATGGCAAAGTGAAGAGCTTCTGTAGAAATTTTATTTCTGAAGATATTCAGAAAAATAAGAGAGTTAAAATCAAGATTCTACCTTTTAGATACTAAATTTTTGGTTTTTTAGTCTTTTGAAGTGATTATTTAAATATATTTTGCTGCGTTTTCGATGTAGCAGCACAGCCTGCTTTTAAACTAAGCTAAAGGATAGAACCAGATTGTTCCAAGTGATCTCCAGCATGCTTATATTTATGAATTTACTGTCAGATTCAGGCCAATATTATGTTTTAAAATCATTACATTCCACTGTGACATAGGGCTTCCTTCCCCAGCACAGGGCAGGAGGTGGCCCTTGAGGCTCTGAGCTGAAGCATCAGTGAAATAAAACATGAATGATCAGAAGCCAGTTGCTAAGTACATTCAAAATCATAGAATGCGGATGTATTAGACATTTCAAAAGGTGTGCAAAGAATAACAACTGTCTCTCTACCAATATTTACTATTCTCTCACCCCTGAGACTGCCATCAGAATTATTAATTGTGCAAGCTTGGATCGATTTAGACTTTTCCTGGCTGTTCCACTGTTTAGTTGTTTAATTTTGCTATCCAGGAGAGCTGATAACACTTTAGAATCTAATCGTTTAATTCATACTTTGTTGGAAAGATGGAAACATAACAATCAAGAGCTGCTGTCTACTACAACAGTGCAAATTTAAACTGTTAAAACTACAATAGCATTCATAAATAATGGTAAATGAAAATATTCCGTATAAAATAAAATAAAAACCAAAATAGTGCACACAAACATAAAGTGAATTGCACATGTTGCAGTAGGATAAAGTACAGTAACCTGGTCATGAAATATTCCTATTGTATATCACAAAAAGTTATAATCTCTGAAGGAGCTGGAACTATTGATCTGCTTATAAAGCCTAGTTTGCTTGGGATGTTGGGTATTTATCTTATCACAGTTTTAGACAGATGCACTAAATGTTCATCACATTTGTACAGATTCAGCATCACACATTAAACATTGTGCCAGTGACTGGAGTGTAGGAGAGGTAGTTGGCTCCATTTCAGTGCAAATAAATGTAAACTGACTGAGTGAAGGTTTGCAGTAAAGATCAAGCAGAAAGGGCATAATAATGTAATTACTAGGCTCTCCCTCTAACATACATCTCTCCTAAGTTGCTGTGCACACTGTGTCCTTACCCATCTCACAGCTGTGGTATGCTCACATCAGGTCAGTGGCTGTTGCTCAGGACAGACAGCTGAGATCAACCAGGATATGAGTTTCTCAGCAAAGATGAAGGTCTCTTGGTGAAAAGAAGAAATGGACTTTCTGTATTTGCTCCACCCAAGACCAGTTTCATCTTGTCCAGAGACATAAAAAGAAGCTGTTATTCATGAGACTTTTGTGTACATAACGATGTTGGTTCAGAGAAAATTCCCAGTTTGGGATGGTTTATGAAATCTCATCCCTGCAGCTGGTGATTTCAAATCCTTCTGTAAGCTAGCAGTCTCCAGAGCTGACACCACACACCAAACAAATGCTTACTTAAATGGTCTCCACCAGGTCATGCTCAGCTCTATCCACTACCTGCAACTCTGTTATATTACACTTATTTAATTTCAACAATATTTCTTCTGATTTATATAAATGTGAGTAAGACCTGGACCTTCACTGCTCAGCCCCATTAGCTAAGGGATGCAATAATTCCACAGATGACTTTCCATTTCTCAAACTATCGCTTACAATTGTATAGTCTAATTTTTGGGCAGTTCTTTGTGGAGCTAGGAGTTGTACTCAATGATCCATATGAATCATGATCAACTTGGGATATTCAGTGATTCTATGATTATAATTACAGCTCTTTCCCTGACAATACAGACTCACAAAGGCTGGAGGAGTGCTTCAGAGGGATGCTTAGCCAGCTCTTCTCTGTATGGCCAGCAGTGGTGGCCAGCTCCTAAATGGTGTCGTGGAGAGGCTCCATTTTCTGAATGGCCCTACTGGGTAGGTGGCACTGTACCTCCAGAGACCTCACTCCTCCTCTAAGAATGGTGGAGTTAACACTTCAGGACAAGGAGGCTGATGGAATTTCAACAGTGGAGGAATTTCATCTTATTTTATAAAGCTTTGAAGATCACAGTTCAGTGAGAAATGAAACTGTTGTTTCCACATTTAGGAAGAGGACAGCTATGGACAGTGCGCTTGCTGTGACCATTTCTGCTTTCATTCACATCCTATGCCATGAGTGCTAAATGCATTTCACACAAAACCATCACAGAATCTGGATTTTTGTGCCCAGATAGGCCCATGTGTGCGCAACACACTTTTAGTGCTAAGTTGTGAAACCACATACAAAATCAGTCCAGTGCATTTTCCCTAGTTAAATTTCTATCTCATTTCATAGTATGCAGGCCAAAAAACAAAAACAGATCTGTCAAGTCTCTGGTGGGAAGTCAAAACAATCCCTATTTCACAAGTCTTATGTCACCTAAGGTAAGAATGGGTATGCTTCTAGAATAACATCTGCCAAGACATGATTCCAAAATTAGGTTCTTCCATCCTTACTTAGGCGCCTGATCAGGACCGAGGCATTCATTGAATTTCAGTGGTTCAGCAAGTCACACCTGTCAAGTGAGCTGTAGTCACTGCCAATAACCATTCGTGGGCTCCTCAGCCTCCCCAGCTGTGAGGGAATGTGACTTGTTAAAAACTTCAATAAAAGAATTTCACGGACAATTATAGCGGTTCAGCTGATAGATGGCAAGTTGTTAAGCTGCCATAAATCAGTTGTGTATCTGAGCTGTAAATAGGTGACCTAATTTTCAGAGAAGCTAAGATAATAACTTTCGTCAATGTCAAAAGAACTAATAGATACTTCTAACTTCTGAAGTCTAGAAATTCAAGGCTAAATCTTAGGACTTATTCCATCTCAGTAATATCTGACACCAGAGTTATCCACTGGCTTCAATGTAACTACACCTGGCACAAGAATCTTGGCACTGTTTGGGCACCTGAATAAAGATTTAGAGCTAACTTCTGGGCATTTTTTTTCCTAAATCTCAAAGTCTCATCATCTTGAAATAACCTCTCTTTTTTTCAATCATAGTATTATTATAGTCACAGAAGTCAAGGAAGTAAGAGAGGCTGAGTTTCATAGGGACAAGATCCTCTAGTGGAACAGTAGATAAAGTTTGTGTAGCAGTGTGGCTGTTCCCTGTGTATCTTGCCTTTCTTCTTCATCACTGCCCATGTTCCTCTAGGGCTTTGTTCTGTTCAGGCACCAGCTTCATGACAGACCATGGCTACTGTTTACAGTACAACTACTTCTAATTTACAGAAAAGAAATATATATTTATATGAGTTGCTTTCAAATCCCCAGTATAGAAAATCAGAAAATACAGAAAATTATCTCAAACAGAATTTCACTAATTTCACTGCCTTCTTATGTAATACAACTTGAACTGTATTTGCTAGGTGTAAATACAGTTCTTACATCCTCCTTCAATAAAGCTTTTCTCAGCTTTTAAAGGAATCTGCACATCTGAGTATAGTTAAAAGTTCTGAGCTTTGAATGTTCAGAAATCAAGTACTCGACTGAGAAAGGTCCAAAAAATTTTTACCAAGACAGTGTCAAACTATCAGAGAATTAGCAACCAGCACACTGAACAGAAATCCAAAACACAGAGTAGAAACTAAAATAAAAATCTCAGTCAGTGAACGAAATGTAGTTGTTTTCCCAAATATTTTGACTCTTAACAGCTTCTGAAATGTGATCACAGCAAGGATGCTAAGCTCCACCAGACCCCAGATCAGTGAGTACCCTCACTGGTACTTGCTTCAGCACTACTCATTTTTCAGCCTTGGCTTTCACTTCTTTTTCTTTGCTAACCAAGCTCTGAAGTGGATCACGTGTGCTTCCTCCTGTAAAACCTGATGTTTAGATGTCCACTCCTTTTTCTTCTCACTCACTCCAGAAGCTTATTTCTTGTAGATTAGTCATTGGAAGGCACTTGACCAAGCCAGCAGCTTGGTGTGTGCCACTTCATGCTGCTGACTCTGAGTGACATGCCAGGAAGCTGCTGAAAGTCTACCATGCTTGAGGTCACTGTGTGTAATCATGCTGTAAGTATCGAATCAGTCTGTATGGAAGAGGCAATGTGTCAATGAGTTTAATGCGATTTCTTCCCATCAAGCTTCGTACCTTGACACGACAAAGATGGGCAAGAGGTCGTGGAGGCTCTGAAAGAGAGACATGTCAAAAATGTGAACTGAACAGATTTAAACTTGAGAGGGACATCCATGTCCGTGGCAAGAGGAAAATGGGAGGAGGAGAAGTAAAAATAGAGGCTTTGTCTGCAATGGTGAGGTGATGTGTCTGCTCATTCATTCTGAGGCATGACATAGGGAAGGAAATAAGGCTGGAGGATGGGATGCTGTATCCCATGACAGCCTAGCAGTGGGCTTTCTAGGAGGATTTAAGCAAGATGCTTCAGAGTACTCAGCCTCACCACTGAAAATAAATGCAATACATTCTCAGTTTATCTTCATGCTGGACAACTAATTCTGATAATACCTGTGAAAGTCTTTGGATCTTGTGAGAAAGGATATTTTGGGAGAGCCGTGGATGCTTGCTGTCCTGCTGGTGTCCACCTGTGGAGGTGGTCACCTTGTCTACTTGCCCTCATCTGCCTACATCACAGGCTCAGACAAATGAGCCTTCGTGCTCTGGCAAGGCTTATTTCCAGTGGGCCAGATCTACATCTGGGGTAAATTCAACATCACGAAGTCAACATACTCCAGCACTTTCTAGTGCCTAATACTAGGTTGAAAAATTTAATTCAATTTCAGTAGGGAAATCCTACTGAGTTTAGGGGATGGATACTGACTATATGATTCTGCAGAGGTCAGGTTAAAAACCTACAGGGCTTTTCAATAGAAAAAATGAAAATGTAAGAGGAAATGGTGACTGACATTTTGAATCCAACAGTGAGAATATTTGTGGCAGATTCTTTTCTGAGTAACCATACCTGCTTTTTCTTTAATGACAGCCCAGTCCTCATAGCTGTCTATATGCTCCTTGAGCCGGGAACAGAGCTGGACGTTACCCACATAATCCAGGAGAACATCAATAATTGGCCCAGCCCAGCGACTTATCTCTGGAGTAGACACCATATCACAAAACTTCAAGAAAAAAACAAATTTGCAACAGTCAGTGAAAGATGAATGCACCTATAGAAATTATAACAGCAAAACCAACCCTGACTACTTTTGTAGTCTTTCTACCAACTGTAGAGGCAACTTCCAGTTTTACCTCAGAACATTTTTTACTAAAGCCCCGTTTAATCGTCCTTATTTAGGTCTGGACCAGGCACAGCCTCCCTTGCCCATAGAGCAAGATGCAGAGCACTCTGAGCTTTAGGATGGAGAACTACGGAAATTCTCAAGCAGTGATCTGACTTTAAGTAGATTCATTTCAAAAAATTTGCCTTCCCACTTTAACCTAAATGCGTGTTATACCAGACAGCTTCATCTATCTCTATTTGGGTGATACACATGTTGAAGATATCTGTGGATTTATCTACATGTGAGCAGTTGAATAAGTTAAGGTGAACTAAAAATCATGCTGTGCAGATAAGAGCTCAGACACGTGGCCAAACACAATTGAACAATGGTCACTTATGCACTATACATCATCTTAGTCACTGAGACTGTCTGTAGGCACCCTCCAAGCCTACCCCAAACAGGAGAGATAATGCACCAGCTTGAATCTCTTTCAGTTTAAGCTCATGTAATCACATATGATCATACATGTATGAGCCCTAAGTCATAATGAATTAAGCCCTTGTGTGGATACTCTTATCCAGAAATAAAATATTATCACATCTATGAAGAACAAAACTACAGAAAATCGTAAGATCTTTTCATTCAAGGTCAAAGCATTCACAGAAGCATGTACTGCTCTTCTGACTTTGCTTCTCTGAGCATTTCCAGAAAAATTAGATATAATGATTTTGGGAAGACCCCAAAATCCAGTGGGCAATCCAGAGTTTCCTACCTGAATTGTTCATAGGAAATGTTGTTTGGGATATCTGACATTCTCCAGTGCCTGCTCCTACGCCATTGCCATGCAGTTGCATATACAACATGCAAACTGAGAATCTGCACTACACCTCCAAAGAGTAAATCCACTCTCTCAGAGCTTAAATGAGGATACAGTTTCTGTGTAATAAAGCACTGTATCTTACTGTTCTCTTTTTGACTCCAACTAGAGAGGTTGCCTTTTATTTTCCTTCTCTTCCTCATTCAAACGCTCAATCTAAAAATATATTTTCCAGACTAAAAATGTTCCCGAACAGGTTACAGGAAAAGATACAGAACAAAATGAAGCAGAAAGCAAACCTGCAACAACAGGCCCTGGGACAGTCTCAGGGGCGAAGTAGCTCTGCTTTTGGGACGCACCGCCTGAAGTCTCGGCAGGCCCCTGAATGCCCTCTCGTGGCAGAAAGATGCTTCATTTCTCCCGCTCACGGTTTTGGCACCGCAATTCGGGAACCGGGTGCTGAGACAGCAAGCATTTTTCTGCATTCATTTTCATAGGAAATGCTAATTCAGTAGAATCAGTAATTATTTTTAGTTATGTATTTTTCAAACCAACTTCCAATAGCTCACAGTGTCACTGTATAAAGACTAATTCTGATTTATTTTCCTTAAGTAATTTGATACAGGAAGATAAGAAATGTGCATCTTATGCATAGAAAAAGCAGAAGATTCATATGACTCCCTATGTTTTTTGGAATACAAACCATATCACAGCCATATCATGAAACTACCCCAGACAAGCCTTTCTTCTGTTAGCCAGAAACCTAGCATTAAGAAGCAAATTTAAAATGATACTACAGGGAAGACACCACTTGTTCTACTCTGTGTGCAGAAACAGTCTCTATATGAAAGACTCAGAGACTCATCAGTTCCTCTATGCACAGGTATAATCTTACACAGCTTGCTTCTGCTGCTAATGTCTCTGACCTTTCAGGTGATGATTCTGTTTTGTGTGTGACCAATTATTTTTTAAGAAGTTGAAAATATGGTTAAGTGAGATTCAGAGGGAAATATTGCATTTAGCTAAGTAAAAATACCTGTTTTTGTGTGGCTGAATTATCACATAGGGTACATACAAATACTCTCTCTTTGCCTTGGATTTTCAGCCCACATCCAAAATCATCATGTTTCCAGAATTAGAGATAACTCAATTTAATGCCAATCATTTATTTGGCTTAAATAACACTTTCTTCTGAATTAAACAAAAGTACACCTCAGCTCAATAGGAGTTGACTTATTGCTTCCCTAATGCTTTCCAAAAGAGAAAGAGGACTGCCATGCTGAGGTCTTTGTTTTGCTGCAAGTTGAAGGGCAGTAAATTTTGACTGGAAGGTCAGATATACTTTAAGATATTTTGGAAGGAGTCAACAAGCAGGGATTACACACATACACACACACACACAAAACAACACCAAAAACAACAAGAAAATGTGCACTCTGCAATTCTGCAAAGTCATTTAGGGGATTAAGAATCCAATTCCAGACAAAGGAAGCAGTAGCTGAGCTTTGGAATGGACTGCAGATATACATGCATAAGACAGGGTCATCTAAAATATGTAATTGGCTTTGAAAATATGAATCCATGGATTGAAATCTCCTGGTCTCTTCTGAAAGCCTCAAATAGTATGGACAGTCATTTAGCTAATGTATTAATTTATGCACTCTCTCCAGGGCTGCTTATCCAGATTTGGAAACAGATGTTTACATTCACTAGTTTACCCTTGTAAGGTTGAAGGACTATACAATTTTAATTTAACCTTTAAGCGCTTAGATTTGCAGATAAATTATCAAATATAACAATCATTACAGGGTTTCTACTGCCCATTTGATCCTGTCTGACAAGAAAATATGTTTCAGTTCTGGCACCTCATGTCTAGAGGAAAAGAGTATTGTGGATCTGACAATAAAAGCTGTCAAGATGGCTATCATTCATCTGAAATTCAGGGTTGGACATCAGCAGCTCTTGCCTGTGCCCACATTGTCACTGAATGTGCAGTTGAAACACTCACTGAACTTTACAAAGCCTTATTTTTATGTAAAAAAAGGATCTTCTCTTGCAGGAAAGGTGGGAGAAGAAATATGTGAAGTTATCAAGACACATGGGTGAGAGGTGTTCCCAAAAGTACTAAAGATAATGTAAGGAGTGCTTACCTGCGTTATGGTTGGTTCTTTGGACAGCTGAGGATCATTAAATCGGTCCCGCCTGTAATTTAAAGCAGGGTGTGGGCAGTTTCCATACTGGCATTGAAAACAGGAAAGAGCATCACAGCCAAGATCCAGGAGGTACTTCAGCAGAGAAAGGTACTTCATTGAAAACATGATGGTAGCTGGAAATGTGGTGGGATGGCTTGAAATGTAGGCATCAATATTTGCTCCATGATCGAGAAGCAGTTTCATTGTCTTCAGGCAACCATGGCGTATGGAGATAAGCAGTGGGTTGATGAGGTCAATGTTAGGGTTGGCTCCAGCTTGCAACAGGAGCTCTGTGGCGTAGATATTGTTGTTAAAAACAGCAAAATAGAGAGGTGTGGTGCGTCTGTCCTCGTAAAGGCAGGCTCGTTCATTGGAGAGGGTGGTGTTCACGTCATAGCCAGCATCAATTAGCTCTTCCAAGATGTCATCATTGTTGCGTTCAGCTGCTAAGTGCAAGGGACTGATGCCACTGCGCTTGACACGGATGCGACTAGTCACAGGAATCAGCATGGAGACAATCCTGTCAAGTGGAGAATCAGTGAGCAACGGTGAGTTCTAGGGGATCTTCTGCAAACCTAGCTGTTTAGTAGTAACTGTAAGAGCCTGCTAACTTGAGCATAGGAATGATTTGCTCTGAGAAAATCAGTGTCAACTTGAAAACTATCTTCAATTCCCAATGCTTTTACATTGCCAAAAATGTGACAAGCGTTACCCCTCTTTTATGGAGGTGTTTTTTGAAATCATCACCCAGTTTTTTGTGACAATGCCGGCCACAGGGGCAATTACAATGGAAGAAACAATGCACTTACTCTTTGCCTATCCTGCTCTAACTCATGAATAGCACAAATGGCAGACACCCAGTCAGGCTTTCCCTGATGTTCTGCACCTCTGCCATCACTCTGTGGACAGCACTCCTCTGGTGCTGTCAGAGGAGGTTCTGAGCTTCAGAGGAACTGAATGAGGAAGCAGGGGATCCATCATGATTGCTCTGTGGTGAAGGACTTCATAGGTCACAGCCACAGCAAGAAGCTTGAGACCAGAAAGGGAATGAAACCTCCACTCCTATGGGATTGAGCTGGAATAAGCTACATACTTGGTTTCCAGACCTCCATGTCAGATTTTACAGTTCAATTTCTACTCTGGATTGAGCCCCATACTAGAGGCCCTCTGCACAGCTTTTGGCTTTAGTAAATCTGTGGGGCTATCAACATCCATCCCAAATGTTGAGAGCCAGAATGACAATTAAGAAAGGGAAGAAAAAGAAATAAAAATATTTTCCAGGCTGTGTGCCATGTTTTAGCCCAGGGAGGGGGAAAAAAAAAAAAAAAAAAGTACAGCCAAGTCCTAAGCTCCAGTAATGAAGGATTGCTATTGGAAAGTGTGATGCAGCCTTAAGCACAGCAACATAAATTGAGCTGTTCTCATTACGTAATCGGAAGTTCAAAATATGATGTACAAGGCTCCAGCTATCGTAAATCCATGAGTATTTTTATGTCTCCATAGGCATCACTGGAGCTACATAATCAAGCCCGTAGGTTAAACTCTCATTTCCTGCTAATAAAGTTAGATGTTTTAGCTGAGGCATTAGCTTGCTTCTATACAGATAAGGCACCTTAAGAAATAGAATGAGACTAGAAATTGCCAAACCAGAGTCTACCTCCTGCCTATCTGTGAAAACAATTGTTTAGCAGTGAGTTAAGCACATCATTTCCTCCTCTTCCTATGCAGAAGATATCTGGCAGGCAAGAGCTCTTCTAACATGCAAAGCACATACATAGCACACCTCTTTTAAGATGCTGTACATGTTCAGCTTGACTGCAGTGTCCCTAAAACTTACATTTACATAATGAACTAAGCACAATGTAAACTAGCCTCAGAGAAACCTTTGCTGGTGATGTGCTGAATGATCCTGTGAAAGACTGAGTCTCCACACTCCCAGGAGATGAAAGAAAAGTTGAAGATGCATGACACCTAACAGGGTTATGGTCCCATTTGCATGGTGGACAGCTGATGTTTTCAATGTTGTTTTACTTCTCATTTTTGAAACAAAGATTTTTTTTTTTTTTTTTTTTTACATTAAATAAATGTCTTAGGAGAATAAGTGCTTTTCCCCCCCCCTTTCTTTCTTTTTTCTTTTCTTTTTTTTTTCTTTAAGTGTCTTTGGCATCACTACTCTTACAGCACCTTAAGTTTCATCAGGGAGCAGGAGGTGGGTGCTGGTGAGCTGGCAACTTTCCATTATTATCAAATGTTCTATAAGAGCTGAAATAGCAAGAAGAGAGGAGAGTACTGTGAGGACACCATGCCAAGTGCCAACATTCAGTCATCCCATGATCAACTGTTTGAAGATTTAAGAGTCTGTTTTGTTCTTTCCCTCCAGGATATGTGCCTCAGTCAGCTCTTCACGTCTGAGTTAAAGATGTTCTGCCTCATTTCTGTCTGTGAGGTCCTGAACCTCTCTGCAGTGATGGCACACTGAGGCTTTATATCCAAATTCTGCAGTGTCCCACACCTTAGTACAGCCCCTCAGATTTTGCTGGGAGGAAAGTCTGGAAATTCTATCAAAGTATAACCCGTCTGTTTTCTTCATCCTTCAAAACAACTTGGTTCAGAAATGTGGCGTCTCTACCACCACACATTCCTACCTGGAGGGAGGAAGAACGTAGATAAGTGAAGGTAGTCAAGACTGGACAGACAAGGCTATTGATACTGTCTGTCACAGGGCTGAGACTCATATGCAGTTCTGAAATATTGCTGAGTTACTCCTTACACCTGAAACCTGCTTTTGTGATTTCTATTCATTGGAAATTAAAGGAAGGAGGCAGAGTATCCTTAATATGAATGTGCCAAGAGATGATTGACTTGCATTTACATAATAAATCTGCCTACGCTTCACAAAGTCTTCTTAGCTCCCCAGTTTCAAGGGTGAAGGAATTAAATGACAGCTTACACTTGCCTTAGAGCTGATGAGAGGACCTTTATGAACTTTGTGTCAGTACTGACAAGGTGTCCTTTAAAATAAACAAACACCAAGCAACAAGAATTGACAGTTGAGCCTTGGGATCACATTCTTGGCTTTTTGATGGTAGGGAGATTTTGTGCTCTGGCAAAAAGTTGAAGTGTGGAATTCCAGCAGAATTACGTATTAAATCTTCAGGAATACAAAGAGAGGTCATTTTGAAGGGTGTTATTTTACTGAATACCACTGGAATTAACAATAATCAGCCAATTGGACTATAGTTTCATCATTTAGATAAATATTTGTAAGAGAATATCTTTTTTCTTCCTCGTGTACTTCAGTTCACAGCAGTTGGGCAGTTGGGCACAAAAAATTGTGCTCAATCTTTTACAAGTAAACAAACTCAGAGTTTGGGCTGACTTCTTATCCCATGCATGCTGCTGAGTGTTGGCAATAGACATGACCTCCAAATCAGGTTGGCTGTTTCTATCATAACATAGGGATGCACTCAGATTGCTGAATTTCCATGTAGATTTGTTTACAGATTGGGCTATCTATCTACTGAGGGAAAGAATAGAATCAGAGAACTGGTCCAGATTCTATTTACAGATTGGATTCAGATCAATTTACTATACTGTCAGATTAACTATTTTGGAAGCAAACAATTAGATCTGGGTTTTGTCTCTATCTCATCTAAAATGTGTTTGTTGTCAAAAAACTGTCTTTCTAAGTTAAACCACAGAGAAAATTTTGAATCATGCCTATATTAGTCTGTGCAAGATATTTATGTATGTGCTAGATGTATATAAACCTTTTACATAAATTCACACCGAGCCTCCTCCTGAACATATAGCTTTCACAAAGCAGACTTACTCCAATTACTCCAGAAAATAAATATCCTTATGTCTATGAAAATGATTTGAGAAGTGTAATTGGGCTTCCCAAATGGACTCAAATGCTAGGATAAAAGATGATATAGGAAGGTGTAGTGCTGTCAAAAGATTAATTCCTTAGACGTTGTGAAATGTATGAGAATCTTTTGTAGCAATTTGCAAAAACAGCTGTCTAGAAACAACCTTTGCATTTGGATAACAATTTCTTAAAGGTTTTTGATAGAAATTGTGGTAATGGAGTCCTCCACAGTCACCAAAAGGTTCAGTGACTGCAATTAGAAGTATGATTGTATCCTGCAAAAATAGCTGTGGGCTGTGGCAAGGAGTTTAAAGTGAGTGCTAACTTCATATACAGATGTTTTTTTTTCATTCCATCCCAAATATATTTTGTGGAGTTCTTCTTAGCCTGCTTTCAAGATACATGTGGTTATTTAGCTGTAATAAGTGATTTCTAGGCAAAGCTAATGTGATCTTTCACCCCATATTTCTGCTCACACATCCTATTCATCCTATCCTGCAAACTCATTCTGTTCAGGTTATTGCAATCTCCCTAATTTGTAGTGCTCATAATTGGATCTAGGACATAAAGTCCTTGTGAAAAGGAGAACTTAGGATTTTTACCTAAAAGGTGAAACTAAACGAAACTAAAACTTACTCGCAAATTCCCTTTTTGGCTGCTATGTGAAGAGGTAGGAGGCCATCCTTATTGGCTTTGTTAGCGTCAGCTCCTTGGGACAAAAGAAACTCTACAATATGTACATGTCCATTTTTACAGGCTTCATAAAGAGCAGAAGCACCATCACTGGCTTGAGTGTTTATATCAGCACCTAGGAAGGAAGAAAAAAACAATATAGGACCAAAGGGTTGAATCAGATGGGGGCAACATGCACTGAATGAACACGTAAGTCTCCATAACACTAGAGCTACACCATATGCAGAAAGGTGATGTGAACAAAATCTGATCGTAGCAAAATGAAAATGTTACACAGTTATTTTATAGATCTCCAATGGGTTTTGCCACGATGTTAATTTTATGAGGGAGAGTTTATATGGGGAATCATTTTCTCACTGAGAGATTGCTGGGGAAAGTAGAATGATAAAATGATAACGCACTCAAGAAAAGGAGAAATACACTCAGGATAAAACAGTGGGTATCACCCATCAGTTCCCAGTCATGAATCCAGGCTCCATTCATTTGTATTTCATAGATAAACATTTTAAAATGTTCTTGTTCTTTATTCAACATGTACTTTTCTTTAGACACAACAATTCCCTAAGTACTTACGTATTTACACTATATCTATTTATCTATCTATATATATGTATAAAATATTCCTGAACAAGACTGGGGATTATATGACTTTAATACATGCTCTCTTAAGTAAATTGCTTTGTGGTTATGTATTTATGACTTATTTATTTAGGCTTATTAATATTGCTTATAATTTCTATATTCAAACTGTAAGTGAATTTACACTATTTATACTATATTTTAATTTTAGCGCATATCTAGGCTAAAATTGGATTTTATCACAAGACATCTGCATAGGAACCAGAAATAATTCTACTAATCTTTCATTTGAACAAGACTTAGTTCATTTCAAAACTCAGCACCTAAGGACCTAGCTTTTTTTTTCATAAGGCTTCTATTTAGGGTCCAACTGGTAAATGTTAGCTAAGAAAGGATGAATATTTTTCATGAGGTTGTAGTATATTTTTTCTTGTACTCTAGTGGATGCTTGTCTTAATAAACAACAAGCAAAAAATAAACAAAGCCCTAATACTCTTTGACCACAGACAATCTGGAATCCTGATTTTTTTTTTCTGTGCTAGATATTTAAGGTCTGAAATACTGGGTTTTGACTGCAGTATACTGCAACATGCAATGTACTACGCTGTCCTGAGAAAGACTGTTTTGTATGTATCCTAAATGAGTATGACAGTTCACTGGAGTTTTGCTTCTAAACTCCAATAAAGGAACCAATCAGTCTTCTATCAGATCACGAAAGCTCCCTGCCAAAGAGAATATTTCCTTTTGCTCTCACCCCGAAATGAAACATCTGTGTTGTGTTTGGCCCTTTGAAAATGTTGTAGCTGGAAGCATCAAGAGAATTGCAGTGACAAAGCATAACACAGGACTATGTTATAATGAAAAAGAAATGAAAAAGAAAACCTTCTTATGATGAACATTGCTCATCGTAAACAATGCAGTGATATAATTTCTGGTATTCTCAGAGGAGTTTTAGAAAGCTTGAAACAATTGAATAGTTTTATTGGATTTTCTCTTGTGTATTTTTCTCAAAATTGAACTTTAAGGAAATCACAATGTCTAAGTTGAAACACAGATCACATTCCAGTGTAATTTCTAAAATTGTAGGCAGTTTGATGGACTAAATGGTCATACAGAACTGCCTTGACAATGTTAGCTGAACGGCAGATTACATTTTTTTTTGGTTGTTCCCTGTCTTTTGTATCTTTCATAGCCATAATAACTGCTTTATAAGTTTTTCATATATTTACTGCCATTTAGCTTTCCTTTCACAAGTGCAGGATCCAATTCTTACCTACACTGAAGTATTAGTCCACTGCAAGGATAAAATATGCTTCAAAATGGTAGTAAAATCTGTCCCCTTATTTACATTGACTGGAGCAGTAAAAGGTAGGTTTAGTGTAAATAAAAATCAAATTCACTCTGCCTATATGTTTGAATACATACACGTGAGAGACTGAAATTGCTTCTCCTTGGTGTAAATCCATTAACTATACAATAGGACTTTGTTTTCAGCGGTATTCATTAATGGAGGAGAGCTAACCTTGTCCATTAGTGGCACATGTTTGTGAGCAGATGGGATTGGCTAATGTTCAACTTCTGCCATCTCTTACCACCTACAGTTTTCTTTTATGACTGGATTTAGAATACACGTGCACAGCAATATAGGTTTTAAAAGCTGTAAGGCAATTCAATTAGAGAGCACCATATTATTTTCCAGTGTAGGTGGCCTCAAATGGATGCTAAAGAAATGCATGTGTGTAGACTATGCTCTCTAAAAGACCCACACAAACTGCTATCTGGAGCAAAAGGGTTTCAGCAGCTCTACAGGCTAGTACTTATCTACAAATATAGAAAAGCTGAGACAGGGAAAATTAATGGGACCTTTGAAATATCAAGGATGAAACAAGCAATAGTGTATCAATGGCACAACTCTACTCACCACATTTTGCCAGGTATCTCAGAGCTTCCAACTGCCCACTCTCAGCTGCCACAAATAAAGAAGTGATCCCATAGGTATTTGTAGACTCAATCTTGGCACCTCCTTTCACCAGGATATCCATAATCTCCAGGTCATTTCTGGAGACAGCCTCATGGAGAGCAGTCCATCCTCGATTGCAGCGGTGGTTGGTATCAGCATTGTACTGTACCAGGAGTCTTGCAGCCTCTGCATTCTTGCGCTCACAGGCTGTTTTGAAGAAAAGGGAATTGAATAGTACAAGCTTATGGAAAGAATCTGGGTGTTCTGGGTATTCCTTTCACAGAGTACAAACAACAGAACACAGGTTGGCCACATTGAATAAGCCAATAGATCTATCTTGTTCAGTACAAGGGGTAATGCTGCTGGCAAAGGACACTATCTGGGACTTGTACAGGATGCAGCAATGAAGTCAGACTTCATTCTGGGCCTGCAGGAGACTGTGTCATTTGCAGGCATGTGCCAAGTATAGTTCTGAGGAAGATCAAGCCTGGCTTTGTACTGGGTGGACATCACAAAGGGAGATGACAAGGGACAGAATATAAATTATGAAGGAAGAATGTAGAATGGCATGAAGATAGCATGACCTGAACATTCTGTTTGCAAATTCTGAGTAAAGTTACTCTGGACCTTGTTGTTCTGAACTACAAGTAAGTTTCTATATAGATAAGAAAATGAGGGGGAAAAAAGAGTCAGCAGGAAAAGATCCTTACTAAATATTAACAAGGGGAGTCTATAGAACTCTGTCAGCCTGCAATTCACAGCTCAGGACCATCCTCAGATAATAGTACTTTCTTGATAATTTTTATTCTATCAGTTTGTTCACTACTCCTTGAAATCCAGTCTGTCAGGCTTCCTATACATTTTTACTGTGGCACCCCAAACCAAAGGCACTCGAAATAAGCAGCTACATTTATAATTAGGTTTTGTTGTACAATGTGCAGACAGGTAGGACAGCATGTATCATAGTAGTTGTTGCTCAGGGAGGCAACAGGGCCAACTTCCCTTAAGGTGAAATGTCTGGATGTGGCACTGAGGGACATGGTTTAGTGGTATGTTGGACTGTGGTGTTCTCCAAACTTAATGATTCTATGATTCTGTGATTCTATGCCTGAGATGAACAAGGTAGGGTCAATACTGTGAGATCTCTTCTGGTGGAGCTCATTATCCTGGAAGCTCTGGACCTCACCTTTGTAGAGAGGAGTTTCTCTGGCCTTGTTAGAGATGTCAGGCTCAGCCCCAGCCTGCAGCAGGGCAAGCAAGCAGTCCAGGTTGCCCCGGCTAGTGGCCAGGAAGAGAGCTGTCTCCTCATTGAGGGTGCGCTGGTCAATCGTGCCAGGATATGCTGTGAAGAAATCATAAGCCCAAAGACATTATGTTATAGAGTTGTACAAATATCTGTAGCACCTTCAATCCTTATGGTTTTAGATGAGCTTTTGTTCATTCTTGCTTTTCAGTAAACAAAGTAAAGAATATACAATGAGTTATTATCAATCAGGTTAATCACTGACTCAGATTAAAATGTTCATCTGTGCCCAGTAATAATGCAGAAAGCTGTTAAGTAACTGCACTTCAGCAGCAGTTCGAAAACAATTTGCAGTAGTTAAACACCTTCAGTCACTGGCAAGGAAGTTCTGGTTTCGATCTTCAGCTAGTGGGACAACTGATGCCAGCTGTGGATTCCAAGTAGCTCACAACAGCCAAGATTCAAGCTACAAGGCTTTACTGTGAGAAGTCTGGAGCTTGACAAAATCTATCCAAGCATCACTTTCTCCTGAAGATCCTAACTTTTAAGGCTTCCCTCTGGAAGCCTATCCTCAAAGATAAAGTGAAATTAATATGCAGTCATAGAAGCTGAATAATGCTTCACACATAATATTGGACAAGGACTAGTATGATACTAATTCTGCTATTTGGCTTACTCATATTCTTCTTCCTTCTTTTGTAATTAGTTTTAATTTCACTGACCTTTTTGCAACAGGCGCAGGCAACCCACTTGGCCATAGTATGCAGCTTCATGGAGGGGTAACCAACCGTCCTTATTAGGTTCAGAAAGGTCTTTTCCTGATTTCATCATGTTGCAAATCTCTTTTTCATCTCCATCTCTGATTGCTGCTACCACAGGGTCAAGTTCTCTTTAAAACAACATTAAAACCTGATTACTGCTTCCTTCATTACTGAGAGGTCTTTTGCAGCAATATCATTTTATCATTTCAACAAAACAATGAACTCCTACAGCTCATATGCTAAGAATTTATACCTAGCTATAGGGCCTCTGGAGGTGAAATTTATCTATCTGCTCTAATTAATTATTCATAACAGATCAGAATAATCTTTGTCTGGAGGTGCTGATCTCTTTCCATAGAACATAAGGAAGATGTGACTAAACTTTGACATAAATATTATTATTTCAGATATCTGTAGTTGAGTAAGTCCAATTCTACATTGTCCATGGTTGTGATAATTACATCACCTTACCATTTGCTGAACCAAATGGCAAGACATTTCCATATATCTCAAAACCAAGTTCAGTTTAGAGAAGAACTGCCCCTTTCCATCACTGTAGATAATTTTAGTTTCGATTTGCAGGTGGCTTAACCTTAAAGAAGAAGTTCTTAGTTAATCTTGTTCTTGTGTTCTAGAGGTACTTCTCATTTCCCTTGAGAAAGTCTGTTTTCAGAAGCTGGCTGAGCCAGACATCTTTTTTGATGTTATCTAATTCTGAGCCTTTTAGGAACTTAGCAAGAGGCTCACTGATAACCTAGAAAAAGCATGGAGTACTGCATGCCACCAAAAAATGAAGCATGATGAGCACCCTGCAGGTGGGCTTCTCTCTGACAAGCCTTTCCTTTGCTAACCTGCATCCTGCACAGACCCAGAGGTGATCTGTGCCTTCCAGAATCAACAGGCTGTTTGGCTGTGCCAAGAGAATGCAGCCACTGCTTCCTTATTTTGAGGCAGCAAATTGCCAAGATCCAGGGCAGTAAATATCCCAAGGCAAAAAGCATTCTTCCTGTTCTAATGGCCACTTGCAAAAAAATCCACATGGGTTATATTTTCAGAGAGAAAATATGTAAGGATGCTGAAAACCTAGGAAAGCCTGTGGTCTGGGGAGGGAAGTGTGTGTCTCAGGAAGAGCATTAGCACTGCCATGGTAGGAATACAATAAGCAATGAAGGCTGTGAATGACAACAGTAGTGGGAAAGTCCAGAAACTTTGATTATGAGAGGAGATCTAGAATGCCATTGAAGGGTGAGACCAGAGACAGAAAAATATGTGCAGCTCAGTATGCATGTGAGTTCCCAAAAAACCACGTCATTGGTACAATCTCTGCATTTACTGCAGGTTGCAGGAGCAGCATGCCAAGGAATAGAGAAAGATACCATTCCTTTGGTGCCACTTGTTCTCTCTTTATATCTGGAAGCAGCAATCTCAGGACAGCAGAGTCACAAAAATAGCTACACTTGAATAGGGGGAAGGTACTGGACAAATCCAAGTGTGGTACCTGGTAAGATAACAGCTAGAGCACATAGCTGCTATCCTGGACACAGCTGGCCAGAAGGAATACACTTATCTCTTGATAGCTGAAGTGCTGACATCCTGGGGACTGTGCTGCATCTTCATACTACCAAAAGTATCCTGAGGACTACAGCTAAAATTGCTAGCTTCTAAGGGATAAGTAATTTTTATACAGGTGCTTGAAATCCAGCATTTTGCCACAGTCACACATCAGCAATTGGTGTGTTTGGGAGAAAAGGAGGTGGGGATCCTTAGCAATCTCTGGCACAAGGAGGCTGAAGCCATCTGTTGTTTTGTGCAAAAGTTCACGTTACATAGGCTGGGTTGTTCACCACGACCCTGCAACTGGGCACATGATGGAGTTACCAGCACTGACTGAGTCACTGCATGCAAGGTTGGTATGGCAGAAGCCCCTGGGTGGTGCTGGCACACAGCAAATGCAAAGTGAGTCATGTTAGCTGAGGCCTCAGTGAAAGCAGACAGCACATCTTATCGGTGATAGGGTTAAAAATGTGTGAAGAATCAGTTATTATTCTGCTTGAGCCCTCAAATGTTGAATGAAGTAAACTTCTGTTGAGATCCTTGACCTTAAATGATTTCTAAGTAAGAAGAGGGGTTTGCTGGACCAGGCTGTGGATGCTGTAGCCAAGTAAATTTCAGATCAGTATAGAAAGTTTAATGAATCTCCACATGAAATTCTTGTTTTCTGCCTGTCTCATATTTGGCAGTTATAACAAATAACCGACACATTCTGCTGCTTGGATTTCATCAGAGATAGAAAAAAAATAGCATTAGGATGATGGAATGAGTCTGAAGTTCTGATGAAATCTTAACCTTAAGGGCTCATCAAAAGAATTACTGCATTTCAAAGGCCAGTAGCCAAGCTCATAAATACTCATTGCAGAAGAGATGTATGGCAAGGTCAGTTCTGAGTGCTGAAGAGGTTCAGAGGAGCACAGAAGGGTTCAGAAGCTTCTCCTTTTACTGGCAGCCTGATGAGATGCAAGCAGCAGGAAGGAACACTATCTCTCCAGGTGAGCTCAGCTATCAGTTGTGACTGCCTCTAAGATTAGGGCCCTAAAATTGCTTTGCCAGCATGCTCCCCTGTGGCTTTCCAGCTACACATCTGCTCTTACAGAGGAGGACTGGTTTATCAGTGTAGTCCCAGCCTTCACTGTGGACCAAGATCTGTTGAACCATGTGATGCAGGAAAAGCCATCAACCTTCCAGTCATCACACCCAGAAGAGTACGATAAGGTATGCTAGAAGTGCAGAGCACTTCAGTTCATGAGAGGGTGCAATTTTCGTGGTACCAAGGGGAGGTGGTAGATGATGGGGATAAATGAGGACCCCAAGTTCCAGCAGAGAGGCTTTCACAAGTATCAGGGAGGGCAATGTCAGCAGAGAGAGGAGACAGAGCCTGGATCAGCCCAGGTGCAAGGAAAGATGGGGGAGAATGTAAAGAGGGGAGACAGAAGGAAGAGGACTGGTAGAGCAGTAGTCACTGCAACCATGTATCCATGGAGGGTCTTGAATAGAATAAATAGTTCCAAACTGAGAGATAGAAAAGTTAGAAAGGAGTTTTTTTCTGCAAGGCACAGAAAAATGCTGCTGCAACTCTTTGGTACAGCAGGTGTCTGTATCTACTCTGTCTTGAAAACGGCTGAAATAATCCTGTCATGGTCTGCACACTTCCACTATACCCAGACACTGGATTGGGCCACCCCCATGCAAATGGGCGTAGCATTCAGCAGCATTTATAAAACATCACTTTGAGAGCCTGGACTTTCCCACCTTGTTTATATACTGTGGTAGAAGATTGCTTTTCACATTTTTCCCCAGAGCTGTCAAATGACCCAGAGTCCCCGGGGATACGTGCACTGGAGGGATGAAGAGTTATGAAGGGAGAAAAGAGAGCAAGGGAGATGTGGGACAGGAGAAGGAGGGGAGGCACTTACATGGGCTGGGCTGTGCTGCAGAGGCTGCCGTCGTACCTTCGCCTGGCTGCCCAGGCTGCCCCTGCGTTGGGTGGCTGAATGCGGCCTCTGGCTGCCAATCTGGTGTGGTGATGACATGAATGAAATGAAGAGAAATACTCTGAATAAGAGAAACAGGTCATGTTGAAGCAGAAACAGAGACATGCATCCGCAGAGGCAGAGAGAGAAAGCGTGCCGGTCAGGGCTTTGAATAAAAGCAGATGGCCACAGCTTGCTCTGTGCTGGATTCAGCTGCTCTCTCAGCTCGAGATTATTTTTGGCCCTCTGAGGAAGCGTCAGGGGATTCAAATGACCATATAAGACTACAGTGAGGTTAACCCTGCTGCCACCACACAGGAAGCAGACATACGGCAAGGCAACATTCATCACCTCCCCAAGTGTCACGCAAGTAGGTCTGAGCAGGTGCCGGAGGAGGACATGTATCTACCAAGTGGTTGAAGGGCACAGCAGCACTACAAATCTGGAGCTACAATGCTGCAAAGGCTCTGCTGGGAGGCTGAACACTGCTGGCATGAGGCAAAGGCAGGGGATGCAGAGAGCAGAAGATGCAGCTTTGTGCTAAAAACAAGGACTCCTGAGGAGGACAAGACTAACTGGCTGGGGAAGTCCTTATTATGCACAGCACCAGGTCCTCACAGAAGAGCTGACATTGCAAATGCACTGCAATGACCCCGAGAAGCCACTGGATCAGGAGATCAGCTGGATCGGGAGTACACTGTAAAGCATCCCTGTTCTGCAGCTAAGCATGCTTCCAGCTCCTCATATTGCCCCACATTTCCCAGACTTGGGATCCAAGAAGAGCAGCAGAGTTGAGATAAAGGAAGAGGAACAAATCTGCATTTTCTTCAGGATTATTACAAAAATACTTTAAAGGATATTTTTGCATCTTCCTTGTTTATGGGGAGATTTTCTACCTTCTTTCACCCTCTTCTAGCCCTCCTTCCCTTTTCTAACCTCCTTCTCCTTAAGAAATCAGCCTTTAAAGAAAAAAAAGGAGTAGAATGCCTGCTTTGGCAGCAGGTTTCCATAGTTGCCACGTGGCTACGTGGTGCCTGCATGGCTGGATGCCTGGAGCTGTGCTTGGCAGGGGCGGTGTGCCTGTGACCAGACCTGGACCTGAAATAACCACATCCCCCACAGCATCTAAAAGGTGGCCAGATCACACTGTTTTATATGCTGGTTTTTGGCCTCTCTCCTATGTTTTCCCATAACAAACACTGTGCTCCCTCCCTGGCAAAGCTGCAGCCTGGAGTGCAGCATGGCAGAAGAGAGCTGCTGGTTTCCGCAAGAGCTTCTTAACTTCAGGAAAACACACAGCAGTGCCCCTTTCTGGTTTAATTTATTGCCTAAACCAGATAGCTCCAGGCTGATTTTCATTTCACTGTGAGGGTGTAAATTGTTGACCTCACTGGATTTATAGCAGGCTCTGACTTTTAAACTAATGACAGACTCTCAGACCAAGCGCACGAAGCTGCTTGGCAAAGCTAATTAGAAGGGCACGTGTTTTGACAGAGGAAGCTGGCAGGCAGCACATTTGTTGCTCACTCACCTTTGCCAAGGGTAGAGGTGATAGGGAGGGTTGTGGCTGTTGGCACGGCTGGGGGCAGCTGCCTCGCTGGGACCCCCTCCCAGTGGCTTTGGGTGGCCCTGGGCTGCTGCCTGGCCTACCGGATCCTCCCCTAGGCTCTGCTGGATGGCCATGTTGATCAGCTCGTCCTCACTCATGCTGCTGTACAGACTATATTCCTCACAGCTTATTGTTTGTCTTTGGCTCTTCGTTGTCGTTGTAGCCATTTTTGTCTTTTTTTTTTTTTTTTTTTGTGTCCTGTAAAAGAAAATTATGGTGATCAAAATGTGGAAAATGAACGAAATTCAAACATCTTGTTCTTTGTTCATCTCTGCTTCAGGTGGATCGACCAATAAATCTTTCAGAAATCCTTCAACAGGGAGAGAACATTATCAGTCAAATCTGCACATGAACTTAGTGAACAAACTCCTTCCTATCAAGTACAAACACCTGATGAGCTTGTTGATTAAAAAGGGAAGAGAGCTGCTGCAAGCAAGGCAGGTTCTTATCTACTCCTCCTGGTTGCCACAATTCAAGAGAAAAATAGGTAAAGGAAATCCTCATCAGATTAAAGAGAAACAATTCTGAAGTGAGTTTATTTTGGACAACACCAGTGAACATCTTTTTCTGTATGTTTTTTGTTGTTTTATTTCTTGCTCTAATGGCAGAAAGTTATGGGAGAAAATTTGTCTGTCTGCAGGTTTTCTGCAAGGGCAAGTTCACTGCCACTGTAAAGCAACTCAGTAATTTCTTCTGCCCTGTCTGAGGATCACTTTAGCAACATGCAAAACTATTCTTTGAAGTGACTTTCTTTGTTTCACTCATCTAGCAGAGCAATGTGACGATGTTCAGTTTCACTTCTGATTTTTTCTGTTCACAGAGGAAAGTTCAAGGTCATCAGCCTTAAGATTTAAGGTAAAACCCTCTGAAAACTGGTGTTGAGAGCTGGAAAGGAAAGAAGGGGAAAACACCTGGGAACACTCAGAAATCCCAGAATGAGTGCATACTCTCACCATCAAACAGACTCAAAAAAGGCAAATAACCACTGAATTTTCAGCAGTGATAGGGATGTAATAATACCATGCAGTGTGCACAGAAAATGCATACATTATGACATTCTAGAAGGATCTTCAGATGCCGGAGGCATTCTGGACATCAGTGTCCATGATACAAGGGCTTATATCATGGGAAATTGTGGAAAATCTTGGCTCTTTAAGATGACAGTCCCAACCTGGGGGAAATAGTAACTCCCCATATGGAGCAGACAGCACTATATTAGGACACTCACACTCACTTCTTTAACCAAAATTAAGAAAAAAAAATGAAACAGAAAAAGAAAATAATACAGAGTTTAAAGCATTACAAGAACTTGAATCAAGACAGAAAAAATTCCACCCTTAGATTTAAGTATTTCACCTCAGAAACTGTGATGTTTGCCACATTCACAGCTCCTTCAGGCTTCAAGCATACACCAGAGGAAGTGGGAAAGGGAAGCCCAGCAGATTTTGGATTAGTGTTATGACTCTTTGCAGGGAAGAATCTATTTTGCAGTCATGAAAACTGCCAAAATTTAACCTTCAGTTCAGATAAATAATGCAATTCATTTTTGTCAGCGTTTGTTTTGTTTTTGTCCAGCCTTTCAAGGCTACCCCAGTGGATCTCAGCTCTACTCTACCCCTTGCTGTCCCAAGGAACAGAGCCCAGGCATCAAAACACTGATAACTCCCATACAAGAGTTGCTGCTGCCCCATGCCCCAGTTGCTTTGGTGCCTGTCCTTGGCTGCCCTCTAACCTGCAGCTGGCCAAAACCCATCACACAGCCTTGTTTTCCAGCAGCTTCTGCTGCTGCTTGGCTTGTTCAGCTCCTGCCATGCTGGGCAGTATGCTTACAGTCCCACAGCCTAGATACTTACCTAGTAAGTGGTGCTCTGCAGCTGTGTGAAACCCACGGGCTGGAATCAGCGAGCTTGTTTGCAGCATTCAGAGCTGCAGTGCCCAGATGTAGGGGCCTGGCCCAGATGGTGACTCAGAGACTTCAACTAAGCTGTCACTTAAGAGGGCAGGACCTTATCCAAAGCTCCCAATGCAGGTGGTGCACAGTGACTCTTAGGAGGAGGCAAGAGTGGAGCTAAAGTGTTGTTCTCTGAGGGGAACTTGCACTGGAGGAGTTTAGGGCAGAACACTCTTCTGCATCCTCTCCAGCCCCACCACCAGCATCCTGACTGTACTGCAGTGGCAAACTGGATTAGGTAACCCTCTACAACCCCATTGGATCTAGGTAAAAAAGACTTTTCTGGACATCTTGCTCCCTCTCTTTGTCTTTCCTGCCTTGCTGAGGCACAGTGAAATTAAAGGAACATTTTTGAATTTGGGGATTGTTCCTTTTTAACTCTCTTACTTTTGTACAGGTTAACTGGGACCCATCTACTTGAAGAGGAAAGGAAGAAACTCCCTATGTGTTGGTGATCCTCACTAGTCTAAATATTTTGACAGGAGCCCCATGCAGAAACAACAGTGCTGGCAGCAGCTCCCACTACTGACTCATCGCAGAATGTTGTGGGGCCCAAAATAGAGAAAACTTTCAGTGTTGCTCTTTTGAATGACACAACCTTGGTGTGGGTGTCAGGGTCACATGTAGGGGCCACAGCAACTTTCAGGCCCATGCCAGACAGCCAAGCACAGCCTCAGCCATCCTGATCCATATCAGTTCAAGTTGGATTTGAAGCCATTCTCTGTTGAGATTCCTTAGTGGATGGCTGTGAAACCTCAGAGCTCTGATGTGAGTTAATTTCTGTCAGAAGCTGCTGAAATCCAGGAGAGATGTGGCAGCCATACATGTGTGTACCATCTTTTCCCCCTGGGCTGTGCACAGTCACTTGGTGCAACCCTGACCACTTGGGCAGCAGCGAAACACCAACTACCACTTTACAAAAGCCCATGAGAAAAATGAGCTACAGGTGCTACCATCTGCAGTACCAAAGGTGCAAAAAAAAGATCAATCTTTCTTACTACAAATACATGAACTAATTCGGTTAAGCAAGATATGGTCAAGGCAGTCTCCCTGAATTCATCTTGGTTCTGCTTGTTTGCTTCCATACTGCCTATTGTAAATTTGAAATATTGGAGCAGGATATAGAAATGAAATGCTGGGTTAATTGTTTCTCTAGCCCGGGTTTTTTTAGGAGGATTTAATGTCAAGTTGTCCTCTGCATTTCTCTGGCAGCCCAAGAGCCTGTCCTCACACGTGAGCAACACATTGCATCACTTGTACTGTGAACCTGATTTTTAAAGCTGTGGTTGTAGTACCTATGTTAGTAATCAACACCTTGCCTTCAGGTCTGAATTGCCTCATTAGTGATCTGCCTCATTAGAGACACATCACAGGATATTACTGCCTGTGCAACCATTTAATAGCTCAGTCTGACAAGACCTTCTGGATCTAAATTCATCATTATTTCCAGCTCAGGCCTGACCCTGCTCTCCTAACACAAACAACAGCCCCACCTGGTTTGTAACTTTGCTCTCCTAGCTTCAGTTTAATTGGCTTGAGTTTAAGTGTAGCTCTCAGGTCTGTTTCATACAGAGGAACTGTGGGTGCAGGTAAAGCCTAGCAGTGGTCTCAGCAGGGAGGTGCTGGGCAGCCATCCTCTGCCTGGCACCATGAGCAGCTGTACGTGGTTCTGGAACCAGAGGTGCTGCTCACAGGGTGACTGCTGAAGCCACTCACCTTGTGGTAAAAGCCACAGGCAAACACAATTAGGGTGCTGTTATATTTGTACTGCAGGCTCTGTCAACATCCAGTGTTTGGGAGAATGGGCCTCTGATCCCTGATGCAACATAAATAAACAGTGAGGTTTACAGCTGGCTTTGAACAAGGAGGACCGCACTGTTTGACACTATTAGCATCTGGAACAACTGGTCCATATAGACAGCATCTCTTCAGAGAAAAGCTAAGCAAGGCTGCCTGTTCTACTTCATAGAATGTAGATTGTAGAATGGCTTAGGTTGGAAGGGACCCCAAGGATCATCAAGTTCCAACACCCCTGCCACAGGCAGGGCCACCAACCTCCAGATCTGTTACTAGACCAGGTTGCCCAGGGCCCCATCTAACCTGGTCTTGAATACTTCCAGAGATGAAGTATCCATAGCCTCTCTAGGCAGCCCGTTCCAGCATCTCATCACTCTCTCTGTGAAGAGCATCTCCCTGATGTCCAATCTAACCCTTCCCTCCTTGAGCTTAAAACCTTCAGTATAGCCCAGGCAGTAGAATTATCAGACTTGCTTCTTGCCATCATAGAAGGGTAGCAGGTGAGTGATGAGGTCATCAGGGAGCAGAGCCAGGGACTCTGCCTACCAACACTCTTCATTTATCCCAGTCAACTTGTAACTCTATACAGAATCTCAGCATTTATGGCATAGGGTGTGATAAACTACATCTCTAAAAACAAAATCAAGACTTTGAGAGGCTATAAAAGGGAGAGAAGAGGAATGGTTTGCTTTTTTTGCCTTTTGCAAGCTGTGATTTAGCCCCAGGTTCTGTGGATATCACTCCCTATGTTTGCCTTTACTTCTGGAAGCAGGAGTATACAAAGGGAAGGTAAACACAGTTGGAAGTCTTTCCATAAAACCAAGCCTACGCTTCAGCTCTTACTGCTACATCTTTCAGGCCAGATCTCTGCTGACAATGGAAACTAGACCAATTTACAGCATTTAAAGTGTTCATGTTTTTGCTTCATTTTAGGGCAGTTTCTAACCAAATCTCTGGTATTTTTGAAGTGTATTTTTTAACTACTGCCAGAAGACAAATGATGTTTCAAAAACAGACACATTTTGAATGCCCATCGTATCTGTCAGAGCTGGGGCACTAGAAGAACAACACCTCATGCTGTCCAGCTGTGGTAACAGGCAAAAACATTTTGTAACGACAGCTTATGCAAACCGGTCAAGTTACAGCTCTGTGCTGGAGAGCAAAGCCAGGCATCCCAAAGGAATCCTCTGAGCAAACAAGTCCCTCGTTCAGCCCCAGCTGTCAAAACAGGTCACCTATCAGTCTGGCATGTGTTATGATGCCATGAAGTTCTGATTCTGTGCAAATTCTTTACTGGAAATGAATATACCTGCATGCTTTTATTTCTTCTCAGAAAGCATTAATTCATAGAGTAATCACTGCAATATTAACTTTGTGTTGTATCAACCAGAAATTTATAACTGAAAGAAATAATTTGCTGATGTCATCTTTCTTCTTTCACTGTCTTCCATGCTATCATACCTTACAATGTAATTACGACAACAACAGTTATGAGTAAGTTTTCTAAGCAACAAAGATAAAAGCACTACTGATAAGTAGAAGAAAAATGAGGAAATGACAGAGCTACAGTTCTGCTTAACTCCAGTGAGAGTTTTACAGCTTGTGTGGAAAGAACAACAAGAAAAAAATCCAGATCAGTACAACAACAACAACAAAAACAAAACACCCACAAAAGGAAATGACAAACTCAGATGATTTTGTTAGGGTGTTCGGTTACAAACAGTACAAACTGCTATAGGAAGAAGTATTTGCATAAACAGCAAACTGACACTGAAAATGTTAAGTAAATTCAAAACATGCATATTTGTGTTACCTTTTAGTTCTCAAATAAAAGAGTTACGATATTATTGAAATGAATTATCTTCTTGATATAGTCTTAATTCAGAAAATCCTCGTTGGTATTCATCTCCCTGCCTTGTCTGGATGTTTCGATCAACTGCAGGACAGCTTTGAAACTCTCTCGCTTTGAAGCCTGGAGTTTATTTCTGGATCACCCCATGATCAGCGAATACAAGCCAAAATATAAGTTGTTCTGAATCTCAGATTTCCTGCTTGAAGATGCACTGAAGCAACTTTTACCCATTATAAAGTTCTTCTTTGTTGCATTAATGCGAGGAACTTCACTTCATCAAGCATCCTGTAGCTAAATGACACAAAGTTGACCTTTCTATTACATCATTATTTATTGTCCCTGACAAGTAGACCATATAAGGACATGTTTCTGGAACCTAAAGAAAAAAAAGAAATTTCCATATAATTTTGAAGTAAAATATGTTGTCCTGTAGAATTTTATTTACTTGGGGAAAAGGAAGTTCAATTTACTTTCACTTTAGCTTCTACTTGTTAAATGAATTAGGCAAACAGTACTGTGCGTGTTATGTTTTACAGTGGCTCATGTATTTTTAAGGTTACAAATTCAAGACTCAAGAATTCCAGAGATGGCAAAAGCAGCTGTGAACTTGTTTCTAGAAATATTTATTAGAGCTTATTACTAGAATAGAACTGCTCTTAAAACACTTAAATGTGGAAGATGTCCCTCTGTCAGACTGCTTGAAGTTGTAATTTTGAAATGATAGACATTGTCCCCAGGTTTGGCAAACCGTCTGAGGAAGAGGTAACCTTTTCCCAAGGGAACTGTCAGGCACATAGAGGAGAGCTGACACTGTTGGATTATCTGAAACACGAGGATAATCCTCAATTTGGGACAGTTACTTTGTATCTGTCCAGCTAATACTGTGAATAAAGTATAACACAGTATAATACAGAATCAAAACAATATCTGTCCTTTTTCATTGAGCTAGTTCACTAATTCCTGTGGCAAAACACTACATATAAAGAGAACAAAACCTAGATCACAGCAGGTTGTTTCCTTTCAGAATACCTAGTTGAGCCTCAGCTGTACTCCCCCATCACTGTGTAAACAACCCCATCCATGGCTTAGCAAGAGCAATCTGGAAGGGAACCAATTTAGCAAGGCCACATCATTTGCTCATATGTGATCTCTTCCCAACCACTATTTTTGCATTTGAGCCTTTCAGGACCTGCATCATTCCTTCTCCACGCCTGACAGAATCTGACACACTCCAGCACAAGATGATGACCATTACATGACACATTCCCTTTCTCTGCTGCCCACTAAATGGTCTGCCCCTCACCTCAGTGCAAGGCAATTACTTTATCCAAAGAACATTCAGCAGTTACTAAGGCAAAGTAGACCTGGATGGCGACAGCACGAGAATGAAACTCCATCCTAGCAGCATGACAACCGATGCCCTATGACTTTTAAACAAAATCCAGCACTTTTTTCCTGATACTACTTTAAGATTGTCTTGGTTTAAAACCAAGATTGAGTATCTCCCGGATTTAACCCTTCTGCCTGCCTTTGGGCAGGCTCTCATCAGATCCACACCCTTGACATTCCTACGGCCTGCATGATGACTCACTGAACTAAAGAAAAAATGTTGATACTTCACTGTAGTTTCACATTTGGCAAAGGCATGGGTGCCTGAATCTTCCAGTATGAGATGTTTGATTAGAAAAAAAGACATTGGGCTCAAGGTCTCAGCAGCTGTTCACACCTAGCACTCTCCAGTTCTCTCTCTCATGCTCCTGGGTTTCCTTGTAACGTCCAATGCACTCTTCTCTCACAGAATCTGTGTGAAACATACTCTGAATCCTAGAACAAATAAGAAATGATGACTATGTCACCATAAAGTATGGTCTATGCCTTGCTTTTCTTCAGCTTTAACCAGATCAAACCCTTCAAGTTGTGGGGCACATCAGATATTTGTGTATGTGCAGAGAGACATGCAGGACATACAGCATGAAGCTGGGTGTCTCTTATACCTACCCAGCAAGGAACAGGGCTGTAGCCACTTCCCCACTACTTGTTTCAGCAAGCCAAAAAACACAGGCTGGTAGGTCATGGATCAGGACTTCCAGATCTAGCTGACAAGTGAGACAGAAGCTCCAGCATGGAAGAACAACCATACAGGCACTTCTTGCATGCATGTCTCAGTGTATGATTCTGGACAGACCAGGCAACATTAAAGTGCCTATTGCTGGAGGAATGCAGCACTGTGGGCAACAGGGATTTGATGTATTTGAAGCACCTATGAGTGCTGCTGGACCCTTTTCCAATAAAATCACAGGACTCTGCTTCAGAAGTTCTATTTTCAGATACCATTAACTCCCTGTTTTGTCTTTAGTAAATCATTTAAGTCCTCTGAGTCTCTGAGTCATTACTGGAGTGGAAACAGTCAAACATACTAACTTTAGAGATGAGTCCAGAAATTCTCACAGAGGAAGCCAGTGAGACCACCTATATGGATAGAGATTGACAAATAGAACTTTATTTAATTGCTACCCTACCTGTGAAATACTTCAATATAATCAGAAGAGCTCATAGAAGTTTGAAATATTGCTACAGAAATATTACTGTACAGTCATGAAATCATACATTTGGAAGTTGATATTTTTTTCAATAAAACAATGTTGTGTCTTTATTACAACATATCCAAAACATAATAATAACTATCATTATGATTTATTAGCATTGCAGCAGATTTGTTAATATTTCAACTGGGACTCACTTGGTTATGAATCTGCATTTTCAGCTTAACCCCAAGACATTCCAGAGATGACAAAACATCACCTGCAAAAATAAATACATAAAAGCATGCCATTTTTCGGGACACATTTCAAACTCAGACATTGCATATTAGTTCTGTTTGCTTTCTCTTTAAATAGAAAATGGTGGAAATAGCCAACTCATGCTGACGGGGGAGTCAGCTGGGGTCTCACAAACAGGGAGCAATAAAAAAGAGTTCAATCTGAGAGAAGACAAAGAACAACCATGTAAAAATAGAAAATGACTAAATGAACAACAATGTTCTCTTTTTCTTCATGTTTCCTAAAAATAGTCAGCAGAAATCAGGTTAGGAAAGTACATTTAATATGTTATATTTTTGGATATTTTAACAGCCCCCACCTCCATTAGTCGAACTAATTCTTGTAAGAGGTGCTTTGTATTAAAACACAGATTAATAAATCAACTAAAGTTGGTGAAAAAACAAAGTTCATTTGTCCATCTGAGGAGATCAACAGTCCTGTTAGACTCATTCTGTGTGCAAAGCTGGCAGTACATTTGGCACCACCTGAAGAAATGCAGGTAAGAACGGACATCAATACTAATTATCCTCATCCTTAGCCTGTAACTTCCAACAATGACCAACTCTGCTGCACCCGAACACTTGACTCATGGATGTCTGCTCTGAGAGCAAGAAAATATTGACTAGTTGTGACAAAAAGAATCCCTGGGCAGAGAGCATGGTTCCAGTAGATAACCGTTTTGTTTCTGCCTGTCATTCATACCTAACGTTTTGAGCAGTGAAGGTAATAACTGTGGAATGCACACAGATATGATCCAGCCAAGGAGACCTCTTGCATTATGCAGTTGAATAGCAGCTACCTGATTAGGTTCCTGTTAACGTAACTTTCTTGTGTTTAAAGCAAAGCAATCCCCACAGTACTTTGTCAAAGAACAGCATAAAGAACAGCGTACTGATACATGTGCTTGGTATTCTGGGACCTTTCCTTGTCCTGGATAACTTGTCTGAGCTTTTTCACTGTAGAAAGGCAGTGAGGTATTTTGGGTAGTGTATTTCATTGTGATTACAGACCTAGGATTCACATTTCTATATCTTTCACAATCATATTCCAGAAAGCAGAGCTTTGCTTTTCATTCACTGTTGCCATGCTGTGCTTCCATCCGACACTCCCAAAGATTAAGTGCAAATGCCAGAAGCAAAAGCAGCTTCTCCATACCTCCTGCTATACAACCCATGTTCAAATAACAAGGAGACAGAAACTCCCACGGGGGAAGACAGTTTCAATTTCAATTTCCTTTGCAAGAACTAATGATTGCTTTGGCCACAGTACCTTGAGAGAGACAAGGAGACAGAGGGACTTGTATGGGAAAAGGTGCAAAGTGCCACACGTGCCCAGGGATAGGGAATACAATATATAATATTCCTTGCTGACTCTGCTGCCTTAGTACTTCACTGCTGCAAATATTTACTCTACTAAGAACATAACTGCCTTTTCAGAGGGGGAATTAACCCACTCCAATGGCTCCTAACTCATCTGTAAGTCAGGGTGCAATTTTGCGCAGTGTACAACTGCCTCTTCGCAGAAAGCTTTAACACCTCAGAAAATAAAAACAGAGCCATCAATTTTCTAGAAACATGATATGATCACCAAAGGGAACATGCCATACTAGGGCCACAAGCCCCATTTGAGATATCTGATGGCTCAGCTCAGAAACTGCCCTGACAGAGAGCTTTGGAAGAACTAAGCCATCGCAGCCACTGCCTCTCTGCAAATGTCATCCTAAGGTCACATCCGCTGACTCAAACTGAAAGAGCAATCAGTCAGAAGAGAACAAGAAATCCTCATACAGCGTGAATGCAACCTGAAGACTACACAAACAAATACATATTCCTTGGAGGAAGGGGGAAAGCACAAACATTATCTTTTAGTTAACCTTTGCTGTGCAAATATCATTTATTTTATGTTCTAATGCATGTTAGTAAGAATTTTAATGAAAGTCTTCTCTTTTTCTTGACCTTTACAAAATCCATAAAATTCAGAGATGTTGCTGCAACCCCTTTGCTCTGAGGCTTTTGCAGAACAACGAGAGGACATAATGGCAACGTGAAGCACAAGCAAGGTCCTGCAATAACAATGACTCTGAAACAGCAATGGTGGAAAAGTCAAAGAGATTTTGATGGGAAACTAGCTTTTCTACATTTTTTTTTAAAGTAACATGTGGAAATATACAGTGGGAGCTTACCTCTCCATTTTATCCCATAGACTAATTTCAGAACAAAATCTCCCTCTGCTCATTCATGGTTTTTGATGTATTTTTTCTGGTAGCATCTGATTCCTTGAAGGCTGATGGTTTCCAACTACTGTGACTGCTGTAAATGGACTGAGAACAGGGTAGATACAGATCTGCCTATATTTTACTGTTCTTACACATAAAAAGCCCTTGAAAACCAGAAGATGGCCCTATCTAAAATCAACAGCTTGCAAAATATACATACCTTTCAGCATGGTGAAGTTCAAGGAATTCATTTATGACTTTTCATGTGCCAGGCTACTGGAGTGGAGGCAGAGTGAGACCCTGCTGTGCACAGCTGCAGAAGTGGGAAGCCTTTGTTCTTTAGGATGAGCTCCAGCTTGGACTGGGACAAACAATGGCCACCACCACCATCAGGCTCAGCAACTCGAAGCAAGGGACAAGCTGTCATCCCTACTGATTCCTGCCATGTAACACTGGCCTGCTCCCCTGCACAAGCCAACCTAGCAAGGGAATCATTTCTTGCTTTGCAGATGAGAGCAGCCAAAGAACCAGAATAGACTGTGCTAAAGGACACTGCACCACGATCTCTATTTACCTAGTGCTGTTTCTGAAGTGCAGTCAAATTCAAATGTAATAATTACAGTGTTTAAAGCTCTGATAAAATTATCTCTCCTTTATACTGTCATTGAAATAGCTTAGCTGTCCTACACTGACTGCTTTGAGCACACGTGAGAGGTTTCTTCTTCCTTTAAATTCAAATCACAATGCAACAGGTTTGTTTTGCAGGGTTGACATTTAATTATTTGCCCTACTTCTTTCAGGTTAAATTTAGAGCTAAATTTAGGACAAGTGTCTGGACAGAATGTCATATGACACCAGACTATATCTCTTGCACAACATGCCATCCAAACATGTAACATTCAATTCAGATAAAAATAACTGTACACTTACCTAATTCAGCAGGCTGCTGGACTCTGCTGAGGTGGCAAGCAGACAGGGCAATAAGAAGTCACTAGTATTTTGAGGGAAGAGACATCACTACAGGCAAGAAGACAGAATAAATCCTTTCCTGTCTTAGCTCTCTTTTCAAGCAGTATTCACTGTCCCGCAGTCACTTATGTATTGCAGACTAGGTTATCTTAAGAAGGGTGAGAGCAAATAAATTACAGTGGAATTATGGAGTTCTCTTCCCACCAAAGTGAGAGATCTTTGATTCCTCAAGAGCAGTGTTAACTGACAGTTCAAACTCCCACCCTAAGCATAGAAGAGGGCAGATCCCTTCACCATTAAGAAATGTCTTCCTAGTGCATAGTCTCCCAAAACACAATAGGGCTTGGTAATGCCACTCAGCACAGCTGAGGCAGGGAGACCCAGATCTCCAACTTAAGCATGATCAGTTCTTGAGTTGTGTTTGGAGATCACAGCTCCAGGGAAAACCTGAGCATGTGATAAAAATAAACTGTGGAAAATCTGTTTAATACCTTTTCAGATAAGATGAGAGCAAGCATGACAGCAGAGAAGAATGCTGGAGTAAGGAGCTGAATTTCAGCCGAGTTGCCTTGCTGTTGATAAGAGCTGTGAAGACATGTAGGATGCATTTTCTCCACTCAAGCTGCTGTTGTGCTTCGGTCCTTGGGCATTTATGTAGTCCCACCCCACCAATAATGTCAGGTTAAGGTGTTTTTTTTCTGAGTGTCGGGGTTGCAGGCATTGCTGTCTATGGGTGATGGCCACAAATGACCTTTACCAATGTGCACTGGGAGTGCCAAGGGCAGCTTGCACTGCTGCCCAGCAAGCAGGGAAATGGTGTGCTCCTGTGGGTGCTGAAAATGGAGAGGATTTAGTTTCAAGGGATTAGAAATGGGATACAAGCAGCTCCCCGGGTCACTAGGCCAAAGCTGGTCCAGCCCAGCCAGAAGAGATTTATGCCCAGCAGTTGCCCAGTAGTTGATGTGTATGTGTGGACTTCTGGGCTGCGTGGATGTGGTCCTGGGCAGCATGCTCTGGGTGGCCCTACTTGAGCTGGGGGTTGGACTCGGTGGACCCAGAGGTCCCTTCTGAACTCAGTCATTCTTTGATTCTGTGATGGGCTGCAGAAGATGTTGTCCACTCTTCTCAGCCAAAAGCTCTCATCCCTAGGTGGAACAGTTTCTTGGGACCAGAGTGAGGCATATTACCATGCCGGTGTAGGAATGTCTGTCTATCCACTTTGTGCTTAATCTCCAGCACTTTGCTATTCAGGGTATGCCAGCACAGCACCTTTTAGAAGTGCTTAAACCATGTTTATTATTTTTTCCCTTAACTAGTGATTTTCTTTTGCCCTGAGATTGTGAGACAAATTCAGACATCTTATCCTCATGCTCTGCATCTGTGTATGTAGGTACAGCATGGTGTTAAAGACAATTTTATTGAAATACTGCAAGGACTGAGTCATTTCTTACTTGGCACTTCCTATTTTTCATGACAATGGCTTTGTTTTCTCTGCTGTAACTGTACATCATGTCTGTCACTTTTGTTATTTTCACAGTTACATGCCATAGATAAATATCTGACTTAATAATATTTTCTTGTGCTCAGTACCTAAAAATCAATCTGGCTAGTGGTCTGCTTAACTAGACCCAATGGCCTGACTGACAGTGGCAGTTTAGGAACATTTGCAAAAAACTTTGTTTCTCTCAGAGAAGACTCACAGAGACTGGTTTAAATCTTCAAAACTTGGAACTCTGCAGCCTTTCCAAATATTTTTTTTTTAATTTTTATTTTATTATTTAGTTCTGAGCAACTCTGTTTTCATGTAGCATTGAGCCCAAAACTGAATTTTGCTTAATACTTTCTCTTCATGATATTGTGAAGTGATGACCCAGAGACCCAAATAGCACTAGGGCTATAAAATTTGTGACAACCTCTTACTTTGTACCAGCAGAGACCTGCACATGACTTTAAAAACCAGGAGCAGGGTCCTCCATTTCTGATGGATGCTGATGCCATGACCAGACATTAGAGGAAGCAGGGCTGCATACACTATGTTAGCTTTTGACACACTGGGGAACAGAAATGACACTGAGGCATGTTTTGAACATCAAGCTCAAGTTGCACAGCAAACTTTGTGGAAAGCTTAAAAAAAAAACAAACAGCCTTATACATGAATCAAAACTTGATTTTTGCAGACTGCAGCCCTTGGTTAATTTGAAGGCACACTCATCAGGGTGTGCAACACGGAACACCACAGGATATCCGTGTTTGCCCAGAGTCAAAATACTTGCATCATAAAAAGGCAATCAAAAGTCAGTGTAAATTTTCACCAGTGTTAAGAAATGTCTCCGGCTATTCATTTACTGCTTATAATCATTTTATTTGCTTTTAACCTACTAAAAAAGAAAAGGAGAAAAAGATTGACTAGAAATTGCTAGAGCAATAGCAGTTGGATGGTACTGTTCTGATTACTGATCTCTGCAGCCACAATCTATAGCAAATATTTGGCCTCCTGTTCACATTTTTCCTTCTCTGCATCACATCTCTATAACAAAGTATGAGAGCCAACACTCGTCTAGTGGTATGCTCAGGTAAGCTGTTCTAGGACCAGAGAAACAGATAGTGTTACTGTATAGTAAGTGAGGACACAGCAAACAGTCAAATCTCACTAAGGACTCACAGAAAGAAAGAATGGATCAACCAGGTATCACCAGTCTTTTCTTTCCTCAGTATAGCTATACTTTATTTTTTATAACAAATTATTATAACCTTGTCTGACTCTCCTATCACTCATGCTTGAATAAGAACTCATTCTCTCTCTTCACATATGTATGTGCATATTAAACATATTTACTAGAAATCTGCTATGCTTGGGTGAAATCCCTTTCTTGAGATACTAATCACAGGTAACAATTACTGTAGCAAGAGAGTAGTTGGCTTAAATATTGCAGAAGGTGTGAATTTTCACCCAGCTTTTTTTCTAATTAAAAATTCCTTCACAAACTCTGCTTTCAGATACTTTCCATCTATCTTTTATGTTCCTCACTATATGCTGCAAATTGGAAAGACCTGCCCAGGAATGTTAGCCTTTTGCATTTATGTTAAAAAATGAGCAGATCTTTTCCTAGTAGTTTAGAGCTTGTTTATTTTATTGGAACCATGCTTGTTTTGCTTCTAAGCAAGACACACCTTAGATCAAGGAGAACAAGTAACACTTCAGGGATAGTTGTGTTGCTTCCATCCAGAGATTTTTAAAAGAGTGCCTCAGGTCTGAGAAATAATATGGCATGCAAATGGCATTCACTGACTTGCCATGTGAAGTTCTCACAACATTTTAGTCCTTCCTTTCAAGCTTCAGAGTGATATCTACATCTGTTAAGAAGAAGACAATCAGATTTCAGGGTCTTTGGAGATGAGTGAAAGGCTCTCTGACAGTTCCATATGGTTTAGGGTAATTTGCTAAAACAGAATGACAATCACAGGGAAAGACCTGAGGATATGCTTACACATAGAGCTTACTACTCTGAGAAGAGCATCAGTGAAATACAAAACATAGGTGTGCATTATGCAGACAGTTAGACTGGAGATTTGCATCCATCTTGGATTTCTTTTGCACCAAATTGTATTTTGCTATAACTAAAACAAAGTGGATTGGCTTGTGTTGATGCAGGCAGAAGCCATTACAAACTCTTCTCATTGAGAGAAAAGTCAGAAGTTATCCAAATACACATTTCTTGATGCAAAAAGCAATATGAGTCAGGAAAAGCTGCACTCCCAGTGCATTGTGCACAACTGGGAGTCACCATTAGTCTGTCATTAAGCATTTGCTGCAGCTGCTGAACAGCAAAAGAAATGTTTTGCTGATGCAGTTGGGTAAATACAAGTAGGTGTCTTCATTTCAAACCCTGACATACCCCTGAAATTGGAAGGAATCTTTATGGGGAATATGCTAGCTGGGGATCCTCAGAAGCAGAAGTGTTTTCAAAGAGTTTAGGACAAATAGGAATGACTGAGAAGTAGCTTTCCTGTATGTATACATGTGCAAGAACTCCTTCAGTAAAATTAGTGCTGTGCATTTCAGAGTGGCATTTCAGAAAGTAAAACCAAACTGGGATGTCAGCAGGCATCCACTGTTTATTAGGAGTTTGTTACATTTCTATGCATATTCATGCTAACTGAATTTACATCTGTCTTGCAAAATAGAAAGGACATTGCAGAAGGCAGTGAGATGATTAATCATTTCAAACTCAAAATTTATAGCAGGTAATATGGAATCAATATAAATAAAAGGACAGACCAACACCATGCATAATATGATATATGTGCACGACTGGTTGATTCAGCCCCAGAAAAGCTTAGGAGAGGTCTGGGAAACTCTGTGTGTGCAGCTACTACTCACATGTGGATCCTCCTAATCCGCTTCTTAGCTGTAACATGCCCACCACTGTGCTGTTTACACACATCAGGCTCTAACACATACATGCATTGACCTGCTCGATCTGAATTACAGTCTAAACCTACTTGCCCAACTGACCTTACATCTATGTGACTGTTTGTGGAACTTCTTAACATGGCAAATATATATATATAAATCCATGAGGTACTGTCCTCCCAGTGTGTTTTGGCAGCATTTTTTTTTCAACAGAATCTCTCTTCAAAAGAATTAGGAACATATCAGATATGTACATTTTACACATTTCAAGACCATTCTCTTGCAGCTTGCCCTCAGAGACCTCCATCCCCAACAGTAAAAGACTCCAGACTTCCAAGAATTGTAATTATAAACAAATCAAAAGAGTACTTAAGGCATTTTGAATGAGACTAGATCTTTACCAGAAGCCTCATTTTTTCATTTCATATATGCCAGGCTTACTCTATGGCCAGTAGAAAATTAGTACCTAGGACCATGTCTCATTTTTTCATTTGTAGAACCCCCCAAACCATCCAGGTACTTTCTCAGAGACTCCAGCAGTTGTGACCAATGTATTAATCTCTGCAGAGGTGGTATATGGGAACTGTTGAATCGGCCTGAACCACTGATTGAGCACCTGGGGAAAGCACCGGGACAGCCCTGGGAGCACAGGTGAAGGCAATTCAGCTGCATGACCATAAGGGTTGGAGCCTGGCTGTATCTCTCTTAGACCTCATTTAAGGGCTGACTGCCACTGGGGAAGGATCTCTGGTTAGAGATCTCTCCTTTGTGGAGTTGTTTCTGTGAGCCTATTCCTTTGGAGATGGGTAAGTACCTTTACTTTTCTTACAAAATACTATCCTACTGTGCTGGTCCCTTTGCTGTTACATTCCTGTATCACCCTTCCACCATGTTAATCTTTCCAATTGTAACAGGTGGCAAGATGATTTATAAATTTAATTTATAAAATATTGTACAATTTGTTTTCTTCCTGACCCCTCTGTGCAGTATTAAAATATAACTTTGGTGCCAAATTTTCAAGAAGTTGCACAGATCTGTTTTATATTCAGAGTACAGTAATCTCTGCATACATCGAGGCTTAAAATCCCTTTGTCATTTAAAGAATAGTAAAACCATAGACTCATTAAAGTTGTAAAGGACCTCTGAAAGCTGTCTAATCCAACTCCCTTGCAATGAACAGGGACACCACAGCTAGATCAGGTTTCCCAGGGCCTGATGCAGCCTCACCTTAAAAGTCTCCAGGCATTCTCTTTTCTTTGCCTCTGTACAGCCCTTTTCCATTCTTACTATCATGCTCAACAAAGAACAAACATGTGCCATGGCATGTAATTACTCTTATCAGGGTTAAGCCAAGTATTATGAAAGTCATCTCTACAAGCTGATATTTCTCATACAAGGTTTGATTCCAGGAGCAAATTCTTGATGTGTTTTTAAACATGCAGTATAAACTTGTTTTAATAAAAAAATGCAACAACAAATCTAATAAAATACACCAGATTTCTTGTTGCATTTCCACTTAACTTCATCTTAAATCTAAAAGAAAAGCTGGAATATAAAAGCCCACTTAAATGACCTTGCATCATAAAGTAAAATTTTTCAGGTACTGCAACTGCTTTTGAAACCAACCAAGCATTATAGAAATCACAATATTAAACTTCACTTGTCAGCAATTCATATTTTTAATAAGCTGTTTATAAACCATATTATAAAACTGCTGAATTTTGTCTTTTGATGTCAAATCTATTAGGATGCATCTCATTGCCTCTGTCCTCAGCTCCTCTAACTTACATTAGCACCAATGAGCACCATGGATTCTCTTTTAATTTACATCAGCATCACTGAGCTTATGACTTGGGCAAAGAAGAAAATAATTGTATTCTAACAGAAATTCAATAACTGGAAATATTATCCAACAAAAGTTGATGTAATCTGTTGCTTGATCAGTCTCTGGCAAATAAGTGATGGTAATTTTTTTTTTTAAACTGAAGTTCAGTGATTTCTCCTGGTTGGTACAAACATGTTGTCCCATGTAGATATGATGTTACTTGCCAGTAAAGACAGTCTGGAATGAAGATAAAACCAAGGCTACCTATGATGGCTGGATGATAACATCAAGAGTATTAACACCTGCTCAGTCCTCTGCTCTGGTCTCCAGGAAAAGGAAAGAGAAATGGTCAATCTCAGCCTGCGTGCTTTAAGGAAAGAAGGCTAGGTCCTTCTTTCTTTACTCACATATTGGGGTATGAGGCCAGAAAGCCTGGCAGCCCTGTATGATGTTCAGATTTTTCTGCGTGCTCTTGGGTGATGCTATGCTTTTTCAGTTTTATAGAGAGGGTCTGTTATGAAGTCCGTCCTAAGGGCAAAATGCCTCTTGAAGCAGAGCCATTTCACAACATACAGATAAATAAACAGTGAGTAAGAAATTAATGATCTGGATAAAGCTATGGTTGATTGTTGTGTATTTTCCCAGGGAAGAAGAGAACAAATGCGTCACTCACATCCCCATCATCCATGAAGTTGGATAAATCTTTCATCCTATTCGTATGTAAGAGAACCTCAGCAAACTGCATTATCTCCTTAAATCAAAGCAACTTTTAACTCTTAAATCAAATGCTGCCTTCTCAGTGCATGGTACATGTGCTGGCCAAGGTCACCCAGACATTCCCATCTATTTGCCTGTTATTATTTGGCTCCATGTTCAGGCCCCTAGAAAGGTGAATGTGTGTCATTCTGTTCATCAGGAAAATTACCTCAGCATGGTGTATTGGCAGGAATCCAAGGATACAGTAGATTAAAAGTGCTTGATCAAAGTTGGAACAAGTCTCATTTCTATCTGGGGACTTCCTTCTGAGAAAATTGTACATCAAGATATTTTGTTTTTATAAATTGTTTTTATACACAGTGATTCAAGAGCAGTTATTGATTATGAGAGTAAGGTAGCAACCTAGTAATAAAATCAGAGAAGAAAAGTATACTGTGTTGAGGAACTAAAGCATATTTTCAAATTTCAGTAGTAACATTACCAGCTATGGACCACTCCTGTTTGTTCTATGGCATGTTTCTGGTCCTACCTCAGGACCAAAATGGAATGCACCTTGGTGCCTGCCTTGCTTTCCCTTACATGAAAAGGTATTGACCTTCGTGATCTTATTGCCTTGCACTCCCTAAATCATGAGAGAGAAATGATAACTTCTTTGGCAGTGCAGAGCTTGAGTAGACCTCACTGATCTCTCAGGGTATTTATTTTTGTTCATCAGATTTAAAGTTGATTAATCCTGTAATTCTAGCATCTCTTTTAAATATCTAGAGCTTACCAGGATGCTCTATGTACATCGAAAACCCCACATAAACTTAGATCTTTCTGGAGATTAGGCCTGCATCCATCTTGTCAGTCCTATGTGAGCCAGCATGTGATAATTCACTGTTCATATCAGTCAATGTGCATCAACTGCACCACAAAGAAGCCTGGAAAGATATCTGTATTTCGGATGCTTGCCACCTCCATGGATGTCAGAGACTCTCAGAGCAACTCAGACCCAAGTGGCAGTGTCCCACAGTCCCACTGGTTATGATGGTCCTACGCATCCCAGCACCGCCTCTTTGCTGCTCTCTGACTGAGTTGAAGGGTTTCTCCACACTTTATGCTTCTTGAAGGCCGTGGCAAGATGAGTCTCCAGGTCATGGTGGATCCTAGTATGGCCCAACGATGTCTCATGGTTTAATTTGACTAAATGGGAACTTCTTAAATCTGTTACACTTCTGTTCTTGTTTGAGGTCACCACATAAGTGAATGCCTGTACTGGGAGGGGTTAGATTTGGGTAGATTTTGGTCAGCTTTAAGAAAAGGTCATTGTACACCAACTTGGCTCTTTGAAAGTCCAAGGGAGTTTGCCATGTGATTTTTCTGACTTGAAAGCCAGCCTTCTTGGTAGGCTCCCAGTGAGATACTGAACAGCAGTACAAACATGTTGCAGAAGGCTGTTTCTAAAGAGTGAGCTCAAAGCTGATGGTGTCACAGCAGAGCTTATTGCCAAGAGGCAAGAAATGAAAGAGAGGGTGCTGTGTCCCAACAGAGAACAGAGCTGGCCGCCAAGCACTAAGATGTGAACATCGTTTCCCACTCTGTGCTAGGAGAGGAGCTCCAGTATTAGAGTTTGGTCCTGGTTTGGACCCTGAGTGTTCTCTCTTTTTGTTTCTTTCTCACAAGTGCACACTCTGAATACAGCAGTATGAGTGACTTTCATATTTTACCATGATCAGTCACTGCTGCAGCCTCCGCAGACTGAAGCTTATGTCTTTTCCTGTACTGCAAAGTGCTTTTATTGGGTTCAGCTGTGACCCTGGGGACAGTCCTCACATAAGCCTCTCCCCCTTTGCTCCATTTTCAATGTAGGCATGTCAGTTGTTTCAGACTTGGTCATTTGCTGAGAGCTAATAAAACTCTCCAGGATATTAGATAATTTGGCAACACTTCACCCAAGTCCCTGAACACGGTGCCTTATTCACCTTTTAAATTGATGATTTCATTTCTCTTGTGCCAGATCAGAAACTGAGCTTTTAAGTTTGAGAAGTTTTTTAAGAATGGTGATGTGAAGAGAAGACAAGCAATCCAAAGTACCAGACAGAAGTAGAATTGAATGAAATGATAGAGGGAGAGAGGAATAAACTATAATACAGCTTGAAAAATTGCTCAGCCTGAGCAGTGCTGGACATATGGAGTTGCAGAGCTTGCAGTGCCCAGAAGACCTTCAGTGCCTGCGGACTGTGTTGTAGGCACCTCCAGTCTTGGAGGGCAGTCAGAAGGGTGTACCCGGCAATGATGGTGCACAAAGGAACCGTTGGTGGCGCTCGTTATGCCTAGCCCCAGCTACCATCTAGTAAGAAGAGAGAGACCTTGGACAATAAATACATCATCCAGGGTCTCTCACTTCTTACTAGAAACTTTATTCTAACTGATTCATGGCCCTTTATTTCTTTTGCTGCCGACTCTGCTGTTTAGATTAACTGGCTCTTTTTTCTCTCTGGTGCTATTCTCTTGCTTTATTTATAGAAAGCAGTGGTATCCACCCTGGGACATGTTCTTACTAGCACTAAGCCAAATTCCCCTTGTCCCAGAGGAGATCTTAGTTTGCCCGCTCTGCTCAGCTCTCTCTGCCTGCACCTGTCTGGTTCAAGTTGGCCTTTCCTGAGCATTACATACAATATCTGGGAGCAGATCTCATTAGTGTCTAGTACCACAGGACATTAGTACTTACCATTATGAAGTATTATGATTATTATCATAGCAATTATTTCAGGAGGCCATTCGGAAACTGAATTGTGTAGCTTCATGGTGTGAGCTAGGAGCACTTGCTTCTCTAGTCAACATCATTGCAAGAGACGAGGATACTTGTAGCACTACAGCTATACTTGGAAGCACTAAATCAGGACTGCATTATGTAGCTGCCAGGCACTGCAGCAGTGTTTTTGTGATGTCTGCTCAGGAATTGATTTAGGCCAAGATAGCATTAAGTTGCTGAAGGGATTCACAAAATATTTAATTTCTACCTTGCTGTTCTTGTCGCTATTGAAAGCTCTTGCACAGAGCTCTTTGATCTGCAAACTCCAACCATGTAAATTGGTCAGAAGAGATGCTGTGCATGAGGAGGATGCAGTGAGCTTGGATGGCTCTACCACACCACTTACTACTACTCTGCAAGCAAAGTAGTTATGAGCACCCTGGGCATCCTGATCCTATTCTTCCCATTTCTGTCATTGGTTGGTTCTCCTAGCTCTATACAGCCCTACAACATTTGGATAGAGTCAACCCTGAGAATCTACATAGACAAGCCAGAGCCCACTGACCTTTCTCAGGACTTTTCTCAGAACACACGGAAACATACTTGGCTCTCAGGTTTTGGATATTTGTCTCCTCTCCCTCCAGACAACTGTGACTTGCCCTAAAGTGTTTTCGGGGCACATGCTTGCATCAGAGCAGTATGGTGGGAGACATCTCCAAATCTGTGCATCTTCCATTTTGTGATTTATTTATCAGAGAATTAGAGTTGCAGTAGAAGAGGCTCCGTACTGTTTTATAGCTCAGTATTTTTCAACAAATTTGTTGTGACCCCTATAGCACCATGCAAGGCAACCAAGAGGGCTGTGATATGTTGAAATATTTATTACACCATAAAAAATAAACTAAGTTCTGCTCCTTGGCCCTCCCCAACATGTCTAAGGTCAGCTATGCTCTGTCAGCTTCTCCAAACAAGCAAGTTGACCCAACAAGCTTTGATACTTTCTTCTCTTGCTTTTATAACAAACATACTAGGGTCAAAGGAATATTTGTGTTAGCAAGAGGGGGTCCACCCATGCAGTGAATGCTGTAAAACTTTCGGTGCATTTGCTGTAGCTTGACCCATCTGCTTTCTAGTACTGTATTTTAACATTTAGGTGAAAATTCATAGATACGTTATTTACATATATGTAAAAAATGACCTAGTATTTTCAAACTCTTTAATCCTGCTGGTTTGCATACAACTTAAAGAAGATTCATTAAATGCACCTTCTTAAATATATCCTAAATCCTACGTGAATCCTTTTATTCATTCCAAGTTTTGCATATTTTATTCCGGTTTCAGTCTGAAGTGATAATTCTGCACCACGATGTTTACCACTAACAGTTATTTAACACCTAGTCAGGTGTTAAGCCTATAAATAGTTTAGCTATTGGCAACATTTAGACCTTGAGCCATGAAAAGTCACTGGCTTTCTTTCACAATGAGATCAAATCTATTTGAAGGAATAGCCTGTTCCAAGGACACAGTAGTCCCTATACCAGCTCCCTTTTCCTTCCTCCCTTTTCCTTCATCCCTCCTTCCCTTCCTTCCTTCCTTTTTTTAAACAGATTCTCTTTAAAATCCATTTACATAATTGGTGTGAAATATCACACTAGATTAATTTCCTTGTTGGATCACTGCAGACAGTCTCCATTAATTCTCCATTCACTACTTTAAAGTAACAACAAATACCTTAATAGGTGAAGAGTTTCCTCTTTTTCATTTTTGTCACTCTGTTTGCTAGAAATTAGATTCCCTGAGATCAGAAGCTTAAAGCCCTCAACAGCAGAGGTATGAAGTCCAATGCATTTCCTTAACTAAACCCTGAAATGCAGTCACTTCAGCCACCTTATTTTCTTACCTCTCTTTGAGAAGAATGAAGTTGTTTCCTATTGTGAGAGCTCTTCCAGCAGAAGCGTTTTACATAACCTCAGACTAACTGGTGGTTTGGACTCAGCAGACTGAGCAGCAATCTCCACTGTTCAGGCAGGGGCTGCGGGGAAGAGAACAGTGGGTATTTTATTTTTCTTTTTTCTGAGCAGCCTGTTTTAATCCTCTTCAAAGCTGCAGGGAAAGATCTTGAAAATGCAAAGTTCCCACATTTAAAAACTGGCAATTGCAAAGCAGTACCAACTTCTATTTTCAGAATTTGTGATTGACCTCAAGATGTGGTAGAGGGAAGAGCTGAGTACTGGCTTCTGAGTGTTCCTAGCTGGTTATCTTGAAGCAGTTCCCACTGCTAGACATTCCCCAGCAGTGAGATTAGATTGCTATGCAGATACCCTGGTCCTTTATGCTTATTGCAAGGTGCAGGCTCTTTATCATGCAGAGAAAGCACAGTAAAGTAGAGGTGATACATGGTAGGTTGTACCTATACTCTGTTGTCCATTTCCTTCAAGTCTTTCTACTGATTACCTGGAATATGGTGAGGCTTCATGGCAAGAGCTGTCATCGGGAAGCATGATGCTCTCTCAGCTACAAGCCAGAACCTGATAAAGAATGTAGCCATCCTGTCAGATGATTACAAAAAAAAAAAAAAAAAAAAAAAAAAAAAGCAGATGACCTTGAAGCCTTGCTATGGGAATACAAAGCCAGAAAAATTGCAGTGGTATTAAGCATATTGTGTATGGTTTATTGAGCCAACAGAGTCACACTATCTAAAATACAAGTTTTTTTTGTGATGCTGAATGTACTGCTTTTGCAAGATAGCCTTAGATCCCAGAATAGTATATAACAGCTGAAGAGGAGAATGTTTCTTCAATTTTTCTGATTGCAAATGTAAAATATATTCCCCTTATGTGAACATGCTAGAAAAAATTACTCTTGTCAAATGAACGGTGTCAGTGGCCACTGCTCAGCCTGGACTCCCTCCCAGATTGAAATCTCTCATGGGTATCAAATGAGTTCCTGGAGAGTGGCCAAGCGCAATCCTGGCCATGGCGATACACAGGGTGTCTGAAGCCTAATTTTGAGCCATGTTTATAAAATTTTCCTACTGAAGCTGATTTCTACAGTCAAAATATTTCTCCCAATATTTTGGTTAAATTAGTCCTTGTTATTCATTATTTTAATTTGGATAAAAAGAGAAAACTTGTCCCAGATGAAAAAAGAAAGCCATCCCACAAAATCCACATCCTCAGCTCTCCCTGGATCTGATATTCCAGGATAGCACCCAAAAAGGTGGCACCTGCAAGGCCTGCTGGCACTGCTCTGGAGCTTTTCCTCCTGCTTGCCAGTGGCTGAATGCTCATGTTGTGCTGCTTGAGGTTCACCTTGGCATTGATGGGAAAAGAAGGTGGTCCTGCCGATGCAAAAATGCAATAGCCCTTTAAAGAGCCCCAAGGCTTGTGGAGGCCCAGCCTACACTTGTGCTGGATCAGCCTCAGAGGAAAGCTTGGTAAACATGCAGAGATTCCTGGCATCACATGGAAGCTATTTTGTAACTGGAAGCCATCATAGGTGGCCTTCCGTCTGTGAGCAAGAAATGTAGCTTCAGGCAAGCTTTCTCATTTCTTCCTCCAGACATAGTGAGTGAGATTTCTCAGCTTTAGATAGATGGCAACTATATAACAAACTGGACCTACACATCACCCTTGAAAAAGTCCACTTCAAGTGAGCAGGCTGCCCAGAGACCAGCCAGATCATGGAGAGGGAACAAGGACAGGGAGAGCAGCAGCAGAATAATTAGGAAGCTCCCAAAAGAAAAAACTGGATCCCCAAATGTGATTTGTATTCCTTGTGTCAGATAGGATAGAGTTAACTTTTTTCCTGGTACCTGGTATGGTACTGTGTTTAGGATTTAGGATAAGAACAATGTTGATAGCACACTGATGTTTTTGTTGTTGCTGAGCAGTGCTTACATTACACCAAAGACATTTCAGCTTCTCTTGCTGTCCTGCCAGCAAGGGGAGGCTGGGGGAGTACAAGGAGCTGGGAAGGGACAGAACCAAGACAGCTGACCCTAACTGTCCAAAGGGATATCTCATACCATATGACATCACAAGGAACTACAAAACTGAGTGAAGTTGGCTGGCAGGATGTGGTGCAGATGCTGCTCAGGAGCTGCCTAGACAGTAGTCAGCAGTTTGCAAGCAATTGAGTTGTACATCACTCATTCTGTACATTCTTTTATCATTATGATTATTATTTTTTCTTAATTTTCTTTCTATTAAACTCTATTTATCTCAACTCCTGCATTTTATCTTTTTTCTTGTTCTCAACCCCATCTCACCATAGGGGGAATAAGCCATCACCATACGTACATCTACATGTGCAGCATGCACACTGCACAAAGCATTGCTAGTCTCATCTTGCTGCAAGTCTATAACATGAACACCGGAAGATTAGGCTCCTTTTAGTCAATCTGGCACTAGATAGGGTGTAAAAACTGTTCTTGGCTGAGATATGTCACAACATGCTTTTTCAAAACAGATCTTTTCAGGAGTCAGCCTGGGAATGTAAACCTGTGGAGTACCACTGCAGAAAGCCACAGAGCACAAAGGCTGCTAGAATGAATAACTACAGTCAGATACTGCCTAAGTTTAGCTATAAATTGACATTTCTAGAAAGTGAGAATTGCTATGATTTTTTCCATTAGTATTTCAAGGGCTCTTTTCAGCCTGTCTCAAAGCAGTTTGGCAGAGTAAATATCTTACAAGGAGATAGCAGACACAGAGAAGTACTTGGTCAGAGGCGGTCAGGGGAAGGGCCACAAAGAGTTCAAAGACGTTTTTCCCAGGCTGCTACAGCCTTGGGCCCAGCTCTGCACCTTACCTCAACTCTTTCAGTCATAAAGAAAAATCCTGAAATACTGAAGCAGGACAAAATAATTTACCTTGCAGGAGTGAAAAGGAAAGAGGAAATCAGTTCACCTTATAGTCTCAAAGCCCAGATCATGGAGACCTAGTCTGCATATCTGTGAGTTCTGTAGTGAGGGCAGGAAACCCTATAGTATAACAATAATGATAACAATAAGTTACCCCAGTACTGTATAGTTAATGGGATACAGAGTCAGATCCCTTTTGCACTTTTTCTGACCCACCCTCCCTGGATTCCTGGTTACAGTGTGCCAGCAGGGATAGCCTCACACCCACTGAATGGAGTAGGCTACAGGGAAGGACGCAAATCTTACAGGTTCTGAGGGAACTGGAGGCAAGTAGTAGTAGTATCCTGTAGAAGAATCCTCTTCTTTTCGTTTCCAGAATAGAATTGTACAGAACCTGAGCAACTGCAATCTGGTTTTGGTGACCAAATTCAAAGCAAAAAGTTACCAAGATGTTACAAAAACAGCCATTTGTGAGCAGCTCTGCACAGATCTCCTCATGCTGCAGGATCCCTGCACTGTGTTATCTCAGCATCCATAACCCTGTGTGGGAAGTCACTTCTTACCTACAAAACATGGTGGTTGGACTACAGGATTTTAACGGCCTCTTCCAACCTTAATGACTATATGAAACACAGCAGATCTGCTGATAGCTGGCTGGTGAACACCTTGCCCAAGATTTACAATGTCATAACAGCACATTCAGTTCACAGTCCTGCATGTGGCCAAGTCCCTGTATGAAAGCAAGGTTGCTGGAAAACACAACCAAATGGGATAGGAATGCTTTCACAGTACTTTACACTGGAGGGTAATGAACCAAACCCTTGATGTCTTCCTCATACCAATCTAAGCAGAAGAGCTGTTTATGCTAAAGTTTTGTTTATGAAGACTCACTGAATTAGACACTCCTAAGTGAGTCACTGGTTGATGAAACAAAAGGCACTCATTGCAGGCAGCATCAAGTTCATTCAGATCTAGCTTAGAACTTTTCCTTTTTTCCCAGTCCAAGGGTAGGGTAGCATCAGTTTTATTAGCTCCAGCCACTCCTCAAAATCAGCCCTCCTTGACTCACCAATTACCCAGCTAGTAAAAAAAGGAAAAACATAGGATAGCAGATGAATACTGCTCATGCTCTTTGCCAAAGCACAGGACAGTGAGCTAGGCAGGCTGGCAGGCTCAGACTGCCCAAGATGACACTTAGTATGACAATTGCCTTCCAACTACACAGAAGATGAAAGAATTTTCTTTCCTACAGCTGGTAACACAGCTGGGAGACCATCAGCAATGGCTTCTCCTCTTCCAGAAAAATATGATGTAGCAGTTCAGTGGCTCAGTCCTCCTGATTCTTCTAAGTTTCCACATTTCAGATTTTTTAATGATTTTCTGATACCACAGTTACCTCTTATACTGCTGCTGTATAGTTAAAGACCCAGAACGAACCAATATTGTAGAATCATAGAATCATTAAGGTTGGAAAGATCAATAACATCATCTAGACCAACCATCAACCCTTGTCTGTGATCACTCTAGACCATGTCACTCGGTGCCTCATCTACTCTTTTTGAGCACCTCCAGAAATAGTGACTTCACCACCTCCCGGGCAGCCTCTGCCAATGCCTCACCACTCTTTCTGAGAGGAAGTTTTTCCTAAGACCTAACCTGAACCTTCTCTTGCACAACTTAAGGCAATTACCTCTTGCCTTATTGCTGTTACCTGGGAGAAGAAGCCAAACCGCACCTTGCTACAACAACCTATCCCTGTGGGGTTTACAGACATAAAACAACAACAGCAACAACAACAATAATAATAATACTAATAAACATTTGTGCTCACAGTTATTTGGAGAAGGACTGAGATTTTCCTCCAAATTTCACAGGGCACTCTCCTCATCTTATTCTTGGTCCTTATCCCAACTTGGATTGACGTATTTGAGTTCGTCAAATTTCTCTCGAAAATAAGCAGCAGTTAGTCTCATGGTCAAGGCACAAGAACAAGACCTGGGTTCTTTGTTCTTCTTGAAGGGCATGAGTTAAATCAGCTCATCCTACATTTCTGCACTTATAAACTGATGTGATATTTCTCTTCTGTCCTCAAGTGGTGTGTGGGCTCAAGTCAACAGCATTTGTAAGCTGGGTGAAAAATGAAATTTGCATGGCTTTTAGAGTTGCAGTTTGCTCTCTGCCTCCATCCTAGAGGGCAGGGCACTGCACTGCCCAGCCCACATGGAGTGAGGCCAGGGCCTCCCAGGGCGAGGAGGCTGAGGGGTTACCCAGGGATCCCAGGCCCAGGGATGTGGGAGAATGACAGCTGCAAATGAGAAGCACAACTGTTAAGAGGCAATGCATTTCTGGCTTTGACCATGGTCTTTCATGTTTCTTGAGAATAAGTCAGAATTTTTCACTGACTGAAACAGTTCAATTTCAGCAACAATTTCCCTTGCTTCCCCCCTCTAATTAAATGCTTCAAAGGATTTCAACCAAAACTGCAAGCTTCTGCCTATCATTTTTATTTCATTATTGTTTTCTTTAGGCTACTCAAAGTCCCTTTTTCCATGAGAAAAACAAATGCTTGGCATCACTCTTTGTTTCTGTGGCAGTGCTACTACAGCAGAGCAGTGCCAATGCTACACTTGGTTCCACTAGCATAAATCAAGAGTCCAGACAGTGTTATGGCCAAAATTCAGAAGCCTTTCATTTCTTCTCTTTGCATCCCTGTATTGTAGCCTGTGCAGTGTATACAGTACAACCAAACCAAACAGGACTCAAATCCTTTAACAGATGATTGGCAGAAGTTAGTAGGCCTGACATCTCCAGACTGCTTTATGACATGAAAAGAAACAAGTTAAATGAAAAATCAAACTTTTCCAGGCTCTGGCAAAGCTGTTTGTTTATAGTATGAGTCTTAGGAGGATGGCAGGGCTATTTGTAGACAGCTTGTGATAATGTTATGTAGGTTCCCTCCCACCCTCCTGCCACAGAGCCTGCTCCTAGAATTAACCACATTTTACAATGAGTTGTAGCTACGAATCAAGTTGATATACAGGAATCAATATGCTTCTGAATCAAAGATGTATTTAACGATACTATTAAGAAATCACTGAGTGCTGGCTTTACCAGCTGAGTGAAATGGAGGTGTAATCAGGGCTCTGAACCATTACAGCTGGATTACAGTGGGGTGGATGCTTTTAACTGTTTTTTTTCTGACAGAAATCAAGAGGACAGTTACAATCTGTTTTCCCCTCCATAAGAACAACAGGTTGCATGGTTCAGCTTACGATATATTGGTGACTTGGAAAACACTGAGATAAAAGTGCATAATGCAGAAGAACAGAGGGGCCATGTCACCAATAAAATGCTCCCCATGTCACATTGGTATCCATATAGCAAAATCAGCTGTGGGGCTGATAGACCTTGGGTGCAGGGCTGCCCCAGCACAGGGATTTGGGGAGTTCTTGCAGCTGCTTAGGATGGTGCAGTTGCTGTTAGCATTGGAAGTGACAAGTGTATAGTTAGCCACACCAGGTCTGTGGAGGTTCTGGTTTGCTGGAAATTCTGAAAAATGCCAGTTTCTACCCATTTTGAATCAAAATCAGACTTTTAAAAAATCCCCAAATTTTCCTTGATCTTTCAGTTTGCGGTTATCTCTGCTTATTACCTGTATGCATAGCTCTTCATGCAACAGTGTGCCTTTCCTGGGTAGAGGTTAAAGACATACTATGATATTTGGGATACCAAATTCAAGAGCCAAGAAAGAGGTAAACATAGAATTCATAGAATCAGAGATTCACAGACTCATAGAATCACCAAGGTTGAAAAAGACTTTCAAGATCATCCAGTTCAACTGCCTATCTACTGCCAAAATTTCCCCACTATGTGCTTCCCACGTCCCTCCGCACAACTTCCAAATGTTTCCTGAACACCTCCAGAGACTCAACCACCTCTCTGAGCAGCCTGTTCTAGTGCTTGACCACTCCTTTGGAGAAGAAATTTTTCCTAATATCTGACCTGAACCCTGGTACAATTTGAGGCCATTCCCTCTAGTCCTAGTTATGTGGGGAAAGAGGCCAACCCCCACCTTGCCACAACATCCTTTCAGGTAGTTGTAGAGAGCATTAAAGTCAACCCTGAACCTTTTCTTCTCCATATTAAGCCATTCCAGATCCCTCAGCCACTCCTCCTAAGACTTGTACTCAAGACCCCTCATCAGTTCTGTTGCCCTTCTCTGGACACGCTCCATTGCCTCTATTTGTTACACTTTGTTTTGCTTGGCTCATGGGCTCAGTTTCACCTACCATCAGTATTTAGAGCAAGAAACCAAAGACAAGAGAATGGAACATCTGAGGAGAGCATCCCCTGCTGCCTTTCATGGCTGTGCCAAAGCACCGAAGGGTGCAAGGACTTGGCTGGAGAGCTCATCCATACTGCATTTCCTTTGTTTTGTTCATACTTTAAGCCGGGAGGAACCCTTAAAGGTACACACACTGTCAAGGCCCTTGAAGCAGAGTCCATGGCACCGGCAGCCGCTTTTACCGGAGCATCCCTGCCACCCAGCGTCTGCTTCGCGCTACTGCCAGGCGTCTCCGGTCTGATCCATCCTGCAAAGGGATTAAGCGGCGAATTGCTGGATACTTTGGCTGGATAGAAAGATACTCGAGAGGGAGAAAGACAGCCTCTGTAGCCTTCCCCAGGCACACCATTATCAGTCACTAGACACAAGGGAGAGACAAACACAGCTACGTTATTCCTTCTGCCCATCTTTGTTTCTGTTCCTGTATAATCGCTGCTTTTGTAAGCCTCTATTCAGACGGGTCTGCATAAAGCAGGATGGTCTCTGCTTATCAGAGGCCACAAAACCCTTACTCACACTTTTACAGCAAACTTGAGATCTTCAGTGCAAGATGCCAAAACTGTATTTGACCAAAGGAGAGCAAATCAAAACAGGTATTTTCCATGTTATGTCCTGCTGTAGCAGGCAATTCTGTGTAGATCACTTGGATGTTTTCATCTAAAAAGTTGCTGTGGTCCACAGAACAGGAAAAAGGGGAAGACGCTTTTACCTCAAACCCAATTCTGATTAACCTGAATTTTGGCGTAAGTGTTTAAGCAAGACACTGAGTCCTGATTACTTTTTTCACCAGGCCAATGGAAATAATGGAGCAGTTTACCTAACATCACATCTGTACAGCTCCACACACACATACACACACACACACAAATTAAAAGAAGTATTTTCCTGGCCATATGAGCTGTATTTGAACTCTGTGTAATAGATGCAGTGCACAAGATTGCAAGAATCACTCACTGAGGAAAAAAAAAATCCTGGAAATGGCTCAAATATTTTAATGGTAAATTAACAAGCCTATCAAAGCTCCTAGCTGCAATAGCCTGAAATAGCTTTAATGCAATGTGTCACCTTAGTATGGCTGAAAGCTACTGGGCAGCACAGCCAGGCTGCTGGGTTGGGGAGAGCAAACGGATGCACCTTGGATGTGGTGAGCAGACATGCAGCTGGGCACTGAACGCTCCTGCTTTATTTAACTGCAGGTGATGCCGCAGAGCGCCTGCTGGCTGCCACTCTCCCACCAAAAACCCGCAGCTCAGCCCAGCTTCATTGTGAAAGAAACAACCCCATGGGTAACACCATCTTGCAGAGAATGGGACAAAATACTAGCAATGTTAATTGTCTGAGAAAGCAGTAAGAACCCAAGAAGCTTTCCTGCTTGTACTACAAATGTGGCTGGTTGAGCATGTTAAGCTGAAAGAAAATAAAAGAGCTGGGGCTTTTCTAGAACAGTTTATTTTCACAGAATCATAGAATCCTCGGAGTTGCAAGGGACTTCTAATGGTCATCTAGTACAATTTCCCTGGAATGAACAGGGACACCACAGCTAGATCACATTGCACGGGTCCTGATCCAGCTTGGCCTTGAAAATTTCCAGAGTTGGGGCATCCGTCACATCTCTAGGAAACCTGTTCCAGTGCCTCACCACTCTCACTGTAAAAGACTTTTTCCTAAATCTACCCTTTTTAAGCTTGAAACCATTTCCTGTTGTTCTATCACCACGGACCCTGCTAAAGAACATTTCCTTGCTTTCTTTAGCTCTCCTCTAGATACTGAAAGGCTGCTATCAGGTTACTTTGTACTTCACACTCCTCTGCTCCAGGCTGAACAGCCATCCACCAGTACCGCCAGGTCTTTTTTTCTCAGGTACAGCAGAAATGCTGAGTCATGACTTGAACCAGTGATTGAGCACCTGGTGGGAAGGCAGGGTCAACCCAGGGGAGCTCAGGTGCATGCAATGTAGCTGAGTGACCAGAAGGGGTGGAGCCAGGATCCACTCCTTCCCAGATCTCATTTAAAGGATGGCAGTGGAGGTGTCCCATTTAGAGATCTCAGCCTGTCTGAGAACTTTTTGGGTCTTCCAAAGGTAAGCAGCTTCTTTTTCTTATTTTTGTGTTTACTGATGTTGCATCTGAGTGGATTTTCACTTGTTGTAGCCTAGAATCTCATTGCCTTGTTGTTTTGTTTTTTCTATTGTATTACAGCAGGGCTGTGGGGTTTTTTCTAGCATGTTGCTTTGTTTGTTTGCTTTTTCTAAGCCTTTTCCCATTCTAGTCCTGTTGCAAAGGCCAAGTTTAGAGTCTCTGCTAGCCTACTTTTTGTGTACTTTAATGCTTGGGAAAAGGTCTGCTGAGGGGCCTGGAACAGTACTACTTTTGTGGAAGGGACCTGAACAGACTATCCTGCCTAACTGCTTTCTGGGCTGATGGTTAAAGTGTGTTACTGGGGGTATTATCCAACTTCTCAGGAATGTTGATATATCTTCTCTATGGTGGAGCTTACATCTAGATGCTGAGGACTTTGGTAGAGAACACTGAAGGGAAACACAGCACCCCAAATAGAAAGTTCAAGGGGCTTAATTAAAACACTGTTGTCTTATTTTGAATTAAAAATAAAACAAATAAAACTAACACAAGACATTTTAACTTAAATGTTGGCTTGGATATGATTTTTATGTAAGGAATTGCCAGGAGCATAACCACTGTATTTATCTTAATAATGAAAAGAAAGTTCCTAAATAGCTGGAATGCAAATACAGCTGGCAAGAGTTTGTTCTGGTGTAATAGCTGAATAAATGTGGGGAAATGTGCAGATGAAAAAGGAACAGGAGAAGCAGTAGGGACTTAAATTGATATTTTTATTATCAGCCAGAGACAGAATAACACCTCATACTACATTGCTGTGATAATGCCTGGAGAGGTGGCACAGCAAGGCAGGGGACTTGGTGGCAATAAGATACTGAGATAAGACTCGGAGGACTGAGAGGCTCTTCCTCTCTTCTTGTCATGCTTTTTTTTTTTTTTTTTAACAGGAAGCAGACAGGGCTCCACCAAAACACTTGTTCATACAGGCCCAATGTTCCAGGTTCTGAAAGTATAACAGAACTGGACCTCCTCTAAGTCCTCTATGAAACACAAAAACAGAGCCTGTTGCTGTGATGTCCTGATTTGTTGGCTGTTTCAATGCACAGTGCACTTTGTAATCTGATAGCAAAGTGAATTTGTGTACTTAAAATTCAGTGCTGGTAAGGAAAAATGTACTGCCAGGTTTACTGGGACATGTACAGCCAATTAACAAAGCAGAGAGGAGACCTGCTTATTGATCCAACACCCCAATGGGCACAGCCCTGCAGGGTCTAGTCCACCTTCTGCTCAGTGCCTGTAGTGCAGGGAGCAGGCAGGAGCTGCAGCCCTGGCCACGTGTGTGCCACAGCATAATGAGAGCTGGCACAGGCAGGCAGCTACCACTCATCAAGCTGTCACTGCAACCCAGTCCCTCCCCAGCACCCAAAAGTATTTCATCAATTTTTGAGTGTTTACTTTTCACGTAGAGTCCCCTGAAGAGTTATGTGGGATGGGAGAACACGTGGTTCTAGCCGTTACCGTGTTACAGAAAGATTTGTCTTCCTTCAATTTCCTCCCTCCCACCTTCACTTCCGCCATTTGTGGTGGGGCACATTCACCATCCCTGTGCCTACCTGTGCACTGGGAAATGGTGCCATGTATTCAAGAGAATGACTTGTTTTTCAAGGAACACAGCACAGTTATAAATGCAAGTAAGGTAAAGAGCAGGAATGTTTGTTTACAGCATTGCTTGCACCACCAGGGAACCAGTGCTGCACAGTTGGCTATTTTTGCAACTTCACCCTATAGTGGCAGAAGGAATTCACTGTAAGCTGAATTCTGGCCTCAGCCCCTGCGTGTGAGAAACGGTTTTGTTGAAATGCAGCAACAATGAGGATAGTTGCCACTGCCATATGCAACGCAAACCTCTCTGTCAGATCAGTGCCCTGCAAGTGTCAGTTGTCTTTTTTGTTTTCTTTTTAAAATGAAGCATTGCAGGAAAATGAAAAATGCAACTTAATGGTAAGCAGAGCTGCCCAGGCTACTTGTGACATTCAGACTCTTGTGTACAGAAAAGCACAGGGATAATGATAGTACCATTTTCTAATTAAACAGCTCCTGGTAAGCATTAGTCAGTATTTATTTGGTTCTGTCATTGATAGTGTTTTAAACAAAAAACGAAATGAAATTTCACCAAGCTAAAGCTTTTTACACTCCAATTTCAGGTCTTGATTCAGTTCTTAATCTTTTCAGCCAATGAGTATGTCATTATTTTTTTTTTCTTGTCTTTGTGTGTGAAATTGGGAAGAAGGAAAACTGGTATCAGGTATGTTCTGCTTCAAAGGCTTAAAGGCAGTTCTTTTTTCTTCAAGATTTAGCTGGGACTGAATTTTTAAACACACTGACACTTTCCAGTTAGCTTTTTTTTATTTGGAAAGCACATACTTCTCTTCGAGTAAAGAAAACTTCCTTTTTTTTTTTTTTTTTTTTTTTTGTTAGCTAAAAGCTAGGTTATGTTGCATGTATGTGTACACACATGTATGATTGAATGATCTTAGAAAATGGACTTTTGAAAACTTTTAAGAAAAGGCACATTACACATCATAAACATGTTTGGGAATACATGCAAGAATAACCTTCGTTCCCAGCTGGAATTTTGGAGACTTTAAGAACCTGGGAAATCAAGTTGAAAGAAACTATGAAACGTTTCAGCGAACTTAATTTTCACAGATTTTTAAACTTGCCAAGAAAATCAAGCTGTGAGGTCATCTGAGAGCTGTGAGCATGGAAATGACTTCACTTGAGCTGGCTTAAAAACAACACTGCAGTAAACAAGCACAAAATAGATGGAAAATGGATTGGCAGCTGCAGCCTCCTTACACCTTGCCCCTCACAGCACTGTCACTGCCAATACAGGTGCAGAAATCTAATCTATTCCTGTCAGTACTAAAATTGCTTATACTGGGGAAGGTATTCCCATGAAGAAAAGAAAATAAATTCTGCTCATGTAGGAGTATCCACAGTATCAATTAGACTCCTATAATTACACCAGTAATAAAAGGACATCATACCTCTAATTAAACCACACGTACCAAAGACCACATGTACTTTGCAGTGCTCTCTCTCATTTTTGAATCTAGGATTTGGAGTCATGTTCTGAAACTGTAGCCATTCCCTACAGAAATTTGGCAATTTGTGCCATCAGGTTGGTTGCTCTGGAAACAGGCCTCCATTTCTTCCAGCTTAACAGCATGAGCTGTTGAACTCCAAGACAAACAAGTGTAACAGCCCTGTTCCTTTGCTTTCAGAGGCCAATAAATTTGCCTCAGGAGTAATGGATTACCACTTTTCCTCTTTCTTATCCATTCTGGTGAAGCTTACCCCATGAGGAGCTTTTGACTGAATTGATGAAACACTGGTGCCCTTAAATATCTTTCACAAAAGTAATCTGGAACATGTAACCTCACATGGGCAAGAAAAATACCAAACAATTGCCTTAGTATCAGAGGGGAAGTATCTACAGAGGGTTGCAAAACTAGCACCATTTCCTGCAGCAGGAAAGCCTTCTCTCCACTGTCTCCTTCTTCTACTCCAATCCTACATCATCCTGCTTTTCTGCAAAGATAACTGGATATCACTTTAATAGTGCTTGCTGGATTACCAGTCCTTTGCTAACTGCCTCACTTTATGGTCTTCTGAGCTCCTTCTTTCATCAAACCATTTACTAGACAGCCTGGAATTAGGCACCCCAAAGGGACCCTGCTAGCACAGGGTGTATCGTGCTTTCTTGAGTGTTAAAATACTTTTTCTTACCACCTTTTTCTCCTGGCATCAGAGAGCACAAGCTGCAAATCATTGGGAATGTGCTTTGCTTCCTTCTTCCCTCCTCACGGATGTGAATTTGCAAGCTGGTTTTGGAGAGCTGAGCAAGGACAGGCACTTGCCCTAATCAGCTGCTTAATTGCTATCTCCCCCACACATGCCCTCTCCCTGTGGTGAGCATGGTGACTGTGTGGTGTCTGGCCTGTTCTCAGTGAGGTGCAAATCATTTCCCACATGCCATGTGGGAGATGCGTGCCAGGGCTCTAGCATGTGGTAAGGCAGCTCTCCAGTTTCTGCTTTGCTGTTTCATTAACATGCAGAGAAAGAGAGAGGAACACTACAAAATTCAGGAAACTTAACTGTCCAATGCATGACATCCTTTCCAAACACACTCCTTGGCAGATGTCAAACCACAGGGACTCTTCCTTCTTCTGATATGTGTGCGAAGTTGACTGGCCTCCCATATTCACAACATAAAAGGGAATGAAAGGCTCAGAAGTTACTTGGGTTGCAATTTTCTGTTATGCAGTCCTTGCAGTCCTGGTGGCTCTGTACCAGATTGGCCACCTGTAATACTCCACTGCGTTTGTGTCTTAATCTATTTGGAGATGGATCTTGCAGCCTAAACAGACCTAGGTATTCTATTAATTAATGGGTATTTTAGTAGACATAAACTGCCACAAAACACAACATTACTTGTTTGAAGCCTTAGCATAACTGTTGTGCCAGCAGAGCGTTACAGAAGTAACTCATTACTACAGATTTTATTAAGTACTGAAATTAAATTCCTCATAGGCACTTGATATAAAATTATTCAAGTCTAATTTGCACCAGTAAAACATCAGCAAATAATCGGAGCCGGAGAAAACAATTTCTCTGCCCTCCTCTCCTGCAGCAACCTATGCCACACTGGAGGAGAGCAGTTAAGCAATGCTATCTTCCAGTTTAACAGCGTGTTTAAATTTGTTAAGGCATGAAAAGGGTTCTTCCTATAGGTAGAAGTTTCAGGGTATCCTGGTGAGAGACTGACAAGGGAAAGCAGGCAATCAAAAGAGAGCTTGCTGGTGCTAGACAAATATTCTTTTTATGACAGATATTTTAGGGTCCAAGTATGGCTTGGGCTCCTGTAGGGGAGCAGCATCAGTAGATTAAGAACAAAACTCATGTTGAATGCTTCAGTAGAGTGTGGGAGAGAACCAACAGCAGAGCGTGGCATAGGCAAACATGAAGAAGGTGAGGAGGAGTGCAGAAGTGTCATGCTCCATCTTAGGAAGACTCAGCAAGACAGTGGGTTGAGGGCCAGACAGAGGGGTGGGAGTGTGATAACTAGGCTGTTAAGCACAAGGAAACAGAAGAGCTGGAAAAACTTCACAGCAATGATCTCTGAGAAGAAATAATACTCTCCCTATCTTCCAGGTCAGTTCATGTTGCTATCATGTGGAATTATAAATTGCCAAAACTGTCCTACCTCATGCAGATTTTCAGTCAAGGAAGCTCTGGTGTCAGGATCTTGACTTAATTTTGTCCAATGAATCACCAGTAAAAATATATCGCAAGGTACAGGGAAGGCCCACCTGGTCTTCAGGCCTTCACGGATGCAAAAGCCAACCAAGTTTTCTTTTCATAGCATGAGAATGTGATTTTAATGTTACGAAGGTGGGACAGTGGAGAGACAAGGCATGCATGGCTTTGCTCAGTTCCTTTTTCCAGCTTTCCATGCAAGGAATATTCTTTTAACTGTGTAGTTTTTCAGATGTCAAAGTGACTCCAAAGCTGTTTCATCTTTTCATGCAGGTGGAGAATACAGACCCTTACAATTTCTTCCTTTCTCTTTCTCCCCCCAAAAAATCCCCCTTCTGCTCTGAAGGACATCAGATGAACAGTGTGTTGCAAGAAAAGCTTCATATAGAATTGATAAGCTCTGTATGCTTATCTTAAATATTGTCACTGATCTTCTTCCATAATGCAAGGAGCCAAGTGAGAGAGAAGTCCTCCCAGAGATAGAGGAACAAGGGAGTGTTCAATTATTTACAAAGGAGCAAAAACCTTGTTTTTCCAGAATCAGCAAGTGATAGGAGGGGACACAATTCCACACACAAATTACTCTTGGATTAGTTGAGTCAAGTGGTGTGCTTCCTAGCAGGGTAGTGATATTGGTTTCATATCTGAGACACAAATGCTTTGCTCAATCTAGTGCTAGCAAGTGGAGATTCTCTGTGCTCCCACCAGTACAGATGTCTCTGCTGTATCTTACCTTTTGGGTGGTTCTCTCCTGAATTCTCATCTTGTCTGCTAAGTGTGAAGAGCATGAGCTAAGAAAAACTTAGAAATCTCAAGTAATTGAAAGAAGATACAGGCTTTGGGTTTTATAGTAGGTGCAATTTAACAAAAAATTCAAAATACATTTTTTTTTACATAGCTTAAAAAATACTCTTAGAAATTATTTGCCCTGAAAAGATAAAGTGATTTAAAAGTACAATTATGAAGATACACTCTTCAAAAGTGACATTTCGCATCATTTCCATTAAAAGAAAGGTTATGATTCAAATATGCTTTCAAACACAGACAACCCTAGATACTAATTAATAAAATGTTTATAGGAATAATCATTCCTGAGAAATCTGGCTGATTGCAAATCTCCCAAGATTAGTCCTGGACCACATTCTGAAACATATTAACAAAGGACTAAAGTAATTAGACAGTGTGTAACAGAATTGAGAAATCAGGTCAGCAGAGGAAGAAAACTGGGAAATACTCCCATTACTGGAACTATAGGCTTGTTGGTAACACTACCTGTATCTGCTGCCTTTCTTACTGAACTGCAGTACAAGCCAGATCTGCACTGTCAGCAGCTCAGATTGTCCTGTTACCTGTACAGAGCCTATGTGTGCCTTTCCTTTAAAATAAAATTAAAATTAAGTCTGTTCACAGTCAGTTTTATCCAGTAACTTTTATGTGTCTTATAAAGAGAAGCAGTGAACAGAACTATTCCAAAACTAATTAAGTTCTAATAATATAGAGTAAGAAAAAGAACGTAAGAAAATAAAGTCAAAGACAAGATTCAAGAGTAACTAACTCCATGCTAACAATGCCTTTTAGATAAACATTTTGCTGTGTGCCTGCTCTCCTAAGACAAAAGCACCATCCTGATACTGTGTGTTTTCTGGCAGAATATCCTGTCAGCCTTGGTAAGGATAGTTCTTGATTCCATTGCAACAAGTGAACTTGCTCAGTCTAATTCAATTTTACTGACTTCTTTTTCTTGGCTTGTTTTTTTGAAATAATACTCAGAGCAGTTTCTGAATTGCCAGCTGAAGTCTGAGGCAGGAGTAGTTTCCCCGACTGTGTTGGGTACTTTGTTTTCATAAGGACTTTAAACAGTGGTTGGGACAGCATGTGTTTCAGTTGTTTTTTCATTCCTTTCAGCATCTTTTGCTTCTGGCTTTCTTCTTGTTCACTAATTTTTTTTCCTTTGGGAAGAAAACCAGAGACAATGTTATAACACAAAGAACTTACACTGGCCTGTTTCATCAGCCTCTTGCAGTGTTAGGGGCAGATACTAATCTAATCTTACTAAGATCACTGAGCTCCAATGTAGTCTTCCAGTCACGTATGACATTTCTAGATCTCCTAGGTTGTTCACCAACAAAACAAGGTCAAGAAGAAACTTCACTACTGAGGTTTCTAGGTTATCATTCTGCTAAAGCATTCACTTGGCTCTCAAGCCAGAACAGACTTGCAGGAACAAAAGGAAAGGAGACTTCTAGCTCTAGCAGAAACTTCCTCTGTACTTAACAGCATAAAAGCAAGGGCACAAAAGAGAATCAAAGTTGTCAACAGGATCAGCAGCCTAAACTGCAGAACAAACAAAATCAAGGTTATCTGTAATGTAAATTGAAGGGACGTTAATAAAGCCTTTGTAACACTGAGAGAAATCTTTTTTACGGGAGGCATGACTGAGACTTGAATTTGTCTCCAACATGCTATGCAAGAAATATAGACTGAATAACTGGCAAGATTCTGGGTGGCAATAACAAAGTGTTTCACTCAAGAGTCACAAGTAATTTGAATTAGGCTGTTTTGAAATTCATCTCAAAGTACAGAATATTTGGATTGTGTCGAAACAGTGTTGTGTCGTGTTAATTACACGAATACTCCTAAAAAATTCAGATAGAGCTGTTGTACTGCCAGGCTCCTGACACACTGCCAGGCTATAAGTGGAGGGAGCAATAAGCAGGAGTGGATAAACAGCTGCTTCTTTGACACATAGGGAAAGGACTCAAACAGCACACACCACATTGTTAGATTATCCCAAGACGGTTACTAGAAGTTAAACAGTTCTTTTCCTGAGCTGTGTAGACTTGGCTGCGAATTTCCACAATTGTCACACCTCTCTTCCCCACTGACTGCAGCACTACCTACGATACAGTCATTCTGAAAACACCAGCAATACTGCATACTAAATAGTGACACTTTTGCCTCTCCTTCTGCCCTGCAAGGTTTAACAGCTTCTGTGCCATAGTCGCACTCCTGCACGCTTAGCGCTACAGTTGTAACCCCACTACAAGGTTTTCTACTTGCCCATAAAAAGGTCATCATCGAGATCAACTTCAAGAGCCTCTGCAGCCTGCTGGAGCCAGGAGTCATGTTGCTTTGCTCGACCATTGAAAAATTCTGCCTTCTCAATCTGCCGTGCCAAATTCACCCGCTCCTGCAACAAAGATGCATTTCAAGTATTCTAATCAAGTTTAAATATGGAGTACTCTTGCAGAATCAATGTTTGAGAGTGTGCATTACAATGCACCTGAAATGTCAGTCTTGCAGTTCTGTACTGCTGTTCTAGTAGACACCTTACATAATACAGATGTCATCATTTGCCAAAGTGTTACCAGGTATCTGTGATTGAAGAAGATGGCTTCTTCAGATGTCCATGATGGAATTGGACTCCTAAAACATTTCAACTGCTAAACATCTAAATGTTAGTTCCTCGTTTTTACATCAGAGACATCAGGAACAAATCATAATTCAGATACCAACCAGAATTTTTTTTTTAAGTAACCAGAAACATTTCTAATATCTACTGTACAACTGTTAGGATTTACAAAACATCCTGTGAGTGACAGAATGACTAAGTGTTCCTTAAAACAGTCAACAGGCTGAAAAAGAAAAAAGGTAATGATACCTTTTTCTGACAAGTTTCAGTGGCAGCTGAGGCCTCACAGCATAGGAAAGGTTTAGGAAAAGCAGACAGCTCAATACTTTAGCTAAGAAGAGACTGACAAAGACCATGGAGGGTCCTGTTCTAGTCTATTCCCAACACAAAGACTTTAAATAACTCAACAGAGCCATCCTAGCTTTTCAGTAAAAAAATACATCCATGCCCTGTATTGTTTTTGGGAATCTAGTAACAAGTAAGAAAGAATGTAAGTGATGTTTACATCTGGACACCTTTCTTGGGCTAGTTATTGAGGAGAAACCACAAATATTGGTGAAAAAAAGACAAGTGTGATTAACTTCATTTTCAAATCCAGGTCCTGAAGAGTAAATGTCATCTGAAACTTGAACGTGATTGGCAATGCAGTAATGTAAATAAGCAAGCAGTTACTTAGGATGCAAAGAGATTTTTTTTTCTTTACCTTAATAGCAATCATATACTTTGTTTCAACTGGGAAAAGTGGCAGCTCTTCACTCTTCTCCAAGGTTTTATAAATTTTCTTAAAATTGATCAAGTCATCAGGCCCAATCAACAGCAGGCTAAGGCCTTCGTTGGCAGCTCGCGCTGTTCTACCACTTCTGTGTACGTACAACTCAGAAGTACGAGGGACCTGCAAAAATTCAGACAAATCAGTCATGAAGCTGGTCACAGGAGGTTAGCAACAGTTTGTCATACTTTGACCATTTCTGGTCAAATCTGACTTTTGTCAGATGGTTTCAGACCTTATGATAAACTGCTTTCTATATACCCCTGGTACATTGCATGTAACACAGCTAAAGCAAGAAAGATGTTGTCTAGAGACAATCTGTGTTTCCTGGTCTAGTACTCTTCCTGGTATAAGCTCTTATGTGCCTTCTAGCCCTCTGCCATTTCATTTGGAAAGCAGGAAAAAAACTGCGACTCTCAAAAAATCACAGGGCTGAGCCATGTGACACTTTTTTTTATCTTGAAGTCGAGCAAAAAGCAAGGAGATTCTTGTATGTTATGTCATTTCTTATATATGATCACACATTCATGAAGTATTACATATCACTGACAGTCACTGTAGCAACAGTACAAAGTATTACAAGATAGTTAAATTAAAGATGATGAAATCCCTGTACTCTTAACACAGGGCTAAGAATCACAGCTTTGTAGTTTTGGGGCTGCTATCAAAAAAGCTTACTTCAAAACTAAAATAGTAAAAGTAAAAACATCAAAGATATTTAACCTGGTAGTGGATGACATGCTGCACATTGGGAATATCAAGACCACGAGCCGCAACATCTGTTGTCAGGAGGACACAGCTGAGGAAGTGATAACATTTAATGAACATAAAACTGAAGAGTAAACCATCTGCTAAGAAACATAAAATACATGAGCCAGAATTCTACCACAGCAATTTAAGAAACAAATTTGTACTATCTCATCTTCTGGGACTATACTATGCGTTTGCCACTATAGGAAAACAATATCAAATATTACCTCACAGGCAGTCTTGAAGTAGCAAAAATAATGCAAATGTTACCTTCAATGGGTTCATTCTGTTTCCAATAGTGAAATTCCCTACTTTGCTGGATCCTGCTTTCCTGTGCTTTTATTCTCTCCCAGTTCATAGCAGCTAGCACAAATCACTATTCAACAAAAAAAACCCGACTACTTGGTAGGGGGGTAAAAGCTCTCCTTCATTACATTTTTCAGTGCTCTGCCCAGGTTGTGTTTAGAAGTATAATTAGTTTAATATGATCATACCATTTATGATACAGTTGGTCCTTTGGCAGGACAGAAAGACTATTACGTTTCACTAGTTGAAGAAATCACATTATTATTAACACTCTGGGGGCTGAAGTACCAAGCTGCACTCAAATAAGTAAACTGAAAAGTAGAAATTTCAAGTGGCTAATTCTTTCTGATAATCTTTCCCTCACTCTTAGAAATGGAGGGCTTCTCTCAAAGTCATTGTTTTACATAGGGTCTGTTGCACAGACAGAAGTCTGCCTAGGGTATGGAACAACCTGTTTAAAAACAATAAATACATCACCCAGCAGCTGAAAAGAGTTAGCTGTAGACAGCAGGAATTTGTTAAGATTTTATGGCATCTGACTGCATGCCCTATGGCTCCAAGGATCAAAGCAGAAATAAATAGAAAATTCTGTGGCATACATTCTGCAGGCAGCTGTTGTAGATGGTTTCACAGATTTCCCCTTGCCATGAAAATTAGTGTACTCTGAAAATGCTCAGTCTGCCTCTGCCAAGGCATATTATATTTTGCAAAGGGATACTGCAGATCTGTCATGACAATACAATCTCTTTTCTCCTGCCCAAGTCTGCTACCAAGGTACAATTTCCAGTATTATCAGCCAGCTGGTTTACTGAAACACTGAGTCCACCAACCTGACTCTCAAAGGCTAATCCAAAGCCAGAAGGAACTAAAGATTCTTAAAATGCCAAGTTAGGCAAACCAGGATAAATTGGATCATCTTCTTTCATCACATTGCTCTTGGTTACCTTGACCCTCAAGAAACTAACTCATCTAAGCAAATCTGAAGCCTAAGCCAACAAAAACTTTTATTTTTTGATGCTTTGTGAGATGGAGGTGCTGCAGAGCCAAGGCTGAGGGCCAGAGCAGGATGGTTACAAAAGCATATGACTAAGAATGGGGCAAGTAGCAGATCCTTCAGCAATAATGATCTGACAGGTTGCAGAGTAATTCAGACTCCAAAGTGACTCCCTGATTCAATCCTCTTCTAACAGAGCTGTTTCTGTCTATTCCCCCGTGTTCTTTACATGATTTCTTTTTCTTTTCTAGTAGAACATAGAAACAACTTACCTCTCGCGCTCAGCAAACCGTTCTAAGTTTTTTAACCTTTGCTTCTGGTGCATGTTGGCATGCAAAGGAAGAGGATCACAATTTAAGATTGTGAGGAGAGAACTGAGGCGTTTTATACAGTCTATGCTGTTTGCAAAGACCATAGTTCTTCCTGGATACTGGAGAAGAAAGTAATAAAGGTAATAGTCTTTCTCATTTGTATCACAATGGATTCTGGTCTCCATCAGAGTCTCAACAGTAGCCTCTTTCCTTGTTAAGTCTATCACTTTGGGTTTGCCCTTTATTCCTACTTTTTCCATTAACATTTCAAGTTTGGTCTTCTTGTCTATCTTTTTAGCATTCTTTTTCTGTAAAATTCTTGTGGGAGTCTGATGGACTAATGTCAGAGTGGCAGAAAAAACAAAAGTCTGCCGTTTAGGATTGTATTGTGAATCATTTAAGACTTCTAGCAACTGAGACAGCTCCAAGAAATGACCTCTTTCAACCATTCGGTCTGCCTCATCAATCACAAGGCACCTGTCAAACAGAACACACAGTATAAATAGAGTTGTGTAGATAAATACAAATCTGATATACTTCTAAAGAACGTTTGCTACTAAACATAGGGAAATTTGTGCAAATAAAACCCAAAGGAACTCTAGATGTGCTAGCATAGCTTCAGTTATTCTCACATTTCTTTTAGAAACCTGTTATATCAAAAAGAATAAGACAAACTTTTTTAACATTTCCCTCTCTTAACATAACCACTGTGCACTGCACTAAAATACTCTGGCAAAGAAATAAGTTACCTTACAAAGCTTAAGTTGCTTCATCAGTTAATCATACAACGCAGTGAAACCCAGATCAGCATTTAGCAGTTAGTTTAAACGGCAACTTTACCTGAGCTGACGAAGATTTGAGAGATGTGGGTGTCTTTCTTTAATTAGCTCCCACAGACGGCCTGGGGTTGCTATTACAATTTCTGGCTTGCGATTCAGTACACGTTCTTGCTTCTGCGCTGCCATGCCTCCAACTAGAATAGCAGTCTTAATGCCTAAGAGATATAGATAATAGTCTTTGTTTAATTTATCAGCATCTTTACATATATCCACTCACAATAGTCTATATCGCAATTAGCATTAAGTTTCTCAGCCAAGAAACTGGGAAAGTTTTATATACCACTGAAAAACTTGATGGCAATGCTGTCAACTTTACAAAGCAATTTTTATTTTAAGAAGATGCCCCAAAATACCCAAACCAAAAACAACATTCCTTTTTCTAGCACATACAGTAACCTTTCTTTTGCGCATCTGTCTTCCAAAAGCAACAAGACTCATATATGACCTCCACAGCTGTTAGTTTTGATTAACTGTACTTCAGAATTTTGTCAACATGAACATGTTCCTACATGAACAAGTCTGCATTAGAAATAATGTGGCCAGAAGGAGCAGGGAGGTGATCATGCCCCTGTACTCAGCACTGCTGAGGCTGCACCTTGAGTACTGTGTTCAGTTTTGGGCCCCTCACTACAAAAAAAGACATTGAGGCCCTGGAGCGTGTCCAGAGAAGAGCAAGGAAACTGATGAGGGGTATGGAGCACAAGTCTCATGAGGAGCGGCTGAGGGAGCTGGGATTGTTTAGCCCGGAAAAGAGGAGGCTCAGGGGAAACCTTACTGCACTCTATAACTTCCTGAATGGAGGTTGTGATGAGGAAGGTTTTGGCCTCTTCTCCCAGGCAACAAACAGGACCTGAGGAAATTACAAGTTGTACCAGAGGAGGTTTAGATTAGACACAAGGAAGAACTTTTTCTCTCAGAGAGTGGTCAGGCATTGGAATGGCTGCCCAGGGAGGTGGTGGAGTCGCCGTCCCTGGCAGTGTTCAAGAGGTGTCTGGATGAGGAGCTGCAAGATTTGATTTAGTGCTTGTGGTAGCAATGGTAATGGCAGGACGGTTGGAGTAGATAATCTTGTAGGTGTTTTCCAACCTTGTGATTCTATGATTTTATGATTCTATAAGCATGTTACTGTTAAGAATAACCAGCAGATTCCTCTAAGAATAGGACTGAGAAATGTCTGTCTTGCTAATAACTGCTCATTTATTATGGACTAGTTTTAATAAGAACATCAGTCCCCAATTAATGATTCTCTGGACAGAAACCTCAAATTAGCAAAATTAAGCAATTTTCAGATACAGAAGGAGTTTAGCTCTGGAAGTGCGTAGCACGCACATGGCTTATTTCCTTCTGCTTCTTCAGAGGATATACTGACCCATGTGGTGAACTCAACACTTCTGTGCAAGGTTCTTTCAGTATCTGTGCTACCTCACGTCTCTCTTCCCTACTTATTGTATAACTCCATGCTTTTAGGTGAGGATTTGTTCCAAGTTGATTATAGACAAAGCAGGCACACATAAAAACTGTTTCTCTCGGCTACGGCAAACATATAATCTCTTGAGCAGTAGATTTGTGTATACAAATAGTACCACTTTGTCAGAACTGCACTGACAGAAATTGATTGTTTCAGCCTATGAGTTAAAATTAGCCTTGTAATCAGCTGCAGACTGATGAGCACAGCAGGTTGCATAGACACCAAAGGAAGATGTGCTTAAACAGTTCACTGCACTGCATACCCTTTTCAATAAATAATTGTTGCTGTTGGAGAACGGGGGAGTTAATTCCCAATTCTATCTTTAGTACTTCCACATCCTCACTCATTCACTTCATAGGAAAAGAAAGAAGCAGGATGAATCTGATTTCATCAGATATGTTACCCAGCAACATGCCTAACTACTGTTGGAGGTAAATCAGATAATCTACCAATCTACCTTAAAATTTATGGTTTTATTATCATTATCATATATACAGACACACATGTAGCTGTGGCTGATTATCTAGTACGGATTCTATTTCTAAGGCACAAGTCAGTAATTATTTGTACAAAAAAATATTTTAAAGCAGAATGTCTCACACTGTTAACTTCCACATGCATTTCTCTGAAGAATCTTAATGCACCTCTCAAATATTAGCAACTGGGAACCTTAAGCCTTCAAACACCATGCCAACTTTATGATGTGGAAGAAAGTACGTATAGTGGAAATGCTAAGTCAGGGCTTGAACCAGTGATTGAGCACCTGGTGGGAAGGCAGGGCCAACCCAGGTGAGCTCAGGTGCATGCAATGCAGCTGAGTGACCAAAAGGGGTGGAGCCAGGATCCATCCCTTCCCAAACCTCATTTAAGGGTTGGCAGTGGAGGCTATCTTGCTGAAAATCCCTGTCTACTGGAGGCCTTCCAAAGGTAAGCAGATTTTCTTCCTTTGTTTCTGTGTCTACAGCTACTGTATTGGTGCTTGCTTTCATTTGCTGCAGCTTAGGATTGTACCACCCCACTATTATTGCTGTACTTTCCATCATGTTATAGCACCATAGCAGTATGTTATGCGTTCTGGCTCAACACCAGTGCCAAGACCCAAACTTGATGTTACCTGGAATAAAACCCTTGAAGTCTACATACCTGTAAACTTTGCAATTGCGTCGATGTGGTGCTTCACTTGCACAGCTAATTCTCTTGTAGGAGTAAGGACCAGTCCTAAAAGAGGTCTCTTTTTATGGAGGCCAACGGTATGTTCTTTGTCACTGGAATCAAATTCAGTGTTTTCCTGCACCTTCATACAGCCTGTTGCAAAAGATGCAACATCTTCATCTCCACTGTCTTCAACCTCCTGATGGTTTGGTTCTTCTGCTTCGCCATCATTTTCCCATCTCATTTCATCATGATGCTGAGAGGGCTTTTTAGAAACACTGTAGTTTATGCTCACTGAGCTATTTGATTTTTGCCATTCCAGCACAGAGTGAATCATAGGAATTGCAAATGCAAGCGTTTTGCCACTTCCTAAGAAACAAACAAACAGAGTACAGCAGTCTGACAAAACATGAAGGTTACTTGAAAAGATGAAAAAAGCAAGAGCCAATCACAGGCTGTTCTTAAAACACGCAGCTGCAATGGGCACAAACTCTTCTTCTTGAGAAAATCTGAAACTTGCAACAATTGTAACTTGTCTCCTGTTCTCTGGATACATCCCCTTCAGGTCAATAACAATGTATCTCCTACTGAACAGATATTTTTCCTATCTCTAGCAGGCCAGGCAGATTCATTTACTATCAAAGTAGTTTTAAAAAGCTGCAGTTATAATCAAGACCTTTTTAAAGAACCGTGTGCCTGTAAGGAGAACACTATGTCCTAATCGACAGTTCTGATCTATGCCCTCCCCGTAAAGGAAAACAAATGAGGCCAAGGACAAACTGGAAAGTACTTAATGAATTTGCTTCCACCTTTAATTCACAGTAGCGTGTACCACTTTCTAAGACTGTATTTTGACATATTCCAGCCTATAACTTCTTGATCTATCACCAGCTCACATTTTTATAGTCAAAACGCACAAATTTGATTTAAAATAGATAAGCCAGTCTAGAGAGAAGGTTGTCAGGAAAAGAAAAACAACAAACAGTGATCTCAACTATAATTTCCAGGGTTCACTGCACCAAACTATGAGTCACATCCCTGATATGTATTCCTTCCTGAACTATCTACCACTAACAGAGATGTTAGGAGAATCTTGATAACACAGTAACCTCAGCTAAGCTTCTCATAAATGTCAGTTCATTAGTCATAAAAGAAGCATGCAGAGCTAAAGACACGATTACGCTATTCCTGGCAGTATGCCGCTGCTGGAGAGCAGTCCCCTGGAAATCTCAATTTCTTGGGCAGCATTTGTCCATATTACAAACCCACAGTTGCCTGCCAAACACAGCAGTGCAATATTTTGTCTATTGAGAGAAAAGCACTCACGTCAGTACCACTATCCTGATATTAGTGATCCTGAATCAAATGCAAAGCAATCAGTGTGGGGCTAATGTCAGTGCAGCACCCAAACAGATGATGGCAGTGATAATCAGAAACATTCTGCAGATTCTAGATTCACTCACAAATTAATCACTGCAAAGAAAATGTTATCTTCACAATACACAGATCACACACCATAGCCAGATCTGCAAAACCAGAACAGTCTACCTGAGAATATAAACTAATGCACGTCCTCTTTCACAATTTTAGATTCTAAGATTTTACAGATAAAATCTGGTTTCTTAACTCAAAATCTTCACCATAAATACATGGTAATGAACAGAACTAGTTAGCTTCACTGCAAAAAGAAAGAAACCTTGATTTTTTTTCTACGCCTGATCCCCATAGGGATCCACCACCATATGAAGATCTTGCTATCGTCTCCTATGGTGCTACCAAAAAGTGAAGAACAGTTCTTTCATCAGTGTCCAGTGTCTCAGGCCCAATACAGAGGGAAGCTGCAGGATGTGGGAAAGGATTGTTTCAGTTCCTCCTATCTGCAACACTTTGACAATTGCTCACATCTCTCAAGTTTCTGCAGGAAAGCTGATAACCCATTGGGCTCTCAGGAGGGAACCAGACTTTCTCTCATAAAAGAGCAAAAGAAACGAGCAAGCCAGCTCAGGGTTATGCAACATTAGGACAGTAAGAGCACAGCTGACCACTAACTGTGCTTTCTATTCTGTAGCTAGAGATGAGAGGGATTTGTTTTCCTGCACTGCCAAAATGGCACCTTTTTACAGCACAAAAACACCATTTAATTTTTCAGTTTCATTTTCAAAAACACTCCCTGTGGAGCTTTCCAATCTTATTAAAACCTAATAAGACCAGCTTGCTTCCCAGTTAAAATAAAAATGCAAACGACTGCATATCATATTAAATTAGTAACTGCACTCCTATGCTTAAGAACAGTAAATGGCTTTACAAGACAAGCAGTGAAACAAGGCAACTGTAACAGATGAGAAGAACGTGAAAGAAACCTTTAAGCAACACACCTTGCATGTGTGCTTCCTATTCTTAATTTTTTGTGGGGAAAACAATGGGTTGCAATGTAAAAGTAGACAAAACTAAGGTGCAAGCAGCAAAAAAGTTAGCAGCTCAGAGACTTCACAGTACTGTTAGGTAAAACAGAAGCTATAACAAATTGCAAACAAAACTAACAATGGTCACAGAAAAAAGGCACCAGATGGCCATTTAGACATGAAATTGTAGCTCTACAGTCGGTGAATAACGCAATGCTTCAAACACAAGCTAAGAGAAATGCAAGCTGATAACAACTTACAGTCCAAGTCCAAAGGCAGGGCACCTGGTGAGCCTGTTTTGCTACAGTAATGTTATGATATCACAGGCTATACTTACAATGCCTAATGCTCTGCACGTGGTCCTTCCTATTTGCTGCTTCGAGCCAGTACTAAATCATACCCAGAGAAGCCTGGTTCTTCGCTTTGCCTTGACACAGAGACATCCATAAAATTGTACTGTTAAAACATGACCCTGTCTGTTTGCTTAATTCTGTGCTTTGTAGCATATCACTTTGCAGTTCTTAAAATAAGAGGTAATTTGAGAAATAAAAAAAGAGACTTCTGTCAAAAGCATAAGAACTCATTGGAAATTCAAAGCTTTGCACAGTCTACAAAGCATACTATTAAAATTTTGTAACTGACAAGCATATAATGGTCTATCTTTACAATGAACCACTACTAATTTATCGGACAAGCAGAATCTACAAGCCCTTAAGCTTGTATACAGGAACTGTTAACAAGCTGCATCTGAGGATGGGAAATAGAAACATGTTCTACCACGCTAACAGATTCATACCTGTTTCTGCAGCACCAAGAACATCCATGTTATCCCTGATGGCAGAAGGCAAAGTTAACGCCTGAATAGGAGTTGGAGCACTAAACCCCAGGGAACTCAAGGCCTTCAACACTGGCTGAGGCACAAACAGGTCTTTCCATGCAGACACATCAGCTTTGTGATCAGTTGAGGTAGACAAAACTTCTGTTGTCCAATTTTTTACTTTCTTAGATGTAGTTACTGGCGGAAAAGCATCCTGAGCTTGAGAAGTCTTATTTTTAACTACCTTCTCTTTCTTTTTCTTTTTCTTTGCAGCATTTTTTGTGCTTGAAGTGCTCTCAGCTATATGCCCACAGTCCCTATGATTTGCCTCTTTGACTATTTCTTCACATCTTTTCTCCTCATCAACTGGCATGTCAACTTCTGTTGCACCAGTATAATTGCTTTTATCTGCTCTGGTTCTCAAATCTTTGCACTTCTTTTTCTTTTTGGGAGGGACAGCTTCTTCCTCCTCCTCACTCCCATCTTCTGAAAGATCCTCGGACTTTCTCTTCTGCTTGTTTCCTTTCCCCACTTTGTCAGAACTTACTAGCTTGTACTCTGTAAGCTCCTCCAAGCACACTACATCTTTAAACTGCTCATCAACAAGTAGATTGGGGTCAATTTCCACAGTTTTCCATTTTCCCAATACTTCAATACCCTTTCGCCTCAGTTTAGCAGAAGGCACAAATTTCCCTCCTCTTCTGAACTTCATTTTTACCTAAAAAGACGCTGGGAGGGAGTAAAAACAAAACAGGGCATCAGATCAAAAGAATAAGGATTACACTGAGAAAATTAAAAAGAAGTGGAAACACAAAGAATAATTATTTTCCTTTTTAAAAGAACTTATGACTATGAAAAGCTTTGAACATAATTAAAAAAAAAACACAAAAAACAAACAAAAAAATCCCTAAAACTTGCTCTTGTTTCAGCACCATAAGTACTGAATATCTTCCTTTTCATCCTCTGCTTTCGATACTTACTTATTCAGAAATATAGGGCCCCATCCATTTGACTTTTTAGATTTATTGACTTTAGATTTATAAACAGTGAGGAGATTCCCCTCTTAGTCTTCTCTGGGCTAAATAGTCCAACGTATCTTAGCTCCAAGCCCCTCTTATCATCTCTGTGGCCTTCTGCTGGAGATCCCTGGTATTTTTGGGCTGGGGAGCCCAGAACTGGGCATGGTGCTCCAGATGTGGCCTCACCAAGGCAGAGGAGAGGGGAGAAGATAAAATCACAGAATCCTTAGAGTCGGAACCAACCTTTAAAGGTCATCCAGTCCAACTCCCCTGCACTGGAACACGGACACCCACAACTAGATCAGGTTGCTTAAAGCCCCATCCAGCCTGGCCTTGAATGTCTCTGGGGACAGAGCTTCCATCATCATCTGATAACCTCGAGCTGCTGGCTCTTTTTAACGTCCCCAGGATGACACTGTCCTTTTTGGCCATACGGGCACACTGCTGGCTCATGATCATCCTCCATCGTCCACCAGGACCCCAGGACCTTCTCAGGGGACCTACGTTTCAGCAGCTCAGCCCCTAACCTGTACTGATTCCTCCTCGCCAGCTATAGGATACGACACTTGCCCTTGGTGAAGCTCATCAGAATTAAGAATAACCACAGCGTGCACACCACGAGAGCTACGTGACAAATCACCAATACTGAGCGCCCTAAATCCCGTTTCACATTATATCCGCATGGAAATTAACCCTCTGGCAGCGCCGTGCGTGGCTTAGCGGACGGGCAGGCACAGCCCCGCGGAGCGCTCTCGGAGTCCGGGGGAAGAGACGCAGCCCTGCCCGGAAACCCACCGGGACGCACCGGCACCAAATCGCGCACGCCGCCAGGCGCTCCAGCCCCCCTGAGATCAACGCACGACACCCGCAGGAGGCTCGAGGTGCCCCCACCACCCCCTAAGCTCAGCGCTCACCACGATCACGGGGTCAGGGCGTGACCAAGGCTCGGCCTCGGCTGCCGTTAACGCCGCCACCCGCCGCGTGCGCTCCCCCTGGGAGCCGCCATTACAAAGTGACGTCACTGCGCAGCGCCCGCCGTACGCCCAGGGGACGGCGGGAGGTGAAGCGTAGTGCGCATGCGCTCGTGGGTCCAGCGTGGGCCGGCGGCGCGCTGCCTGCAGCGTAGGGTAGGACCTGCGTGCCGCTACCTACGCACCTCTTCCGTCCTTTACGAGTTCACCGGTAGCTATGGTGCTGTTTGCATAAATTATACTAAAGCATGCATCAGACCGGCTAGTGCAGCCTTGACAGAGGAAGAATGGGAAAATTTGCCTTCCTGCAAATGAAATTTTTCTTTCGAAATACAGTCAGCATCAGCATCAATCAGCATAGATGATTTCCGTATCGTTGTGTGCACAACAGGTCTCGTTCAAGTGAAAATGCACATCTTAAATTTCAACTCTAAAATTAGCAGCTCAGGTTGCATGTCGTTACTGCTTTCATTAGGAATGTTGTCATTCTGTTTTGCTTATGTGTTGCTGTGTTCTTCATTATTCCCTGTTTTGAGTAGCATTGAGGTGAAGTAATGTGACTTGGAGACCAGCTGCCAGCAGCTGTAGAAGCAAATGTACCGCCAAGGTCACAGCGTGGGCCTTTTTTCCGGTGTGATCAAATGCTGTTTGCAGCTTGAGCTTGGTGAGGGGAGGTGGCATCGCGCATTGTTTACTGTGATCATGGGAGATTTTATTTCTGCTAAAAGATTGGCAGTTGTCCTGAGAGGCTTTATTTTATATGAGACATGAGGGGAAAAAAAAAACAAAAAAAAACACATATTTTGAGGTTGGAAAGACTAGGGCATTAGATTTAGGTGCAATTACAGCAGTGATTACAATTATTTCTTCTCGCTGGTATCTGCAGGTGCTTTTGGTTCTGTGAGAAGATAGGAAAATTGAAAGCTTTTTTCAAAATTTGTTAAGGCCAAGGACAGAAATAAGAACGTTGAATCATTTGAAGGATAGTTTCAGTTCCAGATAATCCTCATTAACACACATCTGCTAATTCATAACACAAGGAGTTGCTTCCAATTCACATACTCCTAAGAGCAATTGAAATTTGGTGATGTGTCCTCATGTTAGGTAGAAGCTGAGTTGAAACCAGTGAGAATCCGCAGGTTCAGGAAGCAGAATTTGATATAGTTAAACTTGCATACCTTATTTATGTATAGTGAACTGGAGATGTTGATGACTGCTGGTGCTAGTGAGCTGGTAGAAACTTTGGAGCTTCCCAGCCAACCTTAATGAGAGGTTTCGGCAGTCTTTATTAAGCATTTCTTCATTCAAAGTATCTTTCTCTCCAGATTGTGTAGATTCAATCTTAGCACTTAAATTTTTCCTAGTTTAGAGTTTTACTGCTTTATTTCTCTTTATTTTACTGGATATGAGCAAAAATAAATTTGCAGAAACAAAAGAAACTGATTACTCTCAAATTTAGATGCAGCTGACTTCTGAATAAAGAGTTAGATAAAATGCGGACAGTAGGATACTTGGTAATTTATCTGTCCTTAAATAGTTTCAGAGTTTGTACCTCTGTCTTGAAGGAAATATTTAACAGAATAATGACTTGCCAAACTATGTTGAATTATGCTTTTTAATTTAATTATGGATATATCTTTACAGAGCGCAGGAGTTTTTGAGATTTTTTCCCTCAAAAATCTGTTTGTTGGGTAAGCTGATTTCTATGTGCTATTTGTAGACAGAGGGACAGTCCCTAAATCCTAGTTTGAAAGAAGGCAGATTACTATTTATATGAGCACTGAAGTTCAGAATGGTCTGTTTACAAAAGAGGTAGCAACTCCCCTTACTACCATGGTATCAACTTGTTGTATAAGAGGCATTAAGGTTCTAAGTCCTTTTGAAAAGGCATAACTGGGGAAACTAAATGTTTGCTTAGTTTTACAGTAACATTAATCTTCCTGAGTATAACCTCAGATTGACTCAGCTTTGGTATTTAGTGACAAGGGTTTCTCTACAAGACATGCACATTTGTTTCACGCAGGAAAGTTAGCTGTTACACAGTTGGTAAATACAGTTCTGATACTTACAATGCAGAGTGAGCTGTTGATTAAAATGTCAATGAGAAACAAAGCTTCTGCAGATCTGCTTTTCATCTTAGGACTTCTTTAGATCAGCAGTTACATAAATACCAGGAAATTGTTAAATGGAAATAATAGCTAGTATTAGTAACAGTTATGAACCATGCCCCTTTTATGTTTGTAAGACTCCTAACAGTTCTCCTAGAGTAGGTCAAGCCAGAGATGTCTTCTACCAGTACCTTTAATTCTGGAATCAGTGATATGGTAGCCAAATTCAGGGCTAGGTACAGATGAATCTGCATCTGAGCAACTGCTGTAGGTTTTCAGTTAGTAATCAAATCTGTACTGCCTTAGTGTATTTTTTGATTTTTCTCTTTCTCTTGCAGGAAGATAATTAAGCAGGTGCTGAGATCAGTATCTGCTTAACAGCTGGTCGTATTAGCCACTACATCTTATAAAAGAATGTCACGTATTGTGATTTATATGGATACTGACCTTATGGCACATTTTGCATGACAAAAATGTAGCTTTTGGCCTGTGGGGTACTTGGAGTCTCTTTTGATTTGCAGGCTGTAGAATCAGATCTTCTGTCTTTTCTGGAATGCCAGATGAGGCTGTTGCCCCGGTCCTGGGGTGGGAATGTAAAATTTTGGTTTTCTTGCACTCAAGGCCTTTGTTTCCATATTTAAAAGTTCTAGAATTTCTTTCTAGAACTGACAAGATCCATTAAGACATAGCACCATAAAAGTAATAGTTCTGAGAGAGAGAATGTGAATTGGGGAGAATTATGTTGGATTTTTCTTTCTGTCTTCTACAGTATTCTGAGTATAAGCAGCTCATTTGCTTATTTACCTGAAGTATTTTTGGTATAGAATACACTTTGCCAAAGACGTAGTACTTTTTCTTCAGCTGATGGACTCAGAGAAACAGGACAAGATAATCTCCAGGCATGAGTTTTAAGAGCACTGGCAGATTTAACAGTAGTTACAATAGAAAAACACTTTTTCAAGCACAGATATCAAGGTTAAGATTTTTCTGAGTGACTAAAGAATAGCAGAGGAATCTTCATTTAAGATGAGGGGAAATATCTGCAGTTGTTGCAATTAAAGTCAGATGCAATAGGTACTTGAGAATGCATTTTGAAGGAAAGAGTAATAAAAGAAATAATGAAGATAAGGAATGAAATAAAATTCTGTACTGCTTAACAAAGTGGAAATGCAAAAGTAGGCTGTTGTACTTGACCTCTTATTTTTGAGGGAGGGAAGAAAGGATGTAGGATAGATTGTTTTCTGGACAGAAAAATATAGTTTATCTAATATATCTGGACACAGTCAAAATATTTTTATATGAAAAATGGTTAATAACAAGGAAAAGACGAGAATTTTGAGATGGAAAGAATAAGCTAAAGAGGGAATGAAATGCACTTGAGGGAGCACACTGGTGTGTAGATTGATAGATTAACCTATCAGATGTAGGGAGCTTACTTAAGGAGTTTCTTAAGTCTTGCGGACGAATCTTATTTCATTAATAACTGTGATACAATATTAAATTTGCTGATGTCACAATGTTACTAATACAGAAGGGAATTAAATTATCTGCTAGAAAGATTGAACGGACTTGGAGGACCAGAATAATGGGATGGTTTTACTACTGTGAAATGCAGCACCATTCAGCTAAGGCTAATACTCAGAATTTAGACTATTAAGGCAGGAGTTAATTAGTTTTAGATGATTGTGGACCTTGTGTATCAACTGATTACAAGATAACTATGACCTGCCAATGTGGTATGTTTGCTAAACTAATACCTTCTTCACGGAAGGTTGTGACTTCTCTGATATTTCACTATGTAATACTAGATATCGTTCTGGTCACTGTTGTTCTGGAAAGATGAAGTAAAGCTGCAGCAGATGCAGAGAGGGCTGTAAGGGTGATGAGGTAGATGGAGAACCTACTCTAGAGGTGATGTCTAAGTGCTCAGTTTAACCTAGGATTTGTGTAGGTGTGAATACAGTCTTTGACTTTCAGGAAAGAATGAATGAATTAAAGTACAGGACAACACTGGCACAAAAAGAAATTCAGTAAACTGGCCAACGGTAATTTTAGGTAGGAAATGTGAAGTTTCTATGGCAACCAGTGAGTAAAGATTACTCAAAGACAAAAACTTGTTAGTTTTAATATAAGATTTGACATATTTATGGCAGATCTTGTTCATGGTTGTCATAGCAAGGAGCTAGACTCACTGGCTTTCTTTGTTAGGAGTGTAACAGTGTCCATCTGGCTCTGAGGTATGGTAACTGATGTGGCTTCACCAGGTCCATGCAAGCAAACTCCTTCACCTCCTGAACTGGCGCACATGCATCCTTCCTGCCTATGGGGAAATGCTGGGGCTACACTGAGCTCCAGCCTCTGTACTGTGCCCAATATCATTTGATCCATGTTATGACGTACTCCAGAGGTGTACAAATACTTCTGGAGATGTTTTCCAGTTCCTTGCTCATTAAAAACGGTTGAGAAAATTCCTGATAGAATGTTGTGTAGAAGAACTCCCTGTTGAGGAGCTGATGTCATTGAGATTTTTAACATTATTCCTACTTTTAAAATGTAAATAAATTCTGCCTTATATGTATGAATAATTAGCAAACCTGGGCAAACAAAATAACAACAACAACAAAAACCCTATTCTTTTTTAAAATACAAATAAACTTCATAAAGTAATTTGCTAGTAGATCCTACTCTCACATCAGATATCTTACAAATACCTGTAGAGTATGAGAAGAAAGAGAAATGTCTTTTTTTGGTGTTGTTATTCTGTCTTTGTGCAAGTGCAATTAACTGTTCTTGGACAGTAGCTAGCAGATTAGGCACTGTAGGAGAACATTGCTAGTTGTTAAGGAAAGAGATGGAATGCAGCTTGGTCTGTTACAAACATTAAACATTACATAAAAACAAGTTTAAAGATCTTTTCTGTGTACACCCATTTATTTATTTTTTATTTTATTTTATTGGAAGGCACTATATTATAGGAGAGGATAGGAGAGGCCGCTTTACAGGTGATAACACAATGAGTACTTTCCAGTGTTTTCCCTTATACCCCTTTTAATTACATAGCTATTGAGTTGACCAACCTAGCAAATGAACAATCAGATTTTTTCTGCAAATGGCAATAGGAAAATGAAGCAACAGTTTCTTAGCAACAAAGTGGAAAATATGCTAAATAATACATCTTTTTTTCCTGTTGAGGCTTTGTATGCTATGTTCCAGGCGTTGTTCTGAAGCAGACACAGATTTTTGTGTGTGGGTCTTTTAGATGAATGTTCTTACAGATTTGCCTTGGCTTGGAGGTTATCTGGTAAACAGCTGTTTGTGCACACATTCTTACCTGGAGTAAGAATGGAATAGGAAACCTCTCTTTGCAAGGCCAAGACAGTAGATTAAATGTTAAAGCTGCTTTTTGAAGGGTTTGCTGAAAATAGACTAATGAAAACCCCCAAAACATTCCAGTCAGAGGTTGCTTGTTTGGGAGTGGTGAGCTACAGCTGAAGCAGCTCCGTTTGTCTCTTGTTGCTGGTGAACAGACAATCAAACTTCTGCATGCTCAGTTTAGCTGCTGAGTTCTGAGCAGAATTGTGCATAATCTACAAAGTGTACTGCATGAAAGAGCACTGATATTTTCTTGGAATGTTAAAGTAACAGAAAAAAAAAGGGGAGGGACTGGGGGGAGAGGGGAGGGGAAGTGACAGAATGAAACATTTAATTTAATTTTGACCTTTAAGGAAATTTTTCATTTCAAAAGGAAGTATTCAGCTAAAAGCATAGTGTAAATTAGAAATATGTAAAGAAAAAACCCAAAACATTGAGCCAATAAATAAATAAATAAATAAATAAAAAATCTGGAGTGTTCGCAGTGTCTGAAAGCATTTACTGGCATGTCCTTCTGCACCCTCCAAACCAGTTATTTTATATTCTAGCTGACTCAGACATTGCAATACACATTGAGACTTCCTGAATTTTCAATTTCTCTGTGAATAATTCAGTTTGCAGGTTAATTCTTGGGAAGGCGTAACAAGCAGATCAAAGAATCACAGCCCTTTGAAAGCCATTTCTAGAAAGCACCTGATGGTGGGCAGCAAAGAACTGTGCATCTGTGCTACACGGCAAATCCCCTCACCCAGAGTCCATGGGCTGAGCGTACTGATAGCAAAGTCCTCCTCTCCATCTTGTATTTTTTCATTCGTGATGCATACTGCATTCATAGTTTGTTTCTTTAGAACTCGTGAATAACACTGTTTTTCTCCTTCCACTGGGTATGCATATCGTTTTCCCAGGTGCTCTGCAATTTTCTCCATCAATGAAGGATTATTTAAAATCAGCTCTGTTTTGACTTTCACAAGATTACACAGCTCCTGTGTTAAAATGAGGGTTCTAGTTCACTCTGAATTTCACAAAGGCACTATGAAGTAGCTCTTCATACCATTGTAATAGCTGTGACAAGGTTGAAAATGAAGCTGAAAGTAGAGCTTTATTTGCAAGAAGAGAGTAGTGGAAAAGTGGAGTGCTGAAAGCAGCAACAGTGTAAGGGAAGTCATGTGACTTTCATCACAAATGAGGATGACAGACCGTTGGGAAAGAGTAGATTTAGTGCTGGGGGGATTAACATATATATATGTGGTTTTGGAACAAAATGTGCGTTTTTTTCTTTCTGTCTGGCAGATGTGTGCATCAAAAGGGAATAAGTTTGTATTGAATTCAGGCAACTTAATTCCTCCTGTGATGCTCCTTCTGGACTGGTATTTAATTAACAAGAAACTTCTTGTAGTTTTCTTCTGCTTTTTGCATTTTCAAGATGTTATAAAATTCTACTACAAAAATATTTCACATGCATACTGACTTTAAAATTTACTGGAGTCGTGTCTGCACAGCGTGGCCTGGGCTGAATCATAAGCACTGACTTTTAAAGGCATTAAGGGAGTTGTCTGCATCTTATCTAGATAGATAGATAGATAGAGATAGATATAACAACAGCCTGTTATTTTGTGGCTTGTAAAATTAATATAAAATAAAATATGAAAAACCATCCTAGTTGTAAATCTTAACATACTTCATTCTTTAAGACTGACTTTTCCAATATCTGACTTGAAAACTGCAGTAAGTTTCTGACTTAAAGAACACAAAAGGAAACTTCTTTGGTCTCCTAAGACCCTCAAGATTCATGAGAGCCATTTGCAAGATGAAATAACCAGAAATGAGGTGTGAAAGAGCTTATAAAAGGATTTTCTTGATTAAGATTTGAAGATGCCGGATAACTCCTGAGCCAGGACTCTGAATTTGAGAACATTTTATAAAAGTCTTCTTCTTATATATATATATATATATATATATTTGTTATTTTCCATCTCCTGGAGGTAGTTAGTTGACTGCTTTGAGATAAATTCAGTTATAACTTTTCAATTTGCTGTCTGGTCACTTTCCCTATTTACAAATCTATTTACAAATTTCCCTATTGCAAAGGAGATTTTTAAAACAATGTTTCACTGTATTTCGTCACCATTCTTGAAACCATGGACTGTTTGGGCTTTCTGTTACATAACAGAACATTAAGTATTCATTTGTACTTTGGATCAGGTTTGTTTTTTCTTTTTTTTTCTTTTTCTTTTTTTCTCTGCTGGCAGTTTTGGTGTTATTATTTTGAAATAACAGAGATTTTTTTTTTTTTTTTTAATTTTACCTTTCCAGTGATTTAAATGAATGCGGGGTTTGACCTATGCAGTACACAGACAACACACTGTGTTCATTTCTTACTAAATAAAAGCTGAGATACTGATTATAAAATAAAAGTTGATCAAATTCTCAGCAATAGGCTTTATAGCATTAGCAATCTCTGGAATTACATTTTCCAACCGAACTTACTGAGTCATACACATGTATCAATGTAGCAGTGAAATGTTGCTAAGCTCTCAAATAAACTCTTATAGAATATTTACAGATATGTTGTTTTATTTATTTATTCTGATTGTTTTCACTGCGATAATTGCCACTGTCCTGAAGCCCAGAGAACTCCTTGGCTACTTGCATGCTGGGTGCTGTTGTGGACTCCTGTCCACTCCCAAAGGTGCTGTCATAATGAATTCTTCAGAAAGAGAGCGTTTTCCATGTTATTTGGCCATCCTTAAAAGGGCAAAAATTGGCTTTAAAAATTGGCTCTTTCATTTTTTAAACACTCTCCTCGTATGTCCAGTGTGCCCTGTGAGGCAGAACAAATCCTACAGCTGCCAAGGTGCAAGTAGGTGCCTCAGAAAGAGTCCCCGTGCCAGAGGGGAGGTAAAGGGCAGTAAGAAGGAAGAACGTGAGGTTAGGAAAAGCGTGAGTGATGTCATCGCTGGAGGATCAAAAATCACTGCCATGTTTGTCGGTTATCTTGCTTATTAATTGAAAATGAGTTTGAAAGCATTAATCGGCGGAGGAACCTGCTTTGGGCTTTTCACTAAATTCTCAACGTTTCCAGCTTCATTCTATGTTTGCTTCGAAATAGTTTGGGGAATAGGGCGAGGGTACGGCTGAGGTGCTACAAAGCACCGGGTCGGGGGGGAAGGAGCTGCTTCGGACGGCACCGATGAGTCAGAAACACCCGGAGAGAGGTCTGCATGGCCACAGCCGTGCCGGGAGAACGCGGGCTGAGGGGCCGCGAGGGGGCGGACCCCCCCACCCCGCATTCGGATCTCGTCGCGCTCGCAGCCCTTCTGCCCCGCGGAGGCCGCTGTAGCGCCGCGTTGCCCCGGCGACCGGCTCGTGCTGCTGGGGCGGCCCCGCTGCGGAGGCTGCCAGCGTGCGGGGCTGCCCCGGCCCGGTCCGCAGCTCTCGCCCCCGCGCTGCCTGCTGCGCTGTGCGGCGCGTCCGCCTCGGGGGCTGCGCTGCCGGAGCGGGACGGAGGCGGGGAGCGTCACTGCGCCACGGCGACCGTCCCTCCCCCCGGGGCGGGGGGGCGGCACCCGGGCTGCGCGCCGAGGCTGCTCCGCTCCGTGCCCCGGCGGCGAGCGGTGGGACCCGCGGCCCGGCACTGAGCGGCGAGAAGGGGAAAGTTGGCTCTTAACACCCCCACCTGCGGGGTACCGGGAGGGGCACATCCCGCTCCCTGCCCGGCCGGGGAAGCGGCCGCACAAAGTTTGGCGGCGGGAGCTCGGCGGAGCCGTGCCGCAGTGTGCTGGGCTCCCGGTGGCGGTAGGCACGGAGGGGGCGTTGCGCGGTGCCGGCAGCGCCATGTGAGCCGCGGGCGGAGCGGCGGCTGCCGGGGGCTGCTGTGAGTCCATGCGCCCCGTACCGTGCTCCAGCGACATGGATTTTGGGCAGAGCAATCTGTTCGGGTACATAGAAGACCTGCAGGAACTAACTATTATAGAGCGGCCGGTGCGCAGGAGTCTGAAGGTATGTGCTCGGAAATAGAACGGTGCTTTGCAGTCCGTGTGAGATTGTTGCCGGTTGTGTTTGTGGGCAGCTGTGCGGATAGGCGGTCTGTTTTACAGCACCGGGGGTATCAGAGATTGTTTTCGGTCATTTTGGAGCGAAACGCATGGAACTCTACGTTTCTAATATTTTCGTCATGAGACTGCTATGCCGAAAAGAAAAAAAAAAAGAAAAAAAAGAAAAAAAAAAAAGAAAACCAACAAAAGACCAAAACCAGACTTACTTTGGCTTTTAGGTTAATGTACATGTGACTGATTTATACTTTCTTTCAAGTGATGAATAGCGGTAGTGTCTGACGTGTGGCTGTGCTTCAATTCTTGCTCCTCTTTCCCCCAGTGAGGAATCGATGGGACTGAATGTGAGATGTTGGCTCAGGGACATTCAGATCACTCTTGGAGCATCCCTGCGTGTGGGGAGGAGGGGATGGGTAAAAGAAGATTAAAATAAGGCAATGGGAAGGCACTGTGAACTCATAATTTCTATTTCATACTTGATAGACACCAGAAGAAATAGAACGATTGACAGTTGATGAAGAACTCAATGACATTGAAAGGGCTCTTTACCTGCTCAGGTATTTCCTACAGCTTTACTGTGAAACGTTACTTACCTCTGTGTTACATATAGCTTTTTTAGTGCTGTTACTCTTCACTCTCTTTGTTTTCTGTCTCACAGTAGTTGTTGGCTTTTACCTTCTGCTATATTGGATGTCTAAGTGAGGTAAAGATTAGGTACTATGGTAGTATTTTTTGAAGTTGCAAAGCCTCTGATGCCTTTGCAGATGTGCCAACATTTGAGTTTCTAATATGGCCCTCATCAACGTTGAGTTGTACTTAATCTTCTTTTCCCCAGCAGATGGTTTTGCAAGAACCTTGAGTGTTAACATTAGTAATGCCCTTTATTCAATGCCTTCATGTTCACTCTGAAGCATGGGTGGTTACACAAGCTGATAACAGAGCTGCTTGAATACATCTGGGCTTTCTGAAGAGAAAACCTGAGGGATTAGTTTTGTAGTCCTTATGCAATACTGTGGAAGATGCTCTGTTAATGCTTCCCTGTGGCTTTTCATTGTACCTCCCTCTTCATGTTCTTGAAAGAATTTTACTTGCAATTACTGGACAACTTAAATGCTGATATTCTAAAATATAGATCACTTTCAGCAATTGCATGCCATCTTTGAGATTACAAATGTTCTGATGGATTTTGATTTGAGTATTTGTTTTTACACAATACATGGTAATTGGAGAACCAGCTGCAGCTCCCTCTCAGTTTGCTTATTCTGCTGTTCTAAGTGCTCTTCTGGGCTATCGCTGCCCTCAGTGTTCATAGTATATAACCCTGATGCTTTAGTTTTCCCTTTCTGGGATGTGTGGCATTTTATGTAGGTAAGCATTTTTGTCCGCTGCTATTACTCTTAGTAGTGAGTTTCTTTTGATGCTAAGCTTTATTAAATACTGATTTAGAAACTTTTGTATTGAAAATAGTTCCTGTAATCAAAATAATATGAAAGCAATCTGTTGACTCTGGGGCAGATCGGAGAAAACAGTTTGCATGCTCTGCATATCACTGGAGAAAATCACATCAGTTTCATTTTGTACTTCACAGCAATCAGCAGGGCTGGCTTCCTCCCATTCCCTTTATCAAGTCCCCTCCCTGTACCCACAAATTTCTTTGTTCTTTTTTTTTTTTTTTTTTGCTCTTTTCTTGATAAAAATGGTGTTTCAAGCAGTATGTCGTTACTGAATCGTTGCCTGGTTAAAGGCTGAAAGGTTCTACATCATATCTTTCATATTACTAATTACTTTTGAACTTGGCCTTGAACTTCTCTTGGTATATTCATCTGCTTTCTCTCTACATGAACAGCTGTTCTGGGAACATAACATTCATTTCCTTGTGCTGAAATTTTCATTGTTTACCTCTTCATAGGCATTTGTACTGAAAGGTAGCTTCATCTCTGCTTGGTAAGCTTTCTGTAAAGCAATCACTTGCTGTGATGTTAAGGTATGTTAAGACACTCGTCCAGGGGAAGTTTTTGCTCTGTGCTGCTTTCCTTGCACCAAGTAAGATGTAAGCAGAGTTGAAAAGCTGCTTGTGACACAAATGGTATCTTTTATGTAATGCACAGAGGTATATATTTTTGGCTTGTCTGCTATTTTTCATCTATTATAACACAGTATCCCTGCCTGTTCCTGTTGGACAATGATGTCAACTTGGACTTTTCATGCCTCGTTTTCTCATGCTGATGCATTATTTGACTTCCTTCAGGTTGTCCCTTCATTTAATAATAATAATAATAATAATAATAATAATAATAATAATAAAAAAGCAAGAGCAGTAATAAAAAGTATGTATCTTACCTTTGGTACCTACAAGTAGTATTGAAATGCTTAACATTGTGTCACATTGGTTTTTGTATTGTCATTTTATATACATAACTTGAGTCTTCTAGATAGAAAATTTTAGTTTACTAAGGGGGGGTATATTTAAAGTAGTGTTGCTTGTACACATTTAGCACAATGGAGCTGAGTAATACTGAGTGAAGCCTTTGTATGATCCAACAAAGATGACGTTTAGTAATTAATTTCTGTGCAAATACAAAAAGAGCCCTCATTTTGTAATGGCTTTCATTCTAAACAAACAAACAAATATCAATCACTTTCTTCTCATTATCTGGCCTTCTTTCCCTCCAGAACCCACCTCCACCCTCTTCTCACCACCCTGAAACTCAGATCCTCTGGTCTGATTGTATGCAGAGCTGTTGTGTTTTTTAGTAGAAACTCCTTACCCACAGCACCCCCTCTAGATTTCTGCTTCCAAAACCCGAACAGCGTAGTCTGAAAACGGATGCATTGACATCCTATTTGGAGAGAATTACAGTCTTTTGCTCTCTGAGGTTTTTAGTACCTGAATAGCATGTACATGTTTCTTCTTTTTCTTCTTATTCTTTTTTTTTCTTACACATGTCTGTCTGGTTCCTGCTACTGTATATATGAGATTTTTCCCAGCTCTTCTACCAGTCTCATGAATTCATTCTTTTTTCATTTCTTGTGTTACTTCTCATTTGGCAGTAATACTACAAAGTTTCTGGCGTGCTCTTTTGCTTATTAGTGTCATTCTTTATAAAGCTATTTGTTTTGCCTGTGCAGCACATATTCATATCCATCTCATAATCTTTATTTCATTTCTAAATGTCATCTATCCGTATCTAGCCACAATGTCGTCATACACTTTATCGATTTCTGTTCATTGTTTTCTAGGTATATAAATCATAGAATGGCTTAGGTTGGAGGGGACCTTAAAGATCATCTAGTTCCAACCTCCTTGCCATGGGCATTGTTGCCAATACATGTCTATACATGCACTTATAACACTGTGAATACACTGACATATTAATGCTGATTGAAACATCACTTTCAAAGGGACATGGTTTCATTTTAATTGGCTTTCTGTTGTTACATACTATAGTTTGGTTTTGTATTCTAAGTTACTAATTGCAATTCTGATTATTCTAACAAGTTTGTTATATATAATATTTAATTATATAATACATATTTTCTTTTTGGAATGTGAGTGGCTTTCTTTTCTGCTACTTTAGTTTTCATCTTCAGGTAGCAGTGTAATGAGGTAGGCTGATAAGATGATCAAGCTGGAGCTGATGGTTTTTAGTCAGAATAGTCTTCATCAAATGAGCTCCTTGATTTGGCTCATCAGAACTGTTCAGAGACAGTTGTGCAAGCAAAATGAAAGGCTCAGTTGCTCCCTCAGTGGCCAGAGTCTCTTCAATATGATGGAAGCATGGGTGAATGGTAGCTTTAGACTGATCGGAGTACTCAATTTTAATTAGATAGTATTCTTCAATTAAACTGATCAAGTTCTAACTTAATAGGAATGTGCTGGAAAATCAGACTGTTAGTAGTAATCTCGATTAACCTTAATATTCCAATTGAGAAAATGGGCTTCTTTAGACTTGGTTTTCAGGAAAGCTTGTGAATTTTTTGTTGAAATCTAATGGATTTTGGTGCCCCATACAAGGAGATTCACCTTAGCATCCGGGATTTAGGTTTCAGAGCTTAACCTGAATGTCTTGGGTTTTCTGGTGAGTCTAAGTGGAATTACCTAGAAGCTGTATTCTGAATGTGTTTTGGATATTGCTGACCCTAGAGAAGAACCAGGAGAGCAGAATAGCAATGTTTATCTCATCTGTGTCTGTGACAAGATGATCGCTTATCATTGAAGGCCACCAGTGGATTAAGACAAGACTTACGGCTGAAATGACCAAATGCTTTAACTCCATGACTCTTCAGGACATCATAACCTCTGCCAGGAAAGTGAAGAGCAGTGAAGCAGCTTGGGGACAGCAATTTTTGTTCTTACAGCAACTTTTGTCTGCAGTCTTTATTTCCATGGTTTCTCATGTTTAATGGGAGTACTTACTCTTCGTTATCTTACTGGAACTAACCCTTTTGTGGCAAAAAGTCAATAGTAAAGTATGTATTGTTTGTCTGATGCAAATCTGGTTCGCATACAGGGATATTTACTAGAACACAGTCTGTACAGTGGCTTGTTTTTTTTTTTCTGAAAGCTTTTCTGATAGGTTTCCCTAGAGGTTTTTATAATGTTTTTGTACATTGTATTATTTTGTGTTCAGTTACTTTGGGTTAATTTGTGCCTGCTTAGTGTTAAACCTTCCAGGCCTTGACATTTCTGTTGTACTCAAAATACCAGGGTAATAGTGAGTTATCAAGGTGGAAGATTGAATTATTCTGTCTTTTGGGAACATGCTGTACTTTGTTTGTTGGAGTGGTTCTGTCTGTTTAGAAAGCAACTCAACTCCCCTCCAAAACATTTAGTATGGATTTTGAAGACAGGATAGCTCTAGATTAGAAAGAATCCAGTGCTTATAAACCTAGCATGTATCAGTAAAAATAATTAGTATGCCTTATTGTAGCCCTCTTTGATTAGCAAGAATATTCTCAAGTTTGGAATGTCTCTTTATGCAGTATATGTTGTTAAATGCGAGCATCATAACCACCAGCTACTACTTCAAGAATTGTTATTGTTTTTTTCAGTCTTTATCATACTGATTTCTCAGATTTTTTTTTTCTCTATAGATGCAAGCAACTCACATTTTGAGTTAAACACTGTGTAATGTAACAGATTATAACCATTATTTAAAATAAAGAGATTATGCATCTTATGTATTTATGGTCCTTGTGCCTAGGTAGGATGCCGAAGGATCCAGCTGTCACATCAAATGTGTCAGAAAATAATACTTCTAGCTAGATCTTTAAGCTGTAAATGCTGTCATAAAAAATACTACTTCAGTCTTTATTGATTGTATTTGTTTATATTTATATTTATATAGTCTTTATTTATTATATATGCCCAAGATAATAATGTCTGTTTTTAATTACAATTTATATTATGTAAAAGTTGCACTCACTTAATTGGGTGGATAAATTGATTGACCTTGACGCTGTTACACATACATGTATATGAAACAGATATTTTTGCTTCCTCAAAGTGAAAGGTATACCTGTGTTTTTCTGAAACAATACAAAGTCACATGCTTTTATTAAAATTTAGACTCATGAAAATACTTTTGTTGGTCATATTTGCTGATTTGAAATGACATCTGAGGAACCAATGGTAAATGTACATAGTATAGCTTAATATAACGCTCTGAGAAACCTCAGAACACAATGGAGAGAGAAAAATCTCCATTTCAATTTTCTTGCTTCTCTCAGGAAGATGGCAGTGCCAGTTGTTTCACTGTTCCAGGCTTTGTGCTCTGCCTCAGAGGCACACTGGGGAATTGGTCTGAGCCAAACCATGAAAATAATCATAGAATCATTGAATGGCTTAGGTTGGAAGGGACCTTAAAGATCACCAAGTTCCAACTGCCCTGCCATGGGCTGGTTGCCACCAGACTGCTCAGGGCCCTGTTTAACCTGGGAATAATGGTTAAAATAATGGTTAGTTTGAAAATAGATCACGTGAGAAAAGACCTGTGACAGCATGAGAGAAATGGGTAGCAGCATAGGAACAGGACTCTGGAATGGGTAAAATGGCTTTGGGCACAATTAGACTTGGCTGGCTTATGGTGTGCATGAAGCTGAGGTTTTCTGGTATAGTTTCAACATCAAGCTGAATGAAGCTCTTGCTGTATCAGACAGAGCAGTTCTTTCCTTTCCTTGCATGACCAGGTATTTCAGTGCTTTGTGTGTGCTAGCATAATGGGATTGCAGCCATGCAGTCTCAGTCCGATTAACGAACTGACAGTCATGGTAACAAATTTTTCAGGTACTCACTTCCAAAAAAAATGTGCAACTGCACAACTATTCAAGCTAGTAGGAAGGGGAGCGTGAGTGGAGAGCAAGTCACAGCTGACAGATCACTTTCCCATGAGTAGCAGAGCAGATTTAAATTAGGTTGTGCTAATCTCACATTTACACTCAAAAGTCTTTGGACTTCTGTACAAATTGAAAAGATTGGAGAGTACAGCTTATCAGCTGCAGAGTGTTTAATAAGCTCTTTGGCATTAAGTTGGACTTCCAGATGTCTACAGGTGATGTGCTGGGGCAGTGGTAGCCCTTCTTTATACGTTGATGCATTCTCCTTTGGAGGTGCTAATTCAGTTTGTTTCAGAGCATCTTTGGGCACAACATAATAAGGAAAAACTTAGTGTGCATTTGTGGTTTTTCATAGTAAACACAGTCGAAAGAATGGTGGGGTTTTTCAACATCTAAAAACTGTTCTATTGACCTCAGAAAACCTTACTGTTCTCCCCTAGAGAAGATATGGAATACCCAAGAATGTATTTATAGTACTTCTTTGTTTCTACATGAGGAATGCCGTGCAAGAATAACATGTTACTCAGCAGGAGACTAAGTTTGCTTTTTTTTTTTTGTTTAGATAAGCATGATCACTTAATAAATAACTTTATAACAGCTGCACAATTCATTTTGAAATGGCACAATTAATGTGCAAGTGTAACAATTCTCCATTGTGTTACCTTTCTTAGAAAGCTTCAACTGTTCATAACAACACTGTGTACTTGTAAGGAGCCTTTGTCCTTATGCTTGCTCAACATTACACATTTATTTTTGTATCCTTTGCCTGATTTGGCAATGGGTAATAGCATTGCACAAGTTCTTCAGAACCTGATGATGCATCCAGTAGAAATGGCAGGAGGATGCAGATGGGTGAAAAACAATGTTTTGTGTACACAAATTGCAGGCTCCTGAAAGAGTAGGTCGATCTATTCATTTATGTAAGTCTGAGAACATTGTCACAAGATGGTGCCCCATAGTGTGATGGCTGTAATATGACAGTGACTGGAACTAGTAACTAGGAGATTTTATTGCCATCTTCTGTTGTTTTGAAGACTACTTTACTTTAGGCTTGAGAGCCCTCCACGTGCTATGGTGTGATGCTTCCGTAGCCCTGTGCTCTGACTCAGCTTCAGTTTCTGCTGGCAGCATTTAGCAGTTGTCCAGCAATTCTTCCTAAGACTAGTACATTTCAGTTTTGAGAGTATCAAAATAGTAGCATGTGCTGTTAGTGACAGGGGGCTGGGACTTGACAAATGCTTGTCTTTTGTGTAAGTACTTTTAGACTCTTTTGAGTAATGATACTTGGTGCTGATATATTGCTTCATCTGTTTTTAAATTCATAGCTCTTGGAGATGCTCTCTAATTTCCACAAACTAAGGTGGATAAAAGCTCCATTATGCATTGGTTCACATTTCCATAGTTTGTGAAGGGGAGCTTGCTTTACTGGGGTGAAATTCTGGTTGTAATTTCAGTGCTTCAGGAACTAGGACTGCAGGCTTGTTGCCTCGGTTGATATGCTGTGACAGGAATAATTTGGAATGTAAAAAGAAATAGTTCCATCAAGATTTAAAATTAATCCTGCTATCTGGGGTATACTTGTGTAACTATTTTTAGTTATTTTTAGAGTTTTGTCATTGTTCCACCAGCTGCTGGTTGAGGTGTCAATAGTGTGCTAAGGTTATACTGACTCTATCAAGCCTCAGAGCCTGAAACTTTATTTTTGAAAAGATAAACCAGGATTATTTCATCATTTAAGCAGAGATTTTCACACTGGAATAAGCATGATGGGAATGTAGATAGTTCTTGAGACTGAGGAATTCAAGGAAATCTCTTGTTATCATTTAGAATTTCTAATGCTTTGGGAAGGGATGTGTTGTTTTATTTTGAAGAGGCAACTTTTTGTGCAAGACTACTTCTCTTTAGGTCTTGAATGCAAACTGAAGAGAAAATTGGAAACAATTTCTACAGTATTGACAAAGTCTGGAATAGAACATAATGACTGAAGAACCAGCTGTCTAAATTATATACAATTACATGATTCTGTGCCTTAATATGAAGGTTCCTTCAGATTCTGAAACTGAATGGCCCTGTGCTGTGCTGGAACTTGCATCTTTAGCCAAAGCCAATGCTCAAGGAAAGGTTTTTAAAGATAGGCTAGTGATTCATAAGTAGCAAGAATTATTTCACTGGAATGTGATGATGATATTTATGCTGTGAAAGTTAACATCATGGGCATTCTTTTGCCTTGTTTTCCTTCACCTTGTATAAATATCTTCCAAGATCAGCTTGTGTACAGGTCTTGGCAGACTGAACAATACCAATATCCTTCACACTCTTTGGAAATAAGAGCCCTCCGTCAATCTGCTCAAACTAGTTTTACATAGCTATCACATTCACTGCAGTTTCTAAAGTTGCTCCTCACTCCCTAACCTTGCTGGTTCATGGAGGCACTTCTTGAAATAGTATTTCCTATTGAACATGCACTCCCCACAGCTACCAGATGGATGCCACTGTCTATAGAAGAAAGACGGCTTTCTGCTTTGAGTCATAATAAAACAGAATGAGAAAAGAGAAAAAGAACCATTTGGAAACTTCTGCTAGATCTCTGAGAAATGTCTATCTGAGACCAGGCCTTATTGCTTCGGGCTGATACTTTTATATGAGCAGGACAAGGTACCAGATATTTCATATCCATCTTACTGTTTGAATGGACTCTTGATGATACAGGTATTTGTATTTAAATTCTACATTTTTTGTTTCTTTTGCATTCAAATCAATATTTCTGTATACTACTTTTTGCAGGGTTTAATGTTAAGGAACAAAGCAATCAAGCTGTGGGTATGTTCCCCAGTATCTTGATAATGGTTATTTCAGGAGCAGCTTTCTTTGTTCAGTGCTGTCGTGTGGCTGTAGGTTCTGTGAATGTGTACAACTCTAATGTGCAGATGAGCTGAGTCATTCCTTGTCAGTTGTGTCAGTTCCCAGCAGGACTGATTGGAATTGCTGTGCTTTCTTGAACCTGTTGACTGCAGTTGAAAATATCTTACCCATTCACCCCATATGTACTAAAGGATTTTTAGATACTTGCCACTTTAGTAACACATCCTATGGACAAACAGTATTTCTTAGTCATTGTATATCTTCCAAATTACACATTTTTTGTTTACAAAAATCATGGTAAAGTGTGATCTTTAGGCCCAATAGTCTTCTCTGTAATTTCTGTTTTGTTTATATTTTTCCATTGCTTTACTATAGCATAAAAAAACTTACATTCAGACTTTGTGTCAGCTGGGATAAATTAACTGATAGGAATAGAATTACAACATGATAGTGTTACGTGTATGTGAATCCAGGCTGACTGCAAAAACTAGGGGTATTGCTCTTATGGACTTTAGTTAGTTAGAGAGATTAGGAAAGTATTTGTGGCACATGAGATGTTTTTAAAAAACGTACATATTCTTTAAGCTTATGTAAATAAATGTTCCCAGCACCAGTGAGTAGTAATAACGTGTAATGAAAGATCGCAACATCAAAGAGCACAGTCTTACATGTTCCTAATGAGGAAAAAAGTTGTTTATCCATCCTGCTTGTCCTTATCCTTTTTTCAATAATCATCCAGTTTAAGAGAATTCTTCTGGTTTTGCAAATGGATTTTCTGTGGCAGTCCAGGGGCATGAGAAGAGCATGAGCAGAAATCCTTGGAGGTTTGAGTCCACAGCTTGAAGTAAAAACAGTGAATTAATTTTGGTAGGTATCAGTTCTGCCCTCCCTTCTCTCCTACCTTCAGAAAACTCTTGCTGAACAATGAAGACAACACTGGATCCATCTGTTTATTCTGAGATAAAATGGTAATCCTTCAAAGCTGCCATATAACTGCTCGCTTTAGCAGTTGGATAGGAGCAAGAAGTTGGATTCAAGCTGGGTCAGAGTGTTGGTAACTCCACTGACACAGAGCTGCAAAGTAGGAGTCTCGTTGCCCTCAGTAAAACCGCTACATTTTGCTTGCAAGGAGTCATGTCCCCAGAATGGGGTGCTTTACTGTTGGCTTGTACTGCATGAGAAGTACAGCTGACCGGCTTGTGGGGTGACTTTCCAAAGTAGGATATACTCTTATGAAAGTGCAGGGTGATGTCTACGTTGCAGTTTCCTCACATATCAAATGGATATGAAACTACTCAAATTTACGATATCGGTATTTTTAAATTACATTGGAAAAGCTAGGTTAGGGACAATAAATAAATACTTAAAAAAAGCCTAACCATGTTTTTGCTCTGAGTATGAATTGTATTGTCTCTGATAGAATAACTATATGTAGAAGAGAAATGTGAAGAGCTTTTGCTTTGGTATACATATCTACATGGTAATATTACTTATGCTATTTTGCAGGCCTGAAGATAAAAAAAAATAAAAATGCTGGCTTTAGAGGGAGAAGCAGAAAAGATACAGTTTTCACTGCTGAAATTGTAACTGAGCTTTTTGAGGAGGAGGATTTATGTCCATATTAAATAGCAAAACATGAGTCATTGCCTCACTGCTGTTTGCACCAAAATGCTTCTGTTACAGTTAATCTCCTTTATGTAATTTCATTTAAAAGTTCAAAAAGAGAGTACCTATTTTTCTGCCATTTTGGGAGCTAGACATTGTTTAGAATATATTTTTCAGGTCAAGATTTATTTTTTACTCTTGCCTTTTACAACTGCATCAAGTGCGAACCACTAAACTGTTGAGGAGGAGAGCAATAACTACAAATTAACCTGCTCGTTTAGTATAGTTATTAACCCAAGAGGATGTATATTTCCTCTTATTTTAATTACTATGTAAAGCCAATGCAGGTGCATTTTAAGGGTTGCTTATAAATTCTGAACCTTACGTGCCTGTTGTATTATATGCGGATAAATTACTTGTGCCATGAGTTTGTTACAAAAGATCAGATGCATACTGGCATGGAAAATAAACAGGAGGGAGACTAACTTACATCATCTGATGGTGTTAGAACAAGGAGAAATGGTTTTAAACTAAAAGAGAGGACATTTGGATTAGATCTTAGGAGGAAGTTTTTTTACTCATAGGGTGGTGAGGCACTGGCACCGCTGCCCAGAGAAGCTGTGGATGCCCATCCCTGGTGGCATTCAAGGGTAGGTTGGATGGAGCACTGGGCAGCCTGGTCTGGTGGGGGGCAACCAGCCCCCAGCAGCAGGTTGGGACTGAGTGGGCTTTCAGGTCCCTTCCAGCCCAAGCCACTCTGTGATTCTATGCTTTCACTTTGATCACTGGAACTGTCTCACCTATTTTAAATCAACGTTATAGAGAAGTAAGATAAATAAAATAGATACCAAGATCTTTGAATCTTATTTATTTTATTGCTAATTCTGAAGACTTTAAGTAGTTCCTTTTCCAGTACTTTATCTTCTTGATTAAATGAGGAGGAGGATGCCTTTTTAAAAATTATTTCTTGCTTTGTGTAATTTTAGCAAAGGACTCTAATAATAAGTACTTTTTCATTCTGTTGCTTCTTCTTTTTGAGTCCAACATACAGAAAACTGATTTCTGCCCCCACCTCTCATCCTTCCCCCCCCAGTGCCATTCCTTTCTTTGCAATTTCATGCATCTCATTTTTCTTTTTCTTTGCCATCATCCAATCAAAGGAGGAAAAAAGGAATTGCATCAGTGCTTGCCTTTTACTGTAATTTTCCTTTTCTGTGTTACTTTTACTTCCATGGAAGGATACTGATGATAGCATAGTATATAGATATGCTAGGCATTCTGGTGGTTAAAACTGATATATTTTGAAGGATCATTGCAGTTCAGTATATTTGAAATGCATTGAAAGGGAAATACATTATTTTCTTCAGAGATGATTCTGAGCTAATTTTAGGAAATGTGGGTGGAATTACTGGAAAATGCTTTATTTATTCATTCCATTGCAGAATGTCAAACACTTTTTGGGATAATTGTACTATTAGAAATAATTTTAAATATAATCATCTGAAGGGGGAAAAATAGTCTAACAAGAATCTATTTAAAATTGTTGTAGTGATTTTGAAGGTAGAGAATATTATTAAGACAGGCCTGGGATTATAATTACCAAAACCTGCTTGAGTAGAGGGAAGGATATTCTGATGCTGTGCACTTAATGATTTTTAAGAAGAATGTAAATACAGATGAATTATCTGTGTGTATATAATAATATATATTTGAATTTACTGTTTGAAATTATTCTGCAAAAGACATGGAAATTTGCAGGACCTATAATCACTTCATTTTGTTTATCATGTTTCCTGGATTATATGCTTTGGTTATCTATCCAAGTCCAAGCTGTATGCCATCAGTGGATGAAATCTTTTATGTTTCTAAGAGACATGATTCTTTCTTCATTTTAATTAAGGAGGTGAATTTTGCCCTACTTTCCTCAGAGAACATGAATCAAGGAGACCACTTCTTTGTTTGACTGGATGTGAATTGGCAACAGCTTAAATTGAAGTGATTTTTAGGTATTTGCATGTTCCTCTTGGAAGTTGCCTTTGATCTGTGGTTGCTGCTGATGGATGAGGGAACAGTGCTACAGTCAGCTGTTTGACTTCTATTGCTTATGTACATAGCTGTTTTGGTCTGCAATAGATGTCCAATACTATTTGAAATATTTGAATAACAGAGACAGAAAAAGCAAGTCTTACCAGCATTTTACAAGCTAGCTTATAGCTTATGTCAGGGTTCAGTTTGTTGTTCTGTGTTTTGTTTTCTAATGATTTTTTTTTTTAAGGGTCACTAGACTCTTTGACTATGATATCAATAAGTTGGTAAAAATTTAGTGTTATCAGTTTGACGTCATTCAGTCATTCTGAGTTCAGTCATTCTGAGCTGTTTGGCTGTGAGAAAAAGAACTGCCTCTATAGCTGAAGCTTCAGAAGAGTTTCTAAAATTTTACATGCTTTTTTTTTTTTTCAGTGCTTACAATTTTACTACCACATTTTTCTAACTGAAACAGAAACTCTGCTTATTATATGTACCTCTACCTATAATATTTCTCTGTATATATCTGTCTTGGTTACATGAGAAAATGCTGTAAGAAATAGCTTCAAACCCTTGAATTCAGTAGGACTGTACCATTTTCATTTTTTTTTCTTGTGACTTTACATTCATTCCCTGACTCTTTCAGCTTTGTCTCCTTCTTGTCTCCTTCATTTCCTTTTTGGTTCAATTTACTGTGCCATTTCAGAATTAGATAGTCAACTTGCATACAAAATACATTTCACATTCAATTTATCTAAGTTAAAGCGTCTGATGTGTCAACTTAGTTTGTTATTCTGACTTATTCTTACTCTGCTTTTTAATGAAGCAATGCAGATAAACAGACCACTAGCATTAGCTTTCCTAACCTTTGATATGCTTTTCCTAATGGTATGCTGATAGGGTTAGTATAGCATAGTTAGATTTTTAAATAAAGTTCAAAGAGACTTACAGTGAGGGATGAGGTTAAGGGAAGTGATATCTTCTGTTAGATCAGTCACTACATTGTTTGTACATTTAAATATTTATGACAAGATTCTTATCTACTTCCACAAAAGTCAGATTAGTGCTGCTATGAAAAAACAATGTAGAAGTGATAAAATATGAAATGTGTTATGTTGAGGAGGGATGAGTATACGTGATAAACAGACACACAGTGATAAAAGTGGGAGCTTTTGGATCTGATGTGTACGATGCCTCACAATAAAATGACTCATAAGTTGAAGAAGACTCTAAGTAGACTTAAATACTTGATAGGTCATTTGAGGCATTTATTTCTTCCATGCCATAAATACATAGCTATCTCTATGGGTGATGCAATGAATAAACTGGAGTGGTGCATATTTGGATAATGTGGTATGATTGGATTAATTTCTTCTTTTATTTCTTTTCATGCATGTAGAATTTATTCATATTTGCTCTAAAATTATGCTGGGCACATAGTTACTAAGTAGAAGACTGAGAAGGTGATTTTGGAAAATGCAATGTTTTTTTTGTTTAAACTGTATTTTTTAATAGAAAAGTGTTAGGATGCCAGTTGTAATGAGATACTGGGATATTACTAGGACTTCTGATTTTCATTTAAAATGAGCATTAGTTAAATGTTATATTCTCAGATTCATCTTACTTTTAGCAAATTTATAGAAACCTAATAATACGAGTTTCTTCTGTGTTTGATTTGGCCATAAGGTCGGAGTGGGTGATGGGCAAAGCTTCTTGATGCTGCTTTGCACAGTGTCCTTTGGAGAGTGTTGAGCGTAGTTCAGTCTGGTTTGTATCTTTCTTCCAGAGTCTTGCAACTAGGATAATCCCTAGTTTTCTTGAATGTGAAGGCTGGTGTACATAAATGTTAACATGCCTTCTACACAAAAAGGCCACTTGCTTCTAGAACAATTTAAATTAGTTCTGAGGTTGTTACGTGCTTCCCACAGCAATGTGACTTAGGAGCTCCACTATTGGATTTTAACACATAAGACACATAGAATAGCTGATACAATGCAAAGATTTTTAATTATGCAAATATGTGTATGAGTTAGAAGTGTTTTTTTTTAGTTCTTACACTATTTTTTGAAAAGGATCCACCAAAGGCTCTTACCTTTGAAGGCCAACTTCATCAAAGTATGGGTGGCCAGCACAGAGAGAGGGGTAATTTTCCCACTCTGCTCTGTCCATGTGAGGTTCCATCTGGAGTACAATGTCTAGGCCTGGGGCCCCCAACACAAGGAAAATGTGAAGTTGTTGGACTGGATCCAGAGGAGGGCCACGATGATGAGAGAATGTCCTATGAAGATAGGTTGAGGGAGTTGGGCTTGTTCGCCTTGGAGAAAATTCCAAGGAGACCTCATTTTGACTTTCCAGTACTTAAAGGGAGCTTAAAAACAGGAGGGAGACCAACATTTTATGAGAGTAGACAGTGATAGGACAATGGGGTATGACTTTCAACTGAAAAAGAGGAGTTTTGGGTTAGATGTTAGGAGGAGATTCTTTACTCAGGGGGTAGTGAGGCACTGGCACTGGATGCCCAGAGAAGCTGTGGATACCCCATTCCTGGAGGTATTCAAGGCTAGGCTGGATGGGATCTTGGGCAGCCTGACCTGGTGGGGGGCAGCCAACCCACAGCAGGGGGGTTAAAACTAGATGATATTTAAGGTCCCTCCAACCTAGCCCATTCTATGATATTCTTAAAGATAGTTATCAGATATATCCCAAATATCTTCACATTTCCAGTGATCAGATAAAACTTTTGTTTTGATTCCAGTTACTTTTATTTGTCACTTACAGCATGTTAGATGATAATATACAGTTTTTTTTTCAGCCCTTATATTGTCTATAAAACTTCTCTTGAAATGTGTATGTAATTTCAAAGCTGTTAATAATATTTCTACAACTCATTCTTCTAAACTTTTGTTCAATTGAGGCTATTAAAGGGAGTTATTTTAATAAAATGACAAATCCTTCCTTGGAACTAGGTCTGCTTATTATACACTTAAATATGTCAAAAAAAGATGTTTAGACACTCATATAATTTATGCTTACAGAAGTATGCTTGAAACGTAAGCGTAGATAGCATGAAATAAGGGGAAAATTACTGCATTTCAGATATGCCTTGGCTCAGTGTTAGGAAAGGATTGCATTCTTCAAGAAAATGTTAGATTATCTTTTATCCAAAGAGGATTCACCTTGAAAGACAATCACTTGTGAGAATTCGTAATTTCAGGACATTTTTTCTAGTTCCCAGGATTTTTTTTCTTTTTTTCTTTTTCTTTAAAATGAAACAAAGTCTTAAATTAACCTTAAATTTAGAAGAAAAAAAAAAAAAAAACAACAAAAAACAAACTTGTGTAAACATTAATTTACTTAGCAAGAGTATTCCTTAAAAAGCAATTTAGTCAGTTTTAAGCCCGTGTCTCCTCTTTTGCATAAGAAAATCTTCTCTATAAAAATCCTCGCAATAAATGCAAAGAAGATTCTCTAAGAAAGTCTTATGGGTCAAGCACCTTTTACATTACTGACAGACATTTATCAGGATTTCTAGTTTGCCTTGGCAACCACCGAACTGGAGAACAGAAATCCTGGAAGTACAATTGCTATTGAAAGATTTTGAAAAGGGCAAAATCATGTCAGATACTGAGCTTTTATATGAGGAGGAGGTTATCTGTGAATCAATCAATCACAGCGTAGAGATAGGGACCTCTGCAAGTCATCTGTTCAAACGGCTTGCTCAAAGCAGTGCCAGCTTCCCAATTGAATCTAATTTATTGTTAGATTAGGTTGCTCAGGGCTTTGTCTGGATGAGTTTTGAATGTGTCTAACTACTCTCCAACTTCTGGGCATTCTATTTCAAATGACTGATAATGCATCTTGTCTGTTTATTTTTTTGGTTGGGTTCTAAATTTTACTATATGAGGCAAGGAAGAAATTTTGTAGTACTGATCCATATCAGGTTGAATTTAAAAAACAGAATTACTAGGTACCTGAGTTCTGTGAGTAAATTGAAGGCACTGGATTTATATTTTCAAAGTCACCTAAAGTATATGCATTTTGTGAAAACTAAGAGTAAGACTGAAAAATGTTTTCATGTTATTTGAATGCCTCACTCATCGAAGTAGGTAAACTTTTTTTTTCCCCAACCAATGTAGATTTGGACCAACACAACTTTTTGGAATTTTGCACTGAAAATGATGTCATGATGAGTTAGTGGATTATTCCCATGCAGTTATGCATCAGAATTTCTAGGTTTATAAAACTAAATTATGCAAAGCACAGATTTTAGTGCTTGATTCAACTCTATTTAGCAAGTCATTTTTGCTGAACTACAAAGCAATAGCACTAAACAAAATCTGTTCAAGTGCTGTACTTCAGTCCTCTCTACAATGTTGTGTTCTGCTCCTGTCAGTATGTTTTTGCAGGCTAGAGCCAGCAAAGGAGTAAGATGCAAATCTTTCTCTTTTTCAAGGTCCCTTGCTGTAACATTCTCCTGGGGATCATTCAGTGGCTAACTTTTGTTCATGCTGTAGAAGGAGCTGTAGTCTTTTTTTACCTTTCCAGATACAAGTATTTCTAATTAAGTATCCATAAACTCTTTAATGTTTTTTTTCTCATTTTAAAGAATCAGTTTATAAAATTAAGCTGAAGTTGAAAATTTGAAGCCTTTAAGTATTTACTTGAAAGATAAGAAATCTTATTGTTGGCTGGGAGCTAATCTGAAAATTTGCTTGAATGGATGGAAAAAAGTAACCTGTATAGAGTCGTAGAATCAATAGAATCATAGGCCCTTTCTCTGTGATTGGAAGACAGCTTTGGGGAGCTCAAAGTACGGTGAACTAGGGTGATATTTTCAAGGTATTGTCATGACCTCCGGGTTTGAACATATCTAAGGATAGACTCCACTGTATGCCCTGAGGGTGCACACAGTGGCATCATCCAGGTCATTACTAAAAATGCTAACCAGTAATGCCTCTAGCATGTACCCCCAGAGTAAGCCTCCACTGACCAGCTTCCAGTTGGCTGCTTTGCCAGGTCAATAGTTCGTCCAGTTTTCAGCCTGCAGCATTTTCCATTTATCTTGCTTGTACTTCTCTCAGTTTGTCCATGAATATGTCCATGAGAGCAGGTGTCAAAAGTTTTGCTAAAACAACATCCAACATCTGGGCCAATTGTCTCATTGTAGAAGCTGTCAGGTTGGTCAGGCATGATTTCCCTTTCATGAAGCCATGTTGGTTCTCTCAATCATCTTTTTGTCCCTTGTATGTTTGAAAATGGATTTCTAAGTGGATTTTATTCCAATTGTAAAGTGGTCTCCAATTGTAAGGTGATGATGTAGACATCATCATATGCAAGTAGGTGGAGAAAAACAAGCAAGAATGAGTGGAGGAGCTGAAGGGAGATGGGCCACTGCTACTTTTGCACTTGAGAAATGCCAGGTTTTTAATGAACCTTGTTGAGTTGCTCTTATATTGCTGGCTTGCAGTGGTCAGCTGGCATTGCAGAGATGGTGAGAAGTAGGATGGGAGTGTTCAGGTGTGAGTTTTCATCCCAGGATGACAATTCCCAGCATTGTACAGTCACTGGGACCTCCTGTAGGATGAGCTCAGAAGATGACTCCTGAAGTTTCATATTTAAATTGTATTATCTGTAAGGTTTTTCCTTGCACAAAAAAAGATTGAGCTAAATTGCTACTAAGTATAGGGCTCTGTTAATGTTCTATAATTAGCACAGTTAATAAAGGAATAGCACCCGCATAATAGTATTTGACTGAAGAGAATAACTGTTTAGTATTTATTATTAGAAAAATATCTTAATCTGAATGTTTAGCAATAGTTCTTTAATCCTAAATGCTTTAACACTTAAAGGAGAAGGAATCTATGGTGCAGCTTTTTTGGTAGGAATAGAAGAAAAATCTTCCACAGTTGGAAAATTACAGGCTGTGTAGGTGTTGAAATGCCTCCTGCTTCACATTGTTAATTGGCAGCAGACCAAGTGCTCAGCATTTCTGTTTTAAAGGGGAACACTGCCCTTTTCTTTGTATTTCTGACTGATGAAACTGGTTGTATTTTTTAGTGGTTAGGATTTTCTTCTACCTTGATACAGACTGAATGAAGTATTCAGAAAATTATCAAGTTATCTTGACCTTTTATATTATTACTGGATAATATAAAGGTATGCATCTTTTCCTTGCTGAGACTGCAAGCTGCAGTGAAGGATGTGGGCCTCCTCTCCTGTGACCCTTTTACACTTTGGGGGCCCTAGCTTTCCCAATTTTGCTTTAAAACTTAGCTGGAATTAGCGTGTAGTATACAGAGAAATATGCCATGCATATGAAAGACTTTAATATTCATTTAATTAAAATATCTAATAACATAATTTTGAATAATACAACAATAATGAAAGCTGTGAATAGATTATTTATTAATTTAAATCCCTTTTCAGTGGCTGACATAACACTGTTCTATCACTGAGTTTAGATGATACCGAGAAACATGTTTTTATTGAGAGACCTTGCACATGTTTCCTAATAAAATTGTAGGGATGCTAATATTATAATCAGTCTGAAAATCTGTACTTTTATTCATTGTCAATGGTTTTGAATGGTGCTAATAAGGCTTTTGTTTTAACTTTGCTCTGGCAGAATTTGTCAACCATTTTGTGTTTACAGACCACACTTAAAAAAAAAAAAAGCCATAAAATTGGCTCCTCAGACTTCTTCAAGGAAACCCCCTTACCCCTTAGCTTAATTTTAATTAATCAATAGTAGTCTTAACAGAAGATTAAAAAATAACAAAACTGCTGATAACTTTTTTTTTTCAGTTAGAATAGATACTTATAGATATCAGAATAGATATTCTGATAGATACAAATATCTTCAGAATAGATATTTATAAACAACAGCAGCAACAGCAAAAAGAGGTACATTGAAAGAGGAAAAGAACCTATATCCAGAAATATAGGAAATGTTAGTTGTTTTTGTTCTCTGTGAAATGTGAACCTTGAAATTATGTACCTGAAGTTAGTCCTATTTGCAAGCAATTGAACTTTGTTTATTAAAGTTTTGTGACTGGGTTCTGGAATTGTGGATTTAAGTGTACCTCTTAAATATTTTACTAAAACTTTATGATAGTTGAGAAGAGTGAGGAACTTCACATGATACTAAGTTGTAGAAAATGATATTTTAAATTGACTGCTACTGCTGTGAAGAAAACGGGAAAGCGAAGGAAGAGAAACTGGTCAAGACTGAGGTATTGGAGTTAAGGTGGTTTTAAGGCCACATGATAAATCAGTGGCATGGAACTCAGAATCTGCTGACCTTAACTTTGTTAGCTTTTCTTCTGATCACATTCTCTCTGATAAACTAAGAGGGATGAATTATGTATAAAAATGTGAAATAGGTGGATTTACCAGAAAGGAATGATTTGAATTTCTGTTGACAAAAAAGCATGGTTCTTAATATTTTGTGGTAACATACGTGGTCACAGACTTCACAGAAAAATTGTCCTAGGGGTAGACACCCACAGTCTGAAGTTTGCATGATTTCATCACAAGTTTTTATTTACAGACTTCATTAAAAAAAAAAGAAAAGAAAAGAAAGAGAGACCTAAAGACAATAGCACGATTCCCACTACTTGGAATGGAAAGTCTTTATTGGGGCCGAGGTTTTCAAAGGTTAGGTTCATTATGCACAGTGATGGTTTGCAGTTGATGAGTTGATGAGTTCAATAGTTACTCCTGTCTGCAGGATGGTAACCAAGCACAGAAGTGGGCCTGTTGTGTATGTTACTTTCCAGCTTGCAGAGATTGAATGAGAATAAAATACTTCTGTTAGGGTATGCTAGTCTGGATTGATTTTAACCAGAGCTTTTATATTTGCTTCTTGCTTGTTATACAAACATCCTTGTTTTTTAAAGCATGGTTGTATGTACTTAAGAAAACAGATTTAAATCGGCCTTCTTGAATGTATCTATAAATAACTACCATTTCCCCTCAGTTTTTTGAAATATATAAATGTTCAGGATTATTTAGCGTTAATGCAATGTGTAAAACCATTTTTAAATTTTTAGCTCTAAAAGACTATTGTGTAAATCTACTTTATTGTGATGAATTGGTGTGCTTAGACCTAGTGATAAGCTCATGTGTTCAAGTAAGACAACTGCAATGACTATCAGATGGGGAGTACTATACTAAGAATATAGAAATATTCTTAAGAAGCTTTACTATGACTTCCTTTTTAAAAATGTATGTATAATTGTACTGTACACTTAATTGTAATGTTACATTGTAAGAAAAATGCTCATGTGTGCATGGTTGAGCGCAGTGTGCATATTTAAAATAGAGCTTCTTAGCTGCTGGAACAAATTTGAATTTGTTTAGAAAAGCAGATTTTATCCCTTGAAGCAGGGGAAAGGATGTACTGATATTAAGTTTTATTGTTAATTTTGGTATCCAGTTATATTTGAACATGTTTCTTTTGGATTCCATTTTGGAAATTTATCAGCTTGAGTAGTTTTTGTTCTCATCTTGTGCATTTTTTTCATTGATACCTATACCTACCATTACCTACCATTTCCTTCCCATCTGCCTTATGTTGTTGTTGTTGTTTGTTTTCTTCTCTCATTTTTCCTCTTTTTGTTCCTCTTTAAACTATGGGATACCATCCAGAGACATAGGTTAAGGAAAAATGTAAAAGATCTGGTAATCTAGTCAAGCTTTTGCATGCTTCTTTAATCAAGTTTGATAACATACATCTGATTTCCCTTAAAAATGCAAAAGGGGTAGGTTTCTGTTACAACATGTATCTTCTTTCTTCGTATGCTTTGTCACCTGTATAAAAGAGAAGCTTCCATAAAATCACTGCCTCGACCATCCAGTTTTAAAAAAAACATCTTCAAGGTTTTTGTATGCTTTTTTTTTCCAAAGCTACGCTAAAAATTATTACATTCCATATTAGAAATTATACATTACAGCTTTTGTGATTGAGATGCTTTTAGTGCTGTTTTCTACTATTTAGCTAAAAAAGATAATGCTTGATAATAATTGATGTATTATATGAATAACCTAAGGAGGGTGGCAGAGGGCTGTTTTCTCTTTTTAAATAAAAGTTGTGAGCTTGCAATAGTCTTAGAAAGTAATCTGTATACGTATTTTTGTAAGTTCTGGCCAGGATGTCCAAGGAACAAGCGTGGTGGCAAATCTTCCAGTCCTGATGCGACAGAATCCTGCAGAAACACTCCGTCGAGTTTTACCAAAAATCCGAGTAAGTTTGTGTGTAATGAGGCTTGAATGTATCTTTTTCCAATGCTACTTCAAAGAGGCAAAAAAAAAAGTCCTTAGTACTTATATTGCAAACTTGCTCGGAGAGCTGTGCCTATCAGATCTTCCCTATTAATTGACTGAACTTAAGTAGTATTGCAGATAGTAGTATCTGTTTTGAAAAGTGTTAGTACAGGAAAAGAAAGCAGAAGTAATACTATTTATGTGTTCTGAAGATTTATCAATGCTTTGACAGCTTTTTGAGAGCTCTTTCTGAGGCCCAGCCAGTTGCACTGGTTCAACTTTATGTTCTCAACCTCATTCCATCCAACATCCTGCTATCCAGAAAAGTATGCTTCGCTTTTAGATGCCCTAAGATTCATGTGCTGCTCTCCACATTTTTAGTAAGCTACTGTTGGCTGTGGTAAATGCATGCTGTCCATACAGTGTTAAACAGTAATTCCATACACCTATTTATTTGTATAAGGGATATTTTAAGAAAAAAATGAGCTCTGTTTCTCCTCTGTCTCTACTGTAGCGTGGAAGACATGAAAAAGTGCATTTAAGATGTGGTTTTAGGAGCAGCTTCAATCAAATGAGACTGCATTACTGAAGCAGATGTTAATTCCTATTTGCTATATATAGCTATACAAGGCAGTGTTAGCAGTTAAGACTTTGAATATGTTAGCGTGCTTTTTAGAATGTTTTTCAGTGATTCTAAGACTGTATATTATTTTTGGCTATCAAGATATCTGAAGTTTATTTTGATAACAGCAAATTGCTGATCTATCTTTATCCTTTTCCTTTGGTCAGGGTATTGTCAGTCTTCTACTTGTACTGTTAACATTGTACTGTTAACATTTTGTTTTAGAGCAGTCTCTGGCCGGGTCTCACACAACTGACCATTTTGATTTAAGCCTGTTTCTAATTTATATAAATTGTCAGCCAAAAGACCAAAAAGACCATTGTGCTTGTGTGAAGCTATTTGGGTGAACGTGTGCACTCTATGTGGGGAAAATAGGTAGAGAATCACATGGATTGCTTGTAGAAATTGTTTTCAAAGCACTGTGTTCATAATATTACGGACAGTTTCAGTAACAAGAAACAGAAGAAAGCGCGTGTTATTGTTTTTACTGTGTCAGATATTGCGTTTTTCCATCAAGGACATTTTCAGGCTATGCTTCTTTAGTGTTAATAAACTGTTGTTTTTATGCATTTATACAAAGGAAAAATATTAATATAAGTGTTGAGAGATAAAAAGCTGTTGAAAATGAAAATTCTGGTTCAATTCTGCAACAAAATAATTCTTGCATATATGAACAGAAAATAATAGTGTGGAAGCATGGTAGTCTTTGCTTCTTTCTTTAATAAAATATCTATTATGGAAATACAGTTTTCAGTTCATAGTTTTCTATATAAGAATGGAGGAAAAAATCCAAATATGGTCATTAGTATGATCAGGGCCTGAGGCCTGGAGAATATCTAACAGCATGCTGGGAATTAGATCTTTGTGCATACAGATCAGGAGGTACTTAATTACTTTTAAAAAGTGTCTTCCTCCATAAAGGACACTTTATTGAGAGCACTGTGTGAAGAAATAAGATTTAGAAACCGAAGACAGAAAAATGGTGAATGAAGGAGTCACTGTTAATAATAACTATAATCAATCTTTAATCAACTAACTGTGAAAAGCAATGTGTTCTTCATCATGCAGTGTCTTAAATCTAAACGGAATGCCTTTCTAGATGGTAAATGAAATGAATCTTAAGTTAGTGGTCTCGAGGCAGAGGGAGAAGAGTGAAATATAATGGCTCCTTTAATATAAAAGGTCTAAATCGGAGTGCTCCTTTTAGCTTTAAACCTTACAAATAGTATTTGTATAATCTGGTTATATATGTGCAGTGAAGTCTTACCATCAACAGTATGCATGTAGCTCTTTTGATCATTTTGGAAGTGTTTTTGAACAAGTGAAAACCAAAATAGTATGCTCAGCAACATTTGTATTACGAAATCCATAGTTCCTTATTCTTGGCTGTGGATGTAGCAGCAATGGAGGAGCAAAGACAGAGAGTTTGTGGAGAAAAGAGGGTGGTTCCCAAGGTTATTGAATGCAAATATTTTATCATACTTAGATCAGGATGATCCACAATGCTGTGTTTTGTGTTTGGCTGTTGGGGTTTTTTGTTGTTGTTGTTTTTGCTTTTTTTCCTGCAGAAATAAACAAAGCTGTTGAGAAGTAATGAACTATGAGTTACACATTTGCTGTACATTTGCACATGCACACTGGTTGACATTTGTGTAATGAAAACTTTCTTGTTCTACTCTGAAGTAAGCAAGCAACTAATCATTTCTCAGATTATCTCTGCAAGCTGTATGTTCTCAGCATAATTCACCTGTGTAATGCTTAGGTGCATAGTGGATGTTTTCTTGAACCTTTAGCTAAGAGTATCAGTGTTTTTTAATATGTGACCTGAGAAAGCACTTTATTTCTAGCACATTAAAAATAAGAAAAAACTTTATATAGAGTACTGAATAGAAAATACAGGCTTTTAAGTTGCAACAGAGCTTGAAATCACTTGTAAAATGGTTGTAATGTTGTAGTAGTAGAGTAATGCATTTAATTTTCTTGTGAGGCAGAAGGATACAGTAAGAGAAGTAAACAGATGGAGTTTTCATGAAACTAATAGATGTCTTCATACTTGCAATGAATGCTATGTCCTAGAATGAATCCTGCGAGCTCTTTGCAAACAAATGTTAAATTTAAATTTGCTTTTTGTTTCATTCTGCAAATTTAATAATATTTTCATATTATCTGTGTTTGACTTTGGAACTGACGCTTTTAAAGACAACCCAATAGTTTTCTTATTTCTCATGTGTTAAAGCTGAGTGCTAGTAGTGCCAAGCTACCTGCATAAATATTCTGGTACATCCTGCTCTATGTTATTATCTGTGTATATGTATGTGGGTATGTATATGTGTGTGCATATATATATATATATATATGTATACGTGTATATATGTGTGTGTGTGTGTAATATATGCACACACAGTCATTTGTGTTCCATGTTGCCTGGCAAGGAATGAAATTTGAATTACATTCTGTTATGTTAGTATTACTCACTGGATGAATGAAATATCTCTTATAATTCATATGCACAAATAGCAGAAGTGAGGTTGTTGTCTGGTCTGTTCTTACATCTCAGTTTATGTTGTAGAAAAATCCACTATTATGTATTGATGAAATTGAAAGTTAGAAAATATATTTTAATTAACTTTATTTTTCTTAAAAGGTTCTTGTAGTATCAGACATTATAATATCTCCAAGTAATTGTTGTTAAGAGAAAATAATTTCTAGCCAATTTTGTAGTTTAATCAGGTTCTTGCAATCTGATTCTTAAAATGAATGTTTTTCAGTTCTAGTGTTCTTTCAGTGCATTCTGCCTTGTGTTCTAAATTGATATAATTTCTAATTATGCAGGAGGTGCTGCATGTTGCAGGAGTGGAAATGCAGTTAACAGCTGCTGTTTCATTTTTAACTGTACTGCAAGATGAATCGGTGTCCATTCATACATACTCCCACTCCTTCCTACACATCATTCTCCAGAACTTGGAACACAGGGATGCAGGTCAGGGCTGTGTAGCTGTGCTTATGGTGACTGATTACTTTTGTGTGTTTCGTTTCCTTAGTGACAGTACAATACTGTGTAAAGCAGTAAGCAACTTTATATCTAGACTTGCATGAAATGAAATACTTATGCGTGCTGACCATGTACACACTGATATTTAAAAGTAATTGTTGCTACTGATTGAAATGATCAGAAACAGTTTACTTGAAAGACTAAATCTAAAAGTTGTTACAGAGTCCAAACTTCTACTAAGTAGCAGAATTCTGTGGAGGAGACAATTGTGAGAGAAGGGTTGATGTTTCTTCTGTGATAATTACGTTTCTCTTAATTTCTTTGACACTATTTTTGGGATTCAAAAGAAAAAAGGCCTTTTATAAAACTAGAAGGATTTATAAGAAAAGATTATGTTCTGAATGAGGAGGATTTTCTTTTCAGAACAGAATAATTATTTTCCCTTCTAAGAATTAAAAATGCAGAGGAATACAAACAGAATTTGCTTCTTAGCTGTCTTGCTTCTTAATCATAGTGTCAAGGAATGGCATGAGTAGGTAGGATCCTTAAATACCATCTGGTTCCAACCCCCTGCCATGGGCAGTGACACTTCCACTAGACCAGGTGGCCCAAAGCCCCACCTGATCTGGGCTTGAACATCTCTAGGGATGGGGCATCCACTATCCCTCTGAGCAACCTACTCCAGTGCCTCATCACCTTCACACATATCTAAATCTACCCAGTTTTATTTTAAAACTGTTACTCCTTGTCCCATCCTTCTGCAGTCCTTCTGCAGCTTTCCTGTTGGCCCCTTTAGATACTGGAAAGTCACAATGAGGTCCCCCCAGAAACATTTTTTTTTTTTCTTTTCCAATCATCTCTTCAAGAAGTAATTTTGTAAAATTGATGGGTGTGTTCTTATATTCATTGTGTGTACAGCATAAAGTATAGCTCATTTCTTTCTGACAGGTGTCAGCAACGCATGGCTAGAAACTCTTCTTGCTGTAATAGAAGCTTTACCCAAGGAGACTATCAGACATGAGGTAATAATATCGTAGCATTGTTGAATTGTTTGGGATGGAAGAGACCTTAAAGATCATCTAGTTCCAATCCCCCTGCCACAGAAAGGGTTGCCAGATGCTAAATCAGGCACCAGATCAGACTTCCTGGGTCTCCATCCAACCTGGTTCTGAACACCTCCAGGATGGCATCCACAACTTCCCTGGGCAGCCTGTGCCAGCACCTCACCACCCTCTCAGTGAAAAATTTTCTCCCCATTTATGCTAACTGCAAACGAAACATTGTAGTTCCCTGCCATCTCATTCACACTGGTAAGATTTGTGGCAGTTTTGTGCCTGTGAAAACAGTACTGCTTACAGAACATACAAGAGGGGAATATGCTGAAGCAATGCAGGAAGATCACCTTGAAAAGTTTTAGTATTCTTCAGAGGATAAAGTTTGTGTGTTTTGTAACACTTCCTTTACACTTAGTATTTTTAGTAACATATTTTCATGTATCCTGTTCTGATTTATGGGATAGTATTACATTATGTGTGGTGCACAGAAATTCTGGATCATTCTTCTGAATGGAACTGAATGCTAGAGATGCATTTCATTGTGTGCTTCAGTTATTCTTGATGTACCAAAAACCTAAAGCCCTACAAGCACTTAATTTGTCATTTCTGTATCTTTAGGAAGAGGAAGGAAATAGATCATGTTTCCCCTTTAGTCAACTAATTTATTTAGTTTTATTTTGAGAATTTGTATTTTATTAAGGTTAAAAGCTTTGAGACTGATAATTTTACTGTATTTAGAACTATATGGAGTTGTAAATATGTGATCATTTGTGTTTAAAAATACTCATTAAAATTAGTAATTAGAATCTGAGACTGTTGAAAAATAAGCTTCTAAAGGTAAAAAGAAGTTACAGTCAGCTCCAAAACCTAGTTAGAGTTACTAATGTAGTGTGTTTGCTTTCATATTCAAAGATCAGATGAGTAATAAACTGTTTTCCATATGACTTATGAAATATTTGTTTATGAAGTATTACAGTGAACCTAACTTTTCTCACCTGAGAATTTCAGCTAGTAAGGAGAGAAATGCTTTAACAATATTGTTAAAGCATTTGCTGCCCTGTGTATATGTTATCCTTTTGTGGAGCTATGCCATGAGACTGAGTAAGGAACTCTGGCAGACTGCAGGACTACAGACTCTGTAATGCTCTCCCTGGCATGGCCTGTATTTCCATGGTTATTTCTGGGCCCAAAACAATATATCTTAATGTGGAGTTCTGCACATCTTAGTTTGTGGCACCATAGAGGTGATCCAACAAATGACAGCACAGCTCCAGTTAAACATAGAGGTTTTCTGAATCTACATAGGAATGAAACCTTTCCTTAGTTGTGCATAAGCAAGGGAAATTCTTGCTTCACAGCTTCACATTAAAGCTGATGTTTCCTGAGGAAAACTCATGAAAAAGAACCTCAGCATTACTTTTCCATTCTCTACCTACTTTTTTGTTGTTGTTAGCAGGAAATATTTAACAGCTGTTATAAAAATTAACAGCTAATAGCTATAAATATTCATATACAAACTTAGTCTCAAAATAAAAGCACAAGTAGACAGATGTAAAACTCTGGCTGTGATATGAATTGTGAACTGCAATTAGGGCCAAGATATCAGTTTAATATGCTATAATTATCTGAATAAAAAAAGCAGGTTTTCAGTAAACTATTAACGTAAAAATGCATTATTATTTTTAGTACTAATTAATTTCATGAGAGGAGTAGATGACATCTGGTATATATGTTTTTTCTATATTTTTTTAAATATATTTTTAAGGAAGGGGAATGCATAATTTACCTGTGACATTTCTTCTTTTTCCCTTGTGTAGATCCTGAATCCACTTGTTTCCAAGGCACAGATTTCTCAAACACTTCAGTCACGCTTAGTTAGTTGTAAAATCATGGGAAAATTAGCTAACAAATTTGAAGCTCACATGTGAGTAGATTGCATATACATCTTCATTCCATAATGTGAATCAGTATTTGTTTGTGGACAAAAGTTACTGAGAGAAAACTATTGCAAAAATCACGTGTTTTTCTTACAGATTTCTTTGTCAAGATAGTAATAAGTAATAACAAAATGTTCACTGCAGCTTGTATGTTCTTCAACAGATTGATGTGGGTACCATTTTCATGTCTCTCTTGTTTGTTGTTCTTATTGCTAGAAAATAAGACAGTGGATGTCTCTGCAACTTATGGAGACAAAACACAATTGCCTTTCATGAGGAGAAAGCCTCCTCAGAAGTCTTCTTCCTAGCATCTTGTCTTCCCAAATTTCACATGTAGATATATATATATATGTCTATATATATTTCAATCTATGCATGTGGAGATGCATTAGGAGCCACTATTTTTGCCTAGTAATATCCAGTTCCTAGATTCTGTGTCTGTGGGTTTGGACAGTGGTTCAAAATAGGGAAAGTAAATCTGAACCTCTTATCTGCCCCAAGTGGTTGGTACAGCACATTTTTGAAGGGTTTATTCAGTCTTATGATAGTAAAATATTTTCACCAAATGTGTTTCCAACCCGTGGACCCATTGCATTGTGTGAATGCTGATTTGGAATGTCCTTGGTATACATGGGAAAAGATTAACTCATGTCCAAATCAGTAGAGCTGTCCTATTTTTCAGCATGATTTCTGACTCAATAAGCAACCTTTTATTAGCTTTCTCTTTCTCTGTACTTTCTGCTTTCAAAAAAGGACAAGATTAATTAGGATTTGCACTTCCATTTATATAATTTGTGGTATTCTTACAGTGTGTTCAAAAACTGTTCTGAAGATAGTTATTAAATGAGGACAGCTGGAAATGAGGACAGCCTACCTCCTATTTCCATAGTGTAGACTACAGTAGGTGAAATATGAGCAAATTACAGTGATTGTAAATAATCCTTTTTCTGTTAGTATAAATTTGTGTCTGATGTATAGTTTACAATTTCAAGTTTTCAAAAAATCATTTGCCACCCACGATAAATTATAAAAAAATAAAATTAGTGTTAGAAGTCATATATGGATAAAATGTGAATGCTGTGAAGTGGATTCTATATATTTTTATTCTATATGTTTATCAAAATTGTTTGTGTTTTTAGAGTTAAAAGAGAGATTCTTCCATTGGTAAAATCACTGTGCCAGGATGTAGAATATGAAGTAAGAACTTGCATGTGTCGGCAATTAGAACATATAGCTCAAGGAATAGGGTAAGTACAATTTGCATACTTCTAATTGCAAAATCGAAAATAGTAATGGTAATCTAAAAATTCATTTTAAGATTTCTAACTTAATTCATGCATTCTCAGTAAAGTATTTGGAGTGTACAACTTTTTTCTTAGAGATTGTGGTTGCCTGTTTTAAGGTTGTAATTTCTTTGTGATAGTAGAACTGCTGAACCATACAAAGAATGCTTCCTGTGCCAAGAGTTAAAAAAAAGCAGTACGTGGTTTTACGGACTTGAAAAAATAATGAAGTGAGTTTCTTTGTGCCATGTTGCAAAGGTGGATAGATTAAATCTCAGTAGTCCTCTGGCCTTTCCAGCTATGAATTTATGAGCAGATTCAGGGATGAGGCTGAAACTGAAATGTAATTTGAGAGCTACTGTAAGAAAGCACTTCCGTTTGTTAGCACTCATGCTTGTGGAAATTATTTCTGTGCCTGTAGAATATTTTTTTTTAAATTATGAAGTAAGTTGTGATTTAGATGCTGAACTATAAACAAACAAAAAAAGCCCAAACCAGCACTATGAACAGAAAGCCACAAAAGCACCAGAAATTCTTGCAAACAATGCTATCTACCTCTCAGCCATGAAATATCAGAAAAGCGCATGTTTAGGCTGTGTTTTAGTGCACTCGGATATAGGAGTGGATATTCACAGCAAGACCAATGCATTGTGGTACTGCACTTAATTTCACATTGTTTAGGTGAAGTCATGCAGAACAGTAATTTCTAGGCTCTCAGGTAAAAAACTTTTCTTCATTATGTATGGAATGATTTTATATTTGTGCTTTAAGCAGCTCTACTGCAAGATCGTTGCCCTTCAAAAGGTCAAATATTGTGAATTAATTTCAAAACAATATTATTCATTTTTATTCATAACTAAGTAGTATTATTAATTTGCTTTTATATTTAATTTGTTTTATAATGGTAAATCATTGTAACATTTTTCCATACTGAACAGCCTTGGATTTGAAAGAACGTATGATAGAAGAAAAGAACGGCTGAATTGGTTGATAATTTTGAACTTAAAATTTAACACACACTTTACTGAACTGAGGTTCCAACTAATTTGATATCACATTTATTTTTATTGCATGTATGTATCTCATGTACCATTCTGTATCTCAAGACTGAGTTCTGTTTCATAGGAGACTAAAATTTGTAAAAGGAGAGGGTTCTGTGTATTTTCAGGAGCTGATCATGGTTTTTCTTATTCCAGAACTGTAGTTTTGTAGGGAGTTGTTGTCCCAGCTGTCACATTAGAAATCTTTCAATGTCACCAAAATAATGAAAGCCATAAAAATTAGTTTTCAGAATGTCTTTTTTTTTTTTTTTTTTTTTTTTTTTTTCCCCTCCCTCTCTACTGTGCCTTCATCTGGGATATGGTCCTTTACGTTTGACCTCTGGCTCTCCCTATGTTTTATGATCTTCTCCACTCGTCTTCCTTCCTTTTTTCTTGTTTGTTTGATACCACTATATATATGTGTGTGTGTGTGTGTATGTATATACGCACATATATATGGTTTTGTTTGTTTGTTTGTTTTTGCTGTTTCCTTATGAGATACAGCCTACATGTCCATGGATTCCTCTGTTAACCTCTGCTATAGTCAGGAGCTGGGAGGCAATCATATGAATCTGTCTTTGAAAATGTTTTGTGACCAATTGCAAAGCAAAGTATATATTTTTAAATGATGTAAGGGCTATTTTGAATAAAATAACTCTTATCTAGAATATGGGTATGGTTACAGAGCATTGCTTTCACATATGACTGGAAAATTTTTAGTGTTTTAAAAAGATCATAGCTGCACGGATTTTCTTGACCTGTCTGTCGAGAAGAAAATGGTTTTCAGTAGTAGCTTTCAGGCAGCACTTTTATGAATCTGTGTATTTGTTCTGCTGTTTTGTTATAAGATAGATACATGAGCACACAAGTGCTGAAATAAGAATGCAATGTGTTGTGTTTATGTTGTTTTCCTCATTCCTCCTCCAAATGCTGTTTAATTTCAAGATATTCTAAGACCAAGAAAGAAGAAACAAAAAATTGTTTTTGTACGTAACAAGAAGACAATACATCATACCAATAAATGACCTTTTTGAAAGGGAAATAACATTTTCTGCATGCTGTTGAGTGTCTTTAAAGTTAATGAAATTGAATGTCTTATGCTTGGGTGAGGAAAGACTAAAAACAACATAGGTATTGTCCATTGGCAAATGGCAGTATTACTAGCAATTTACCCAACGTTAATGTAGTGACTTAATAGAGCTAAATGCATAGCTATCAATTAGGGGTCCATTGTGAATGATTTTCCTTAATTCTTTCCTCTCCACTGTCTGTTTTTAGTATTTATGTATCTTTATACACTGCTTTCTCTGTCAGTTTTATGCCTGATGTCATCATAATGATTTAGATACTTTAATCTCATGGAGATGGCACTGTATTTTCAATGTGTAAACTGTTGCTGTGTTTTACATTGAGGATGAATAGGTAGTAGGGAAATAAAGACAAAATAATGGAAATGAGCATGTTTTCTTGTATATGATGAAGGCACAGTGTGACAGCAGATTCAAGACCTGTTGTTACTGTTTAATGATGTTATTACTAAATTGTGTCACATAATTTTCTTGTAATACAATATAAACAAAATCTAAAAAAAATGATTAAGTTTGGAAGAATGTTATTTTGGAAGAATGCTATTTAAGTAATAAACTCTACAAGGCACAAATTAGCTGGTGCTAATTACTTGTAAAATTTGAATGTTTCTATTCACTTACAAAACAAGGAATGGTCTGATTGGGTGATCTTATTTGTTAAAATGTGTCAGCCTAGAGACTGCGATTAGTTTTATATTAAAAACTGTGACTGAAATGACAGAGTCTTAGTTATCTGCATACAGTTGCTCAAAGAGTAGATTTTGCCATTTTGGTTAATGTCCGTGTATATAATTTTATCATGTTTCTCTGCAGTTTTATATTTTGGACAGTATTATAAACACTGCGGGCCATATTTGTGGCTATTTTAAATTGCTGAAGTCCCATTGTGATGCTTACAACAGTTTTCACCAATGGCTGGGCAGACCAAGAGCTCATTCATGAGAGCACAACAAAGTGGACTTCTTAATTCGAATACATACAAATTCAAACACTTGAAAATCTTGACTTCTATTTAAAAAAAAAGAAAAATAAGTTTCTATATCAAAACTCTTTCATTCCTTCTTGTGATGAAACCCTTTCATTACAACATTAAAACAAGCCTAAAAGCCAGTGTTTTTAAGGGTGAGTGAGGAAGCTTCATGTTCTCTGAGCAGCATTTGCTTACCCTTTGCAAAGAAGGCTCTTCTTTGGTCTTCGAAGTGTAAGATTTCTAGATGCTTCAGTCCCACTTGACATGTATTTAATCATTTTGACTTTGGAATTGACTCATTTAGAATTTCATTGAGGAGTTCCTGAATATTTGATCAGAAGTTCTCTTAGTGACATAGTGAAATAGCTGGAATTCTTTGAATTTTTTCAGATTGCATTTTCTCTGATCTTTTTAAAGTTAATTTGAACACTTTTTTTAGTGATGTATTTTTTTTAGTGATGAAGTTTGTATTTTAAGTCCTGAGATGAAATGTATGTTTCTATGTAATTTTCATTTTCTTACAACTTGGTCAATTTTTCCTTCCTGAACACCCTAAGAATAACTAACTCAATATTTCAGGATAGTTTCAGAATTCTGTTTTGTGATTGCAGCTTTGATTTGTTATATGTTTTCTCTTTAAATGCTTGCCTCAATCTGCAGGACAGAACTAACCAAAACTGTAGTGCTTCCTGAATTAGTAGAGCTGGCAAGAGATGAGGGCAGCAGTGTACGCCTTGCAGCTTTTGAGACATTAGTGAATCTGCTTGATATGTTTGACTCAGGTAAGGACTTCATTTGGACCTAGTAGCCCAGTTTTTAACTCTTCAATGCATCTTATAAATGTAATTGAATCTTTGTTCTATCTGCATTTTTAACACATTTCTGATTTTATTTTTTCTCTTTTATCCTTGATGTATTTTGTGTTTTGCAGTGCTTTAGTTTTTTAAGAAAAGTGAACCAGGTGTCCACAAAAGCTGTTATTTTCTTATTCTAAGTTTCTAATATAATGAAATGAAGCCAAATTAGTAAAACTAGTGTACAAGTGATAGGAGTATTGGGTTGCTAGTATTTACTTGATGCTATTATACATAGCATAACACAAAGTGTTATTTCAACATATGCAGACATTTGTGGGTTTATTTTGTTGTGGGGTTTGGCTGTTTTTTGTTTGTTTGTTTGTTTTTGGGTTTATTTTGCTATTAACTGTTTTTTTGCCTCTTGATTGAAGTAAAGTTTGTCATAACTACAGACTGCAGCTCCTGAAGCCAGGCTGATGCAATGATGTAAAATTTATGTGTGTGACAATAAACTTTGCAGTTTATAACAATGCTACATGTTGAACACATTCATAAATTTGGGGGCAAAAAATAATTCTTCATGTCCAATAAATTGAAGTGTGCACAACTGATCTATTTAGCAGATCTAAGAATTAGCAATTGCTGTTTAAAGCACAGTAAACTTGTGGGTATGTGGTAATGAAAGCTTTCTTCTTTGCAGCAAGGAAGTATGTGTGTTATATAAAGCTTTTCATTGTATTTGAAGTGGAAAATGTAAATGCTTGTAATTTTTCCGGTGCTCAATGTCTTTCCTCTAAACAACATGAATATTTTATGCTTCTCCACATGTAGGGGTGCCTCTTTGTTGTCTTTGGTACTCTTAGTGATGGTGAGGTGTCCACATTCATGGTGCTGGAGTTCCCATCACAATTCAGTTCAGCAATGATTGAGCAAATTTTAAGAAGAGTTGCTGGCTACTCTCCTATAGGGGAATGTTCTGGGTAAATGCAGCGCCTTGTTCTGCAGTCTGTATCAAATTTTTCAGGGCAATGTGTAAAGCAGTGGTAGGCAGATTTTCTGGCTCAATGTCAGTTGTATTCTCTGCTGCTTTTGTACAAACTGAACAAGGGGTAAGGAAGTGAAGTACATGAAAGATCCTGTTTATAATGTATATGAAAAAAAGTGTATTATAAGCTCCACGAGTGGTTGATGATCATTGTTCATTAATTGCCAATTTCTTCTTTATGCATTTTCCAACCTCTTCAGTTGTTTATCTTCATTAGTGACTATGTATTTTGCACTGTATTTCCCCCTCCCACTCTCGTGTTACTGACTGTACGTCCTGATAGAGAAGTGAGGAGCAAATATTTACTTTACAGGAACATGGTGATGAATTACTAAAATACATGCCTGCTTATAAGCCATATGGAGAAATACATAAAGAAATAAGATTTGGGGGAGAATGTCATCAATGGACTTTTTAGCAGTTAGTGCTTAAATTAGCAAGTAAGCTGGTAGGTTGACTTTCAAATTCTTGAGCCATTCCGTTTATACTGTCATGTTTTTGCTTCTTTTTGTTCCTGCCCATCTTTCCCCCACCTTTCCAATTGCTACTGCTTCTATGAAAAAGGTATGAAAAAGGAAAAATTAAGAAAAATAGATTAAGACTTCTTTACAGGTTTGCAAGGAATGTGTCTGCAGGTGTTTGGTTTGCATAGGTTTTTGTTTCATGGCCGAAATACAAAACAAACTTATCAAGGTAGATGACTCAATGTTGTATCCTAGGGTTTTTCTCTGGCAATATCACAATGTTTCTTCATGTCAACATAAATGCTTTGTTCATCTATTTGTATTTGCTGAATATTAGAGTTAAATTACCATTAAAAAAAAAAATCCAAATCTATTTAAAATTTGAATATCTTAAAATACATTGCTTTTATTTAAAATAATTCCAAACATCAATTTCTTTGAATATTTGCTCTTTATGTGGGAACAGAGTGCTTAGCACTTTTTTCTGCATTTGACATTATTTCTGTTGCCCTTAATTTTTTTTGTTTCTCTGTTTATTGTTTGCCAGAAGATTTGCCATTTCCTCAGTAGGTTGCAAAAATTCAGTTCTGTCAGACCCAGATTTTTCTTTTCACCATCATGGTTATGTTTGGTCATAACCCCACTGTCTTCATACTATTGTAGGAATTATTATTGCTAGAATACTGCTATATTCTTTAACTCCCTATATTCTTGGTGAACAGAGAAGTTAGTAGCTGTTCATTTATTCTCTGCCCCATTTAGAACAGGTATTCAGATTTAGAACAGGTATGGTATTAAAAATCTGGACTTCTACTGTGGTAATGTTCATCACTCTGCCTCCTGTTTTCTGCCTTCAATGAGTGCATGCCAAAAAGACTCCTGAGCATATTAAACAATATTTTTTGCAACTCGCTGTGTGGTCTTTTAGGATGTTTCATAACAAGTGATTAACTTTAAAAGTCTCTTTTGTCTTTCAGATGATAGGAGGCAAACTGTGCTCCCCTTAGTGAAATCATTCTGTGAAAAGTCCTTCAAAGCTGATGAATCCATCCTAGTTTCCTTATCTTTCCATTTGGGAAAACTGTGCAATGGATTATATGGTAAGATATAATGTTCTTTAAAAATAAAAAATAAAAATGAGGGAAGGTCAGAAAATGTGAAGCACTTGGAAAGGTATCCAGAACTCAGTTACTTGGATGAGCTCAGAGAGAAAATATAGCACTACAAATCTGAAATCGTCTATCCAGTACATATTGGATTTTGTGAATTTGCACCTAAGCTATCTGTTGGTTTATTGCCCTTTATGTTTAAGCAGGGACAGAAGTGGAAGCGTGATGGCTTTTGTTTATTGGTTTGACTGATTTATTTTGATACCTTGTTGGTTATTCTGGTTCATCTGAGTTGGATGACTGAATTTTTGTAACTAGTAGTCTTTGACAGTGCAGTATGATGTTAACTTTGTATGTTCACTTCTGTGCTTGATTTTTTTTTTTTTTTTTTTTTTTTTTTGAGGCATGAAAGAAAAAGTGCAGCCCATAATGAATTTCAGGGGAGAATGGAGATCTAACAGCATGTGGGTTCTCAGCTACAGTTGTGACCCATTATGTACCCATAGTTTTCTGTACCTCAGCACTTTGTGCATGGAAGATCTTTCTGTTATAATTCTGCCCACTTTTATCCTTTGTCCAGAACTTACCTGGAAAGGGGCAGCACACACATTTAAGCTGTAGAGAATTTCCTCCTGGACTCTTAAGCCCTTTGATATTTCTTGCAGATCTTAGAAAAGTTCATTTTTTGGTCAGGTTTGAGACTATCAAGCTAAGCTATCAGCTGCTTCACTACAAATAACCTGAAAGGGCTATTCTGTAGTGCCAAAGTGTTGTTTACAGAACCCCAGAGTTAGAAGAGTCCATCCTGTTTTTATCATGTATTCGCAATCTTCTTCAGGTTGACTGACTTTAATTGCTGATCTCTCTCTACACCTCTGTCTAACTAATTCACATTTTGTTGAATTGTTACGCCTTAGGAAAACTGAACAAAATGAAGGGGCGTGCAAGCCAAATTGCTGCTTATATTGTTCACTTTGAAAAAGTCTTTTTTTTTCTTTTTTTTTTTTTCCCAGTAGTCTGCAGTAGTTTAATGTTATTTATTCAAATACAGGCTATGAACAGAAGTAACTCTAAAGTTGGGGTTTTGTTTGTTTTCTTTAAAAAGACTGGTGCCTATTTAGTCTTTCCTGACATATCTGAATAAGCATGGTACCCTGCTGTTGCCTCTTATCTGTTCTTCAAGCAATTTTGAAGCAACTTTACAGATATCTCTTTGGTTATGAAAATCTCAGCAGGCATGCTCTTTTACTGCATCTTCTGCTATTTGCAGGTCCTGTTAACCAGTACTAGAAGGAAAGGGAATCTGTTCAAGAGGTTTTGCTTTTGCTGTGTTGACTGTTGCTTGTTTTCTTGTTTCATTTTGGCATTTACAAGTAGATTTTGTGATTTTTTTTGTTCCTTTTTTTTTTTTTTTTTTTTTTTAAACCATTAAGTTAATCTGAATAATCTAAAATTATATGGCTTGCTCTTCCCCTCTCCAGCTGTTAAATGCCAGCATCCCTTCTGCCTTTTTGCAGTCTGTTATGGCACTCAATGATTTCATCAGCTAGTAGTTTTCATACTCTGAAAATGGAGTAAAGATGAAAATTCTGTTAGTTGAACAAAAAATTATATTTGCAGTCCTGCTGCTGAGTTCTTGATTATTCCAAGAATTACATAAACAGAAATAAAGATTCACTCCATTATAGGTAGCTGTCATTTTTCTTTAATCATCTTTCCTGTATAATTTGTACTGATGATGCAGGGAACACAACATGGCAAACTTGATAGATTTGCAAATGATATGTTTCTTGAGCATTAGTAGTAGCATTTCTAATGAGAAGAGTAATCTTATTCTTATTTTAATTTTGGAGGCATTTTTACTCCTGAGCAGCACTTACGGTTTTTGGAATTTTATAAGAAGCTTTGTACACTGGGCTTACAGCAGGAAAATGGACACAATGATAATCAACTACAACTGCAAACTCTGGAACAGGAAAAGAAGTATATTTCAGTGAGGAAGAACTGTGCTTACAATTTTCCAGTAAGTAACATTAATTTCAGATTAACTAAGCTGTGTCGCGCATATAATTCACTAAATAGGACTGCAAAAAGGACAGAGAAAGTATTGACAGCAATTGTACGTTATTAGCTAGATTCTAGCTCTTCCCTGGAAAATTCAAGTTAACATCTTGAAGTAGAGGTTGAACAAAAGAGTTTCCAGGAAAGATTCATCTTTGGAGACTCAAAAAACTATTGGAAAGTTTTGACTGAGAGATTACTATTTCAAGAGATAACTGATTTCATTCTTTCATAGAACCATAGAATTGTTCAGGTTGGAAAAGACCTTAAAGATAATTGATTCCAAACACAACCTAACCATACTACCTATACTACCCTAACTAACAACTCCCACTAAATCATGTCCCTGAGCACTACATCCAAACAGTTTTTAAACACATCCAGGGATGGTGACTCAACCACCTCCTTGGGGAGCCTATTCCAGTGCTTAACAACCCTTTCTGTAAAGAAGTTTTCCCTGATATCCAACCTAAACTTACCCTGGTGCAATTTGAGGCCATTTCCCTTCATCCTGTCACCAGTGAGAAGAGACCAACTCCACTCTCTCTTTCAGGTATAAGGGTAAGCACCTTTCAGATATTTGAAGAGAGCAATAAGGTCTCCCCAAAGACAGGATTCCTGTCTTTTTTCTCCAAACAATTAGCACAAAGTCCTTGAGAATATGCCTGTGAAACAGGGTAGCCAAGTTTATATGAGGTTGTTAAATCTAACACTCATGCTTTTGCATATCTATTTTGTATTTTGACATATGATGTTTATATTTGAAGAAACTAAATCTGTACCAAGAGCCAATAAATGGGTTATTTTTACTCTACTTTTTAAAGATAACACCAACTATGTAGTAGAAACCTGTTGGTTTAGTTGAGCAAAAGCAAGTGATGTACACACACAGTTATGTTGAGATTCAGATATTTCAGTGTTTACTAAAACATTGTGTTGCTCTGGTCTTCAATTGCAGCTTCTGCTAGTTTACTGAAACGTTATTTATAAAAAAGCTTTTATTGCTTGTGGTTTTAATCTGTCTACAGAAACAAAGCTTGCAGTCTGGAAGATCTGTACAACCAATTTAGTCCTTAATTCTTTAACTTATCTGATGCCTTGTTTTGACACGGCCATAAAAAATATCACTTTGTCTTTAAAATCACAACTTGTTAACTCCCAAGTATCTCACTCATTGTAACTCAGTATTTTTTTCTGATAATCTCTGATTAGCAATACAGTTAATAGAAGACTTTATTTTTCCACAGGCCATGATAGTTTTTGTGGATCCAAAGAACTTCCATTTAGAACTGTATTCTATATTCTTCTGCCTTTGTCATGATCCTGAAGTTCCAGTCAGATATACCATGGCCATAAGCTTCTATGAAGTATGTCTACAGAAATTCTTTGTTGGTTCTGAAGTGTTTCTGTTTTATGTTTTGTTCTTTAAGTTCATGTTTGTGACTGTTCAACCTATAGAAGAAGACTTGTAAAAACCTGCTAAAATGATTTATTTCATCAGAAGTGTTCAGTGTCTTCTATTATGTAATTATAGCCCATAAATACTTTAGCCTGTTGTGCAACATTGTCTACAAAACGGTACTGTGAGGTTAAGAAGCAAAAGCTGAAAGAAACTGAAGATGGTCTAGTACCACTAACAAAAGCGACTGTAGTAATTAGATTATTTGAAGGTTTTGAATGCTATTATAAAATAATGAGGCAGACAGGAGAAAAGGAGCTTGTCACTTCTGTCCTGAAAATCTTTAGATCTAGACAGTCTGCAACTATACTGTATTATCTGAAGACTATTTGCTTGTATTAAGTCTAAGTTAAACACTAAGTCTAAGTTAAAATTTAATATGAAAATACTTGGAAAACTGTGCAGATCTAAAAGCACATATATTCTTATTATTCCACTCAATTTACATAAGTTCCACTTCATTATTTTCGTAAAAGTTCAAAAAAATCTTTGCATATATATTATTAGCAATACGGTATGAACTGCAGAAATGAATATACACTCTCTTCTGAATGTTCCAATCCATATCACAGGTCATCAAGGTTTTCATTGCGTTTTACAAAGAATCTTAGTAACGAAATCCTCAAACTAGCCTTTTATGCCAGTTTGTAGCTGAAGAAAATTGTAAATTAAGCAGCTCACTGAAAGTATTTAAATCAAGAGTAGAGAAATAAATGAATCATAGAATCACCAAGATTGGAAAAGACCTTCCAAGATGACCCAGTCCAATGGTTCACCTACCACCAATATTTCACCACTAAACCATGCCTCTTAGTGCAACAGCTAAATATTTCTTGAACACCTCTAGGGAGAGTGACTCAACCACCTTCCTGGGCAGCCCATTCTGAGGCCTGAGGCGACCTTATTTCTGTCATCTTAAGAAATCTGGATAGGTTTCCATTTCTCTGTGCTTGTTGATGCCTTCTCTTAATAAATGAAAATCCAAGCTAATTATCAAGATAATACTGTTAGCATATCATTCTACATAACTTTTTATCTGATGTATAACACTTTTAGGGTTCTGTCTGAACATATATAAAATATTCTAACTCATTAAAAAAAACCATGCAAAATTATACTTTAATCTGAATGTACATTTAGTGCCAGTCAGTGTATTTTTAAAACCACAACTAAGCAACTTCATGACAGCCACATGTCAGTAAGTTATGGCATTCATTGATGGCTGGGTATGCTTTTCAATAACTGCCTGTAGCTGTTTCCTTGAAGTTTAATCTTGATTATAGAAGATATTATCTTCAATTGGCTCATATAAACAAGGAAAACCATTAAAAGTCATAAGCTAAGTATGCACTATAGCAAAATCTCATTCCTGAAGTTTTTCTCATATTCACTATAAAACCATTTTTTGCAATTTGGAGATGGACTTGTAGTATTTTTTAGAAGTCAATATGTGATTTAGGAATCAAAAGAAAAACAGAACAAATAATTTAGGAGTGAAAACTTCAAGCAGTTAAATCTTAATTTTTTTCTTCTTAAAGTGTGACATAGCGTTAAGACTAAAACCATATTTATCAGTCAGGTAACAAGTCTGTTTCTTGTTCCATATTGTCTGTATAAGCATATTTTTAGTGTGATCAACAGGGGAGTATATGACTTTAGAGGGTTGATAGTAAAAAATTGTTCTGCTGACAAGTAAGCACATGTAGGGTAATCGCTGTAGTGCCAGGGAACTAAAGTATGGTTTACCTTGTTATCTTATGTCTTTTTTGTTTGTTTCCTTGTATGTTTTAGGTTGCTAAGCTTTTAAATTCTGGTGTGTATACAATTCAAAAAGAACTGGTTACCCTGTTACAGGATGAGTCACTGGAGGTAATACGTTTTCTTTGGAACTTAATTTTGCTTGTTACACTGAAGCGATCGCATCGATGTTTAGGAACTCTGCAGGAAGATGAAACAGTAACTGCTCACAATCACGAACAACTTCTCTGTTTCCTGCTCTTCCTAAGGATGCAAGCGTTTTGTGAATAGAAAGGAGGAAAATAAGGTGTTTGAATTCAGTTAACCCACACTGCATTAATTTGCTTTTCAGAACATTCATTTTAGATGTGTTATTATTTTATTATTTATTACCTTACAGATTATGTGGAAATATTTTCTTTTGATACTGCACTGAAATATTTCTTGTCAACATTCCAGGTTTTTACTTTCTTTTATTTGTGTTTCTCCAGTAGAAGAAGAGATGAAATTGTGTGTGGTTCAAAGATCAACATTTCTAGAAAGGATTTCGGTGCAAAACCTCTGGCCATTCCAGAGACGGTTCAGTTTAGTGAGCCTTGGTTTCAACCTATGTGAAGAATGAATCACTTGATTATATTTAACAGACAGTATAGCAAGAATTGTTTGGATTGGTCTTTTTTTTTTTTTTTTTTTTTTTTTTTGTGACAAAGTTGGACTTTCCTCTGATACCAGTACTTGAGCATTTCATGCTGGTTTTATTTATTTGTTTTTCTATCTGTAGGATCTTTGGATATGGCATGGCAAATTGAATTTTCCTTTGACATGCTGCTTTTTACTTTGGTATTTTCTGTTAGGCATCCTCAAGGGAATTAAGAATGTTTGTAGAATATCTACTTATAGCTTATGAAATTCTGATCTGTTTTAAAAGATTTCTCAACTCCAACACTGGAAAGCTGAGACTCAGAAGCAGCTGGTGGTTTTGAAAAATTTCTAAGTTATGTAAATAGTAAAAATACTCAGTGCTACAGAAATCCAGACTGGTAGCAAGTAATATTTAGTATATACTTTTATAGTCTAATTTCAAACCTAGTTTCTGACCTTTGAAAGTAAGATCATTACTAATTACTATATCACTAATAAAGGCTAAATATTCTGTTCTAATTTATCGATGAATTTATGCTGTGATGCCTGTGCTGTTCTGCAGCACAGCTGGAGAAATCACAGTGCAAACTGTTGCCATTCACAATAAGTCTCCCTCCAACCCTGATAGAGTAGCAGTGTTAAACGCCAGCATGCCAGGCTGGCAGCAAAGTCTTGTGGCTTTTATTTATTTTTTATTTTTTCAATTGGTTGGAAACAGAAATGCTGAGGTACTGACAGGCTGACTCTTGTTCTTACCCCTGCTATCAAAATGGTTCCAAAGAATGTTTATCAATCAGGTGATAGGCACTTTATATATAAAAATATAAATATAAATATATTTTTAAAAATATAAAATTGTCTTAAAGATTTAGCTGGCAAATATCCAAAATACATTTCTTCGTGGCTGTTAAGACTCTTACTTAACCATCTGTGAAAGACAGATCTTTTAGAATGCATGAATGTTCATTTTTAAGTATTGTACTCTGGATGTTTCAGAAATCTCTGAGTGTGGTATTGATGTGAATCAAAGCTATAATTCTATTTTTCTAATATGAAACCTATAATACTTACATTTCTATATTAAAATATCAATTTTAAATCCCTGTCCTCATTAGTACAACTAAGTATAAGTTGCATCTTTTTTTAAAAAAAAATCTTCTGCATTGATGTAAGAGAGCAATAACATAGGAGATGTCAGCAGGGATATTACTGGTGAGAGACATAAATTGGCACAAGTTAATTTATAAACCTCATTCATGCAGCCTTTCTTTAAATAGGTTTTAGATGCTCTGGTAGGTCACCTTCCTGAAATCCTTGAGCTAATGATTAATGGAGGAGAAAACAGTGGATCAGAAAGCAAGGTGGGTATTCTCGTGTTTCATAATTTACTTTCTAAATGTAAATTGAAGGTAGTAGGAAAGTTGTTTCAGGTGTGTGAGGATCATTCTTGATCATTTTCTGCTTTGGAGAAAAACAGAGCTTTTTTTTAAATATTTTTTGCTTGTAAAATTTAATATAATTTTTTTTTTTTGAAAGATTGGATTTAGTGTAATGATGAACAGCATATCTATGCTCTTTTTCCAATTAAACACAGATTAGCTGAAATAGATCAGATTTTGCAACAGAGTCATTAAGTTGAATCAATATTAGCAATATTTAAAGAGAATGGATTCACGTTAAATGAGTGACTGTTAATACCAGTTATTATTTGTTTATTTTGCATATTGATGTGGCATCTACCTACAGTTGCCTTTTCAGACACAGTTGCTGGCAGGAGGTAGCATATTTCCTGAGGTAAAGGTACTGAACTAGGACTTCAGAGATCTGAATTCAGTTCTCAACTTTGCTGATTTAATTTTATTTGGCTCTGGATGATGGTTTATTCAGGAACTCCTAACATGTAAAATGGAATGTAAAATATCATGTCTTGTTTCAAAATGCTGTTTTAAACATACTTCCCAAACATACAGAAAAACTGAAATATTCCAGCAGACCAAGAACTGAATGTATTTTTTTCTTATTTGGACACAAGTTGAAGATGTATTTCTCTTTGTGAGATGAAGGGGCTGGAAGTGAAGGTGTGTTTATTTAAGTGCCAGAACAGATTTTTGAGTAGTTACCAGTAGAATTTACTGTGTGTGAGAGGCTGTGTAATCCTGGTCAGGTTTTATTAAAAGAAGTGAGACCTACTGGAAATGGTCACAGTGTAGCTGATTCTGGCTGAGTAGAGGAAGTAGTTGGCCACTTAAAATCTTTCCTTCCTTACATTGTTGTGCCTTATTTTTAAAGCTTAGTAATGTGCCATGCAGGTAGAAGGTGTAAAATTATGTTTATATTTTTATTTCTAGTTACTGTCTATTCCTGACTTGATTCCTGCATTGACAACAGCAGAACAGAGAGCAGCAACTTCCTTAAAGTGGAGAACTCATGAGAAGTTACTACAAAAATATGCGTGTCTCCCTCAAATCATATCAAGTGATCAGATTTATTACCGTTTTCTTCATAGAATGTTGACAATCATTTTGACAAATGTGAGCCTGCCTCTTTCTGGTTCTTCATTTTTTTAAAGTATTTAGAGCACTTACCACTAGGTATTTTTAGCATTATGTTTAAATTTATCTTAAAGTAATATTTCTCACTGCATATGCGATATCAGACTGTTTTATTTCATATAAAGCTGAAAAAATGCTGAGAACTTCTTTCCCCTTATTTGAGAAGCAAAATTTGTATTGACAAGTTATTGTGTTCCTTTTCCGACACTCTTCTTTCCTTGCTTTGTGCTCATTATCAGTGTGCTTCTAGTAAATTGAAAATCTTTTTCCTAGTTTCACTGATTACTTTGCATCATGTTCCATTCTTAGCGAGAACACTTCAAGTCTAAAAGTGAGCAATCATTTAGAGCTACTGATCTGAAATTGTAGTGAATTGATTCAAGAGTGAAATTGTTCTAAGAGATGTTGTAAGTTATGTTTTCTAACGCCCACAATATAGCAGATGGCTTCCAAACATGGAATAATTTAAGAATCAGATAAATAAACAAGTTAGAAAGAATAAAGAAATGTCTCATAAGTTGGCTAAAATTCCTTTTTCTCACTAATGTTTATGCCTATTTTATTCTAAGATGTATATAGGCTGCTCCAAAAGTAATGCCTCCTATTTATATGCATTGGAACAACAAACAGGTACATAGAGAATAATAACACTTTGATTGAGCAAAGTCTCAGCTACAAAGCACTGTTTTTCCGTATCGTTACCACCATTAGCTGCGCATTATGAGCCGGCATGCCATGCTCATAAATATATGCACCATTGGAGGTGACCCAGTTTTCTACAACTGCTATGGTGGTGTCATTGTTAGGAAAATGTTGTCCATGCAGTCCATCTTTCATCAGCCCAAATGATGAAAATCAGAAGGTGACAAATCCAGACTGTACCTAGGATACTCCAGCCAAGATTGGTCCTCTGCTCCATGGTCTTTAAAATGGTGTGGGGTCTGGAGTTATTATGTTGCGAGAGAAAGACTATCTTTTCTGGTTTGATGCTGGAAGTTCCAGAGTTCCTTCAGCTTAGTCAGTATTGTGATGCAGTGGTCAGAATTGATGGTCCTGAGTTCCAGGAAATCCAGGAGGATCACAGCTTTCCTATACAAAAAGACAGTGCACTTGTCTTGAACTTCTTCTTTGATGGGGAACTCACATCGTCGCTCCATGGAATGCCATATTGACTCCAGCTTGTAGTGGTGACACCAGTTCTTGTCACTGGTAATGATGTGGTCCAGGAAACTGCCACCTGCAGCCTCCTAATGGTTCAGTGGGTCCTGACAAACTTATGATGTTCTTTCTGTTTCTGCATGAGCCTTCACTGGACCCACCTTCAGCAAACTCTGCAATATTCCAATGTTACCACCATCTTTTTCAAGACATTAAAGCTGACATTCAGTTCCATATGCAGTTCCCTGGTTGTAATTCTCTGATTTGCATGGATGAGCTGATTGAGTTGCTCTGCTTGGAGACTGGAACCTCGATGATCCCAAACCCTGAGCATTCTATGGTTCATTTTGTTGTGTGACAGCTGTATACAGCCTTCTAGATGCAGTTTGTGTTTCATGTTACGGCTACCACTGCTGAAACACACCACCCACTATTTTGTTTCTTTCACATCCACTGTTTGGTCTCCATAAATGTTCAGCAAGCATCAATGAATGTCAGTGAGTACCATTCTTTCCATGTGGATGAATTGAATTCTGCACCTTTGCTTTATCCGCACTCCCATGTCAGGTGCTGTTTTGTCACAGTGCCTCTCTGCTGCCATCTGTCTCACGGCAACAAAATGTTATGGAATATTGGTGGGAAGGTTCAACTTCTACCATACCACCACCATCTGCCTCTGGTGCTGTGGTCCAACATCATAAAATAGGAGGCATGACTTTTGGATCAGCCCTTGTATTACTGCAATGCTTAAATGCTTTATATTTATTTTTGTAAAGGTGAGATGGAGATTGAATCAGGATTTCTTATTTAGCAACAGAAGTAGGAGGTGAAAGTTCAAATAAATCAATTATAACTTCACTAAAATCAATGAATAAAGCTTTTATTTCTTTGGTTTTGCCACTGATATTTGAATTAAAACATGTATAGTTAATAACCTGTATTGGCAAAATCTTCACCAATCTGATTTTGCATAACAAACATAACTTGATTGCTAATAGATACCAAATAACTTAAGTTTTTCCATAACAACTCTGTATATTGACAGGCTTCACAGGAATTGTATTTGAGTTGGCTTGTGTTCCTATTCTTCCATTCTCCTTGATAGGCTGCTCTTTTCTAAGCTAAGTCCTAGGCTTTATTCTCAGAGAGAAAGCCTTGTGGGAAGTGAAGATAAAATGGTACAACATAAATTGTACTTGATTGAAACATATGGAAGATTAAAATTTCAGGACCAAATTTCCCAGTAAAAAAATAAGTGCAAATAGTTGCACTTACAAAGGAGTCTGTTATGGCAACTATAAATCTATTCAACTTGATAAGAGTTTGGGTTATAAAAAGTAATAGAAATCTGAAAAGACTGCATTTGTAGTTAAAATTGCACTGAAGAAACATGAAATTTTGAATGCCTGTTAATCTTGACTGTGTTTCCTTTATTTCTCTTAAGAATGTCCTCCCAGTCCAAAAAGCAGCTGCTCGAACTCTGTGTGTTTATTTACGTTATAATCGCAAACAAGAACAGAGGCATGAGGTTATTCAGAAACTGATTGAACGTAAGACAATTTTTCCTTGTTTGCTTAGAGATGCAAGTTAGTATTGGCTGAAGATCAGTTTATGGTTATATGCTTTCAGTGTAATTTCCTGCCATCATTGGTGGGATTGCACTTAGAAGATATTTGGTTGCTCACTCTTTCACCACTGAGAACAAAATTTGGATATGTGAGGAGTATGTTTGGGTGAAAGAACTGGGAAGAGGCAATGTGGGAACTGATATTGTACCAGTGCCCCTCCAACCCTACCTCTTGAATCCAAATCTGTTTGGCAAGGGGTGCTGCAGTGCATAACCGAGTTTCTCTATAGAATTATAATTCTCTGAAGGCTTCAACATAAGAAGTGCTGAATAAAACATCCCAGAAATTAATTTTTGAATAGGTTGGTCAGATGAGTAAGTGGAATTTCTGGCTGATGTAAGTGGAATTTCTGGCCAATGTTATGTGTTTTAAAGACAGATTAGAAGGTTCAGTTATGCTCATTAACAATTTTTAATGTTTGCCGGGTAATTTTAATGTGCGTGACATCATCTGAAAGGCATACCAGGCTTTGTTCAACAAAGAAACCAGCTCATTTGCTAGTTTTCATTTTTCAAGTGATTAAAGGAACAGATTGGATATCTGAAAAAAGTGCTCACTGGCAGAAACGGTTACTGAGTTCAGAGCCTAGGCTTTCATTGAAGAGTGTCATCTTTGAGTCAAATGCTAACCTTTGAAACGTGTTCTAGCTGACAATAAAAATGTTTTACAGATAATATTTGTGGATTGTTATTTTTCAGAACTGGGCCAAGGAAAAAGTTATTGGAACAGACTTCGTTTTTTAGATACTTGTGAATTCATTATGGAACTCTTTTCAAAATCATTCTTCTGTAAATACTTCTTTCTACCTGTGCTTGAGCTTACACACGACCCAGTGGCAAATGTGAGGTACTGTACTAAAAGTATGTGACAATGTACAGGAAAAAAAACCTAAATAATACATTAACAAATATTATGTTTCTTTATGGCTTGTTTTAAATAACTGTGCCTAAATAAGAATGTACAGTGCCTCATGTGTGACTAGTTCTAAAGTTGTGGAGAAACGTATGGGCATGACATTAAACCACAGAAGCAGGTCAGTCTGAGTGTCTGGGGCGCTGATCAAAAGTGCTGAGCTAAAGGAGACAGCACTAAGTAAGAAGAAAAAAATAAACTATTTCATGGGTCTGAGGAAACAAACTTAACTTCATTTTCCATTAATTTCCATCAATTTCAACATACTGATATATAAAGATGAACACACAAGGAATTATTTCAGTGGTCATAGTTTAATAGTGAACATAGGCTTTATCTTATGTGGAAGTTTTCTACTTCATTGTTAAAGTTAATTGAAAAAGAACAGGAAGATATAAGAGGATTTAGTACGTTTTTCATTTTTATGCTGTATTTTTTCTTTAATTTCATAGCGACTTTTTTTTTTTTTTTTTTTTTTTTTTTTTTTTTGTTTGTTTTTTTTTTGTTCCCTAAATAGCCTGAGACCAGGCAGTTCTGAGACCAGAAGGAAAGTTTATTTTGGTGTTCTTTTGTCATGTATTTTGTGTGATTTTGCACTTTTGTTTCTGATGTAATTCATGTTGTCATCCTTAACATGTCTAGATATCTAATAATGATGACCTATGTCAGCATACACGTGTGCATTCAGTAAAGTTCACTAAACTCAATGTTTAAGTAGATCTTGTGTTTGTTATAGCTACCACATCTCAATTCAACGGGGTTGAAAAAAAGTATTGGTTCTTTACATGCAATTTCATGTTCTTGTGTTAAGATAACAGAAAAAAACAAAACAAACAAAAAAATCCCTAATTTTTTGTCATCATAAGTAGCTTATGGCTTTTAAAAGCAGTTCAGCTGAAAGCTCTACTGACACATTATTAATATTTAATGGAAATTTTAATTGACTTATAGTCCTTTACCTGTGTTCTACCATAATTCTTTGTGAAGGTTGAAGTATTTTGAAGGTATAAAAAACAGGAAAAAATTGTATAAGGAAGATCTTTGAATATTGTTAATCACAAAGCTATCCTCCCTGACACAGGACTGCCTCTGAGCACAGACAGTACAATCTGAGAACGGCAGAAATTATCACCGTACTGTCTTTCATTTTTTTACGTTTAATTCTTCTAGATTAAAACAGTTTGCAATGCAGTTGCAGTCAGGTCAAATACAGAGTATTTTGTTTCTCTTAAATGCATGAAATTCTTTTTATTTAATCCACAGTGCCTTTCAATTTTATATTTATAAAAAGCAATACATACATTTTCCATATAACCTGTTTAGAAGCAGTACCTGGGGATTAAGGCGGATCAATTACTTCAGTCCTCATGGAATTTGGTTTGAAAGCACCCACACTTGAGTTACACAGAGGCACTGTAATGACAAATGAAAGTGCACCACCAGGTTGTCAGACCAGAAAGGCTCTTAACTTTGAATTTTGTTCTGGGTTAATTTGTATAAATAATTTTTCTCCCTGCATTTACTGCCTTCTAGAATTGCATCCTCACTCCATATAGCAACTCACAACTTCTACTGGGTATGTAGATCCTTTTGAAAACCTAGAGATCAGCTTATCTTGTGAGGTTTAAAAAAATAGTAAAAAAAAAACCTGTTCAACTACAAATATGTGACTGTGGTCCCAGTCTATGAACAAGTTTTTTGAAAATATTTTAGCATATCTGGGAAGAGTGTGTAAGCAGAAATTGCTTCTGAATAATAAGGCCTAATAATTATATGCCTTGTCTTCAGAGTTTAGGTTTTTAGAGTCAAATGGTAGCATGCAAATCAAAAATAAATTTTTATTAAACTATCTGTATCAAAAGGTGATTTTCTTTTCCTTTGGTAGAATCAAGCTGTGCTATTTGTTGCCAAAAGTTAAATCTACTCTGAAGATTCCCACTGATAAACATTTGCTTCAGCAGTTGGAGTTATGTATACGGAAACTTTTGTGCCAAGAGAAAGACAAAGATGTCCTGACTATTGTAAAAAGAGTAAGCAACATTTTGTATTGGGGTTACTGTTAAAAGGCAAAGATGATCAAAGTTTTCCTTTCTGTCTCTTAATGTAAGAACAGGAGACTAAAGACCTCTAATGACTATTTGTAATTTTGGACAATTAAGAGAAGATGTAATGCGTTCTGTCAAATTTAAGAGAGGTGGTGTTTTCTTGGTTACATACATTGCAGTTATTTTCTAGTGACTTGAATTAAAGATTGTATGTCAATTAAAAAATAGATATGGCTCAAGACAGGACTAGGATGACCTAGTAAAAAATCATCAAGAGCCTTCATGGTAAATGTGTTGAGCTAGTCATTTTATCTTACAAAAATAGAGAAAGCATTTGCAGGACTTTCAAATGTTACAATACCTTTATAAAGTAAAATTCTCACAAAACATTAAGTCATGTTTGTGCTCAGTCTCAAAGAAGCTGTGGAGTAGCTAAAATAAGTAGTTCTCTCATGGGGCCAGTCTGCAGGAGGGAGTGGATGAGCACCTGCCTGCTGTGCCTCCATTATCCTTTCAATCTTACTTTTTAGGCCTCTGCTCCAAGCTCCCCTTCAGTGTATTTTGAGTTACGTTTTGGTGGTCTATTAGTCCTTTAGTGTGAGGCTTAGTGGTGCTCTCAAAATACTCTGACATTTCTTGAAATGAAGCATTTGTAGCACAAATATTGAAGCATAAGCTTCAAATGTTTAGGAAGAAAGGACATGCTTAATTTTGAATACCACTATTCTAAGCTTTCTCATCTCCACAGATCTGAGTTGGAAGTGTGGGTTGCTGTTAAGTAAGGATAAATAATACTTTGATTTTCTTTATAGACAGTGTTAGAATTGGACAGAATGGATATCTCTTTAGATGCTGTAAGTACTTACTAGTTTTAGTATTTACTAACTACTTTTTATTCCCATTTTCACATAGTGATTTTTTATTTTTATTGATTCTATTTTGAAGTTTCAGAAAAGATTTTACGAAAATGATTTATTGGACCAAGAAAAAGAAAGACAAGAACATCTCCTTTTGGAAATGGTATATTTTATCAGTACGATGTCTTTTCTTTATCTTTTTCAGTAGTTTGTAGCTAAATATTACTGAGGCAATAATTTTAAGGTAGGGAAGGCACGTTACAGAGAAACTCGGTAGGTTCACAATCTGTATGTTATTTCATTTTACATTTTAAAATAAGGGTAAGTCCTCCAAAATATCACACAACTTTTTTTTCTTTGCTACTAAAATTTCACTATGTCAATTAGAAAGGTCAATGGGAATTACTTAATAAATATTCAAACATTACGCCTCTGTAGTTCTTTAGTCCCAAGAACTACAATGCACCTTTGAAATCTTCAGGGAGCTTACTGATTTGTCAGGTATGTATGATGTAATAAGTTCAATAACGAATGAAACATGTCAGAATTCATACACAGCCTCTATAAGCAAACTTAAAATCATAATATCTTTTTTCTACAATGATGCTGAAGGGGGTGATGTAGATGTTACAGACTTCCCTGTTAGCCAGAAAAGGGCATCTGCAACCTGACCAGAGGGAGTCTGAGTGTAGGTCTTACAGAAAAAGGCTTAGGATTTGGAAGAGAAGTCTGCAGAATACTTCTCCTGCTTACAAACCTAATTATCATCAGCTATGACTGTAAGCAAAAGAGACAATAGGCACTTCATACATCTTCACGGAACCTGAGCTGGATGGCTTGCCAGAACTGTGGCCCTCCTCTGCAGTCTAGTGTGTGAGAAGCCAAGAAGCTGACAGGCTTAAGAAAAGGCCAGGTTTCATTAGCGCAGTTCTTCTAACTTCTTGCAGAACAGTTTTTCTACAGTGAGCCGGAATAGGTTCAAGACTGTCAAGAAATTGTTGGTGTTTCCTCAGCAGAGTTGTCACAAAGCCTGCATTTGTGGCCTGCTTTGATATCAAGAGGTGCTATAGGCTCTCTTCTGCAATGCTAGTTTTCTTAATTTGTGATACGTGTCTCACATGCGTCCTGCCTCCTTGCATTCAAGGTTCAAACTTTTGTTCCCAGGATACATACTCATCTGTACACACGTTCAAATCTTGATCTTAGCTTTAGCACTTTTGAGGAAGATACAATTACTGTTTCTTATACTGGAAGCATTTGGAGGGCTGTGGCAAAGTAGTTTCCAGTGAGCTTTGCGCTTTAGTCTTTGATAACATTATTTTTTTTACCCTATTTCTACAGCTAGACTGCAGAAGAGTGCCTGTGTTTCTGTCATGTGTGAGATAGATATGGGCGTACCTTCTGTATCACAGAGATCTTACTTGCCATATTCTGAGAGGCATACTTTTGAAGAATCGGTGGCGTACACAGAGAACTGTGGCATGTCACGGTCCTGAATAGAAGAGAAGCCACAGATTTTAATAGTGCTTAATAAGATTATTAATAAGTTTCCTTAATTTTAAAGTGACTTAGTAAATTCTGTATTCCAGCAACCTTGACCTAAATTACTTACCCATTTTTGTGTGTGGAGATTTACTTAACTTTTTTTAATCACTTAGATGGTAATTAAAGTGAAAAAAAGAGAATGTCGTTAGAATAATTTTGGTTCACTTTGCATTTTTGTTCTGAATGTAGTAAAGAAGATAAGTTAATATTGTAACTTTTTGAGATTAGATTGAAACTCATTGACCAAGAATCCTGAGACAAGTATTGGCTTGAAAATGTGTGTAGAGTTGTATTGATGCCATATCCTGTATGTGGACGTGCTTTTGGGAGGTATGCTAAGGCTAGGTAATATTGCAGAAAAACAAATATATTCCATAAAATGAAGTATTCCAATACTTAGTTTTGTTTTACATAAAGACATATCAACTTTGGATGTTTCTTTTAGACCTTCAAAAAGTATGTGATGCACTTCACAGCTTGAGAAAAATATTGATATTTGAATTAATAATATATTCAATTACAGTTGGACTAGTATCTCTGTATACTTTAGTCACATCTAGTATTTTGTGCATGTTTGACTATCAAAGAAAAGTTTTGAATGGGAACTTTATCTCTGAGGCTCCTTTGCAATTAAAATCAACATTTTCGGTGTGATTTATATAGTAATTGTACCCTGATTTCACTCTGTACTATTTAATTTGTTCTCTGGACATTCATTAGGCTCTGCAGTAAAGAGCCTTTATGTAGGAAAGAACAGAAATTAACTGGGTTTTTTTTTTTTTGTTTTTTTTTTTTTAAATTTTTTTTTTTTTTAATGAGATGGAAGCATGCCCTTTTTTGAAAACTTCCAGCCTAGTTGTAAAACAATTATTATTAATAATAGTGGTAGTAGTACTACCATTATTATTGTTGGATGAGTAATACTAAAGTAAGTTATTCATTTCTTAGGAACAATTAGAAAAAGAGAAGCAGCAAAACGAAGGAAGATCTGCAAATATTAATGACAAAATATTTGAAAAGAAGCGTAAGTTTATTAGTGTGCATGTTGTTTGTACGTATTTTACTCTTACATAGGTAGGAGAAAAGGAGGCAGAGAGGAGATGATATTTATGTTAATACCAGAACTTTAGAAAAACTAAAGTTTTTTCTACATTCTTTTAAAGATATTTGTGAAAATTTATGAAAATGGGCCTAGTTGTGCTAGAAGGGAAAGCTTTTGAGTTTATTAATGAAACATCTGACAGCTTTCATTTCTCTGATATCTTTCATTTTAGGATGTAATTTAAAAGCTTGTCAGTGATATTAGTAGAACTGGATTAAACATTATTTCTGCACACTGCTGTACTTGTAATATGCTGTGGATCTTTTTTTGTATTTCAAGTATAGCTATTTAACACAGAGGAGTATTAATAGTAGGCTTTTTATTTATTTATTTATTTATTTATTTATTTATTTATTTATTAGGAAGAGATAATAAAACATCATCAATGTTGGCAAAAAGTATGACTCTTTCTTCTTCTGGGAGCTCTTCTGGTACCTCAACAGGTGAGGATTCTTTAAAAATCCTCCTAGAAAGGGGTTAAAACCCAACTGTCATTTTTGTGGGTCAGGAAAATAATTCATTCTTAGAATGGAATGGATTTACTGCCTTTTAGTTTTATTTTATTCTTTGGTCTGTAATAGGCAACATAATGCATACTTACTGTTATTAAGGTATTGAATCAGTTTCTTCAGCTAACATAGGTTGACAGAGTATGTTATTAAAAGGTGTTATTTACTGAGTAAATGCAATGATTTCTACACTAAAATTGTTTATTACTTATAATTTTAGGCAAAGAAGACAAAAAATCCAAGCTGGTTCGAAGCCAGTCTTTCAGTACTCAAGCACTGCATCCAAAATACAGCAACATAGACAAGTGTTCTAAGTATCTTTTTTATATTAATTGCTTAACTGATAGGAAGCTGTTAAGAAATACATGCATCTGAATCTCTAGAATTCAGTGTGTTCTGCTCACTGTATTGTGACCTAAATTTTCAGCTCTCTGTTTAATTGGGTAAAGTATACAATTTTGAATTGAGGGAGAAAAAAGCATCCTATGGCATACTACAAATTCTTCAGAATTCCTTTTAAGTTAATGTATACCATATCATATATGAATTTGTTTTCAATATTAATTTTTTGATCTAAATTGTTTAGGAAATGTCAACATAACTTTCTCATTTAATTTTTTACAGGTAAACTTAGAAATAAATTCAAATATTATCAAACAGCAGGATGGAAAATTATAATATCAAGAAGAGTAATTACGAATTTTCTTTTGTTTGTTTTTTTTAAGTAAAAGCTCTGCTACAGGATATACATCTTCACTATCAGGAATGGGGAAGGGTTGTATGTTATCCTTTAGTGGTAAGTAGGTTATTGTTTTATATATACGTTCATTTTTTGTGAGGTTGTTGAGTATGTGGGTACCATCAAACAGAAATTATATTCCTAAACAACATAAAACAATGGGTACCCACATGAATGAGCAGTTAAGTTTTAGTGTAGTTGGTCTATTTTTTTTAATTTATTTTTCATCACTTCCTATTATTTAAAGTTATAGTTAGAAAGAATAAAATTAAACATGAAGTTGGCATTTCTTGATTGGCATTTTAGTTAAAGTAAGAAAGCTGATTTTGCAATTTGTCTCTGCTTGTCTTACGTGAAAAAAAGACATATCATGTACAACCTCTAATGAATTAATTGAGAGAGACCACTGTCAATGCCTTTAAGCTCTCTCTGCTTTTGAAGAGTTTGGATGATAAGTTTAGATTAGAGATGAGAATGAGATTAATTGTTTTCAGGAGGAACTTTTTTCCATTCACTACCAGTAGACATTAGACAATTAACTGATTTTTCATGAAATTACTTAAGAAGTGAAGTGGAAACTATTCATGTACAGCAAGTTAATCTTTTGGATTATTCCTATAGGAAATATCCCAGTGTTGCTATAGTAAAAACAGCTAATTCTGCTCATTCTCTGGTTGTTATTTTTTTGTTTGTTTGTTTTCAGACAAAATCCTTTGTCTAAACTTCAACTCTATTTCAGATGATTCATTTCGGACTCGTTCCACTGGTAACAGTGGGAATGCTACCTTTTCTTCCAGTTCCTCACTCATAGCTTCTCGCAACTCATTTAACTCAGCTGACCAAAAGAGCAATGGAAATAAAGAGAGCCAGTCCCGAAAGATGAGCATGTAAGTGGTAGACAAGAGGTCCAATTAAACTTATGGGTAACAACTTCCATGGGGACTCTGAAGAGCGCTGTAAAATAAAGCCTATATTTATGATTTTTTTTAAACAAGGTTTTCAAATGCAAAAATAACGGGATAGAAATGTGATGCATGCAATTAGAAGTACTTTTAAGATTGCTTTACCTTCCCTTTTTAATTAGTATTACCCGTCATTTGCTTTGCACGTGCCCACTTTCAGCTGGTAAATTATGGGGCAGGTGAAAAGGGACAAAGTGAAGGATAATGTATTGGTTTGTAATAATTACAGTCACTGTGATTTAGCTGCTTGTAGTTGGAGAAATAGAATGCATGTATTTAATTTTTCCTTTTCCTTCTTTTTGTCCGTTTATATGTGTTTATGTATTACTATCTAAGCGTTAAATGATGAATTTTTAAGAATTATAATGAACTGGTAATGCTAGTTGTTACTAAGGGTACCATTTTTGCCTTATGTTAACCATTTAGATTTAAAAAAAACAAAACGTATCTTAGGCATCTCTCTCAGGATGGTTATCTGTAAACATCAGCCTAAACAGTTCAACATTTTGCAAGATTAAAATGAAAAGTAAATTTGTTTGCTCCTGTAATAGAAGTGCAACAATTTTCTTAGAAAATCTCTGGGTACTTACTCAATCAAATCTCTGTAGAATGTAGTAGCTAGCTTTTTTTCAGATTCCTTTTTCAAAATAGCTTGTAGTTCTGAATTACTGTCATTGGACTAGCTATAATTTTGGACTCAAACTGAGATTATTCTTTGCTAAGTGTTTGCTTTGCCAAAGCACAGTGGAGAAAGTGTAGGAGCCAGATACATAAAGAGAAGTTATTTGGGACTAGTAGATTTGAGTATAACAGAAAATACAACTAGTGTAAAAGGAAGGGCCTTAAAAGTAGAAGAAGGATAGAAGTAGAAGGGTAGAAGAGACTGAGAATGAAAGGAGTGTCCAGAATTTGAGACTCTTACTTGCTGGGCAAAGATAATGGAGCTGAGATATGGAGGCTACACTAGACAGGGAAAAGAGCTGATTTTCCAAGTGTCAGTGGGAAACAATAGTGATATCACTCTTTCTGGTGACTTAAAGAATGTGTAGATATGGTACTGAAGGACATGGTTAGTGGATGTTGCGGTAATGGTTTGATAGTTGGCCTTGATGATCTTAGAGGTCATTTCTAGCCTTAAGTATTCTATGATTATAAGAACTAAGCATCTGTATGAACTCATATTTTTTCAGTTCAATGTTTTCCTTAAAAAAACACAAGTCAAAACAATACTCCTAACTTTACTCACAGACGTGAACTTAAAAAATTGCGAAGTAGTAAAATAAAACCCTCAAAAATTTAAAAAATGTCAAAAATGTTCATCTACATGTATGCATTATATTATGATGCTTTCTCAACTGAAATTTTATCACCTTAAATGTACAAGAAAAAGCTTGCAGTCACCAAATATTTGTAAAACTGTGTTTTCTTTGTAGAAAAAGTTGGAAAGTGAGTAGTAAATAAAAATGAGCACTGCATGTTGAGGATATGTTGCTTTCACAGCAAAAGTATCTTCAGAAGATGCCAAGTCAAATTGCGCTCTATCCCCATCCTTAGCAAAGCTTAATGAACTCTTTGAAATACTTCCCACAGTACTTGCTTTTCATAGGTCATCAGTAGATGGTCACTTATTTCAAAGTTTTTTTCTATCTGTAACTTGACATAAAAACTGATATATTTTGTTTGAATAAAAAGGGAAAGAAAAAAAAGGCCAATGGAGAGCAGCCGATTCCTTTGATTTCAGACAGGAAACTGAAAAATAGGATACCTTGCTTCCAGTCTCAGTGTGCTATACTCACATGAATACCTTAACAGACTATTTGAAAGTTGGTATCTCGTTAAGCACAATGATCTAATGCTTTCTTTGATTCAGAAAGTCCCAAAAATGCTTAGTGTCAGAAAGCAAGAGGATATACCAGGGAACGAAAAACATTTTTAGAGAGAGAAGAAAGGGCTTAGGATGACCTACATTTAGTTCTGAACATGAGTTTTAATTTCTATGTTCTTATGGGAAAATGCATCTCTCAAGTTAGCATAGTGTCTGTTGCACTGTAGAGTCAGTTTCTCTTTTGTAATCTGGTTGAGTAATTAATTGTTTCCATTAAAAAAAATTGGGACAGTTCTACAAGGAAATAGTAAAAAGTGCAAATTCAGGAGTGGTTAATGGTAAATCATAGAATCGCTCAAGTTGGAAAAGACCTTAAAGATCATCGAGTCCAACTACAACCTAATCATACTACCCTAACTCTAACAACACCCCACTAAATCATGTCCCTGAGCACCACATCCAAACGGTTTTTAAACACATCCAGGGATGGTGACTCAACCACCTCCCTGGGGAGCTTATTCCAGTGCTTAACAACCCTTTCTGTAAACAAGATTTTCCTGATATCCAACCTAAATTTACCTTGGTGCAATTTGAGGCCATTTCCCTTCATCCTGTCACCTGTCACCAGTGAGAAGAGACCAACTACTTTCTTACTTTCAGGTATAAAAGTAAGCACCTTTCAGGTACTGGAAGAGAGTAATAAGGTCTCCCCTCAGCCTGCTTTTCCCCAGACTGAACTGCCCCAGTTCCTTCAGTCTCTCCTCATAGGCCATATTCTCCAAGCCCTTCACCAGCCTTGTTGCCCTTCTTTGGACCTGCTCCATCACCCCACTGTCCTTTCTGTACTGAAATGCCCAAAACTGAACGCCGTACTCAAGGTGAGGCCTGACCAATGCCAAGTCAGGGACAGGATTGCTTCCCCAGTCCTGCTCACCACTCCATTCCTGGTACAAGACAGGATGCCATCGGCCTTCTTGGCCACCTGGGCACACTGCTGGTTCATATTCAGCTGACTGTCCATCAGTACACCAAGGTCCCTTTCCATCAGGCAGATTTCCAGCCACTCTTCCCCAAGCCTGTAGGATTGCCTGGGGTTGTTGTGACCAAAATGCAGGACTCAACACTTGGCCCTATTGAAACTCATATAGTTAACCTTGGCCCATCGATCCAGTCTGTCCAGGTCCCTCTGTAGGCAGATCAACACTTGCAAATGCATCCTTGTGACCTTCTTGGCCACAGATATGTTTAGGTGTACTTCTTTCTATATTTCTTTTGATCAGAAAAACAATTCTGGAGCTTTGCTTAGGAAAAGTTTTTCTGAAATATGTATAACCTCAAGAACAACAACAAAAAAAAAAAACAACCCAAAAAATAACCAAAAAAGTCTGCTTCAATGTTTTCTAAGTTAAATGAAGAAAGAAATGAATATCAAAATATATATTCTATTGAAAGAAATAATTCTTACTGAGAGAACAATATGACAATTATGTAAGAGTTTCAATTGAAGGGGTGCTTGTAAATGAGTGTCATCTCATCTATACACTTATTAAAGCAGAAAACTTGTGTGAAAATAATTGAGCATATATTTATACTGTATCATGATGTAAATTTACGCATGTCCTCGTTAAATATTGCACTGATTATCTTATTCTGACAAGTCCTAATTTTTTAGTTTATTGTCTCTGCTGAATGAATAAGGGACTTTGTAATATGTGTGGTTTTTTACTTAATTACTTGTGTCTGTAAAGAATGGAAGAACAGGCAACATTCTGTTGTTGAATAATTAAATACTAACAAATAGAAGTAGTGATTCTTAGTTAAAAGGATGTATATTTGGGCAAAACGTTATTTTTCATTTTTTCCATAAAACTGTTCTAATGGATATCTGCAAAGGTTCACTTCTGACAAGTGTACTTGTAGTGTTGAAGAATTCTCGTTTCCTGTATTTCACGTGTTCATACTGTTATAGGAACTTTTCAAAATGCAAAGTTAATTTGGTGCTTAATGGAGGTCTTTACTTTCCATATTACTTCTACTTCAGAGAATTGTATGCAGATTAATATGTTCCCTCTTCTTTGAAAATAGTATAATTGGAAGAAAAAAAAAATTAATAAGGCCTGCTCTAGTGTTCACAGGCAGGTAGCAGGAAAATGGCCATTAGATTTGGTGTTGTTTGCCAGACCTTTAGTAATACGCAGGCAGCAGAAAATGAAAGAATTATGCTGAAGGACATACCTGTACACAATAGTGGTGGAGCCACAGAAGAGATGAGTGCCTGATTTTAAGCACCTTATGGAATAGAAAGAGTCATAAAGAACATTGGTTGAGTATTTTGTCCCACAAGAGACCTTATGTAAGCCAATTCGCAATCACAGTGTACTGATTTGACTTTCTGTTAAGGAGTGTCCAGTTAGAACATAAGTCATTTCGGAGCAGAAATTGAGAAGATTTGCAAGTACCAAGGTCCATAAAGAATTCTAATCTCTTGTTGTACTGCTTTGCTTTACTGTTTTCTTTCAAATATTTTCATTGATGAATGAGAACTGATATTCTGCTTGAAATTATAATACTGTTACAGGACTGATTTCAATGTACATTTGGTAAAAGCTGGTATTTTTCAGTACTTTATAGATTTACCAATAAAAATATCCAGCTTTATAAGTATCATTTTGCATCTTGTCTATAGACACGCAGTAAGTCTTTGGATTTTATTAATCTTCCAATTAAAACAGTGAATCTTCCAATTAAAACAGTGGAAATTAACTTTGAGAATGACAAATATGGATTTTCCATCCTTTAAAAGGTGGGAGTAGATTTATTATTGCATTGAAATAAATAGCTTAATGATAAAGTAATATCAATATTTTATTAGATTTCTACAACTCATCTGTAAGACATCCACAGTGGTGCATAACAATTTTAAGCATAAATATCCTTAAGTGATGTCTTTCACACAGTCATAATTGCTTCAGGAAGTTGAGCATGTGATTACATAGTTCTTCCACTGATTAGTTATAATAAAATACACAATAACACGTATTGCTTTACTTTATAATATAGCAACAACTTATTGTGTTTTTTCTTTTGCTTGAAGAAAAAACAGAAAGTCAAACTCCTAGATCTTCTGACGGGTTAAGAAGAGAATGGGTGACTGCTGGAAGCAGAAATTTCAAGTGATAGCCTGGAGCAGCACATGGGACTGTAATGCCTGGGGTGACCAAACGCATCTTGCAATGTTAAGACCTTTTAACTTTTAAACAAAATCCCAAGTTGTAAAATAAGTGATGTAATGGTTGCAGACTTCTAATGTTGTAGTGAAATGTAATGAAATGCAATTTCAGCTATGTGCTTTTCACTGCTGTAGCTAAAGAGAGGATTTTGATTTCTTCAGTTATGCCTTTGTAGTTCAAATTCTTGGATTTAGAATGCACATATCCATTACTTAATCAAATCAATTCACAATTTTATTAATTCTTAACATCCATATTTTATTCAAGAAATAGAAGGAATTGTCATGAATATGAAAAAGCAATCCTACATCTTAAAGATCTTTCAAACCTAATTTAAGATCAAAATCCAGACCCATTGATCAGTTTTATATAGATAAAACACAAACTTCAGTAGCATTGTACTGTGATTTTGAAGGTAAAGTTTTTTACACGTACAAAGTAAAGTTCATAGAAATTCTGTGTAAGTTTCGTAGCAGTCTAAAAGGAGATGTCTCCAGATGATATTTAAAAAACGTTTTATTTCATAAGTTTTGTTGTATACTTGCTTTAATTTTTAGTATTTCAAATTGTATTTTCACTTGAATAATTTATAATGATGAATCTAGTTTTTAATTAGCTGTTATTGCAAGCAATCATGCTTCAGTGATGTCATCTGCATTAATGCTAATGTTTCTATCAAAATATGTCTGTGGAAAAACATTCAATTCTATTTTAAAAAGTTCTATTTACGTTAATACTTGAGAGAGAGCATATGAAGCTATTGTCAGCTTCTCTATTTCAAAATGGAAGCAACATAAATATATTAATATAAGAAATAACTGCTTTTTTAACTCTGTTGGTGTATGATAAAGATGATCCAATTTGTGAATGCATATGCGTGTGTGGTTACTTTTTATAATGTAACAATATGAATGATGAGTTTATTCAAAATAAAACTAGGACAATGCTGTACATGCATGTTCTTGAAATAAATATTTTTTCTCAGGGCATCTTTTATAACTAAAATAAAAGCATTTACCTATGGAAAATATTTATTTAACATAGTAATAATGCTAGATTTATGCTGTCCTGGGTGAAGTGCAAGACGCTTTATTTAGCAGCGTTTTATTATCTAAATACTTCAGCCTCTTAGTCCACAGTTGGATTTAAGTGTTTTCTCTTTTTCTGGTCATAAACATGGTTTGGATTCTGTGGAAAAACTCAAGTTTCAGTTTGTGCTGCAGCTTGGTGTAGGTTCCTGCTAATCAGATTCCTTTAAAAGCTGCCTCAAGTATGGTGATGTTTTTGACATTCGGTGATGCAGATGTGCTGGCTCTTCTTAGGTTTGGCTTCTGTTTCCCTGATGCAAACAGACACTTTCCCAGGGCTTGTTGCCTCAACAGCTGTGATCCTTGGGCACCAGAGACTGCTCAGTGTTCTCATTTTGTCTTCTGACAACAATCAAATCAGCAGTACTCAGCTGTAGAACAGGGTCTGTAACTGTTTGGCACTCAGATACGTTTATTAAACACATCAGAACAGTTAGTGACTTCCTAGATTTGAACCCAAGCTATTTCTCCCCTCTATAAGTATATGTATAAGTATATATATATATAAGTACAATAGATGACAGTCTTTGTCTGTCATCTATTTCTTGTTACTGTCATTTGTGTGTCTTTTTTTAACAACTTTATTTAATTCTCCACTCAATAACCCTACCACATATTAAAATCCCACTGTGTAATATTTCAATGCTCTTTTAAGTCTTTTTTTCGGACTGTGTGTCTTCCTTATATAGTACTCCTGGTGTCCTGTGAATCCTTCCATCAGCCCTTCCTGTGTTACTTCAGTTGGATGTCACCAGTACTTCCCAGTTTGCAGCATTGTTTTACCTGCAGCTCACAACACCAGCACGGCTCAGCTGTGAAGTGATGACTATAGCAGCATTCATTCTGCTAATTGTTCTGAGGCAGGAAGCAGTGATTCTTATTTCTGGGTACATACATCCCGCTGTGTGCAGTTAGATTAGATATGCCTTTTTAGTGAAATCAGGTACCAGAGTCTCCTCCGCAATTCCTTTTGTGAGTGGCTTACAGTAATGTCTGAGTTACTGTAAGTGGACAACTAATTGTTTCTGAGTTTTTATTTTTAGAGATGTTTGCCAGCTTTACCCTATTTTTACCCTGTCATCTGCACCAAACTCTTTTGTACCTATTTGGACAGCTTTTTTGGGGAAATATGTAAGCTTAGGTCTTTTAGTTACATAGTTAGGAGTAGCTTTTTTTTTTGCATTGTTTCAAAGTTATACATAGGACTCAATTAAAATGTACTAAATATTCATGATCTGGCTGTTCTTTCTGTAAGTGCTCTGTTGGAGTCACTGCACTACTTGAGTAAGGTGATTTGCAATGGTTTTCAGAAATATTTGACCCTGAAATCCAAAAGGTGTTTCCAAGCTATGTGAAGAGTTTTATTCCAGTTTTGTGGAGGTATGTTTTTTCCTACCAAACTCTGTCTTCATTTAAGTGTAGAGTGCCACGTCCTCATTCTCTCTAATATCTAGACGATAATACACACAGAAATTCTGCATTTAGGAGAGATCCAGATTAGCGTTATGAATACCTGAATAATATTCGGAATTATTTTGTCTTTTGGAGAAAGAATATTTTAAAAGCAGGCACATCATGAAGTAATTTGAAACGTTTTGGAAGAAGTCAGTCTCCTGGACAACGCAGACTTCATGATAGACGATTTCTATAGAAATAAAGATCTCTGTACAGGGGCTGTAAATCCTTTTTAAGAAGCAGGCTTGTTCCTGCTTCTGTTGTTGTAAGTGGCAAAAAATGGCTGACACCAATGTAAGGCTCTTACGCTTCAGTACAACAGAAGATAGTACTAAGTAATATCAAGCTGCAGTGCTTGGGAATGATCTTTCTGAATAACTTGGCATATGAATCTTTGATTTTCATTCAGATTTGTCATTAAAATTTTGAATTTTGAAAGTTTAGTTCTGTATGTTTTGTTTGTTTCTTTCTAATTTGCCTGATAGCTTTTACAAGAAATACTTTTGTCATTTTATATCCTCATGCATTGATCTTGTCACATAGACATTGAAATATTACTAGGATGACCTACTTCTAGGTGGAGAGACAAAACAGGTTTTCACATTTTCATACTTCGCCTTTAATTCTAATGTAAATAATAGTTTAAAGAAAATAAAAATAAAGCCTCTTACGTGCCACAATAAAAACCATTACTTTTATTCACATTTCTGTTGGATCAACTACCCTGCCAATGAAAAGTAAAGTTTTAAAAGTTTCTTCAAAAATCATAAAAAGAAATGGTCTGTCCACTTTTATGACAGGAGGTGCTGAGAATGCAATTATTTCAGACCCAGTAGCTGCTGCAGCCTCAGTTCCTTTTTCATCCACTTCAATGACTGCCTTTTGGACAACCTGAAATGCAGTGCAGAGATAAAATAAATGACAGAAATAAATGGAAACATGAAGAATAAATTTCAAAATGCCAGGGATTCAATTGAAATAGGCCTCTCCTGAGGGTTACAACAAGTAGGTCTGCAATCTAGCACTGTGTGTTACTGGTACTACATATGCTGTCTTCTTCATAAACAGGAGTCAGTGTGGCCATCATGACTGCAATAATTAGGGTTCAGATCGTTACACTTTTCCACAATCCTGAGGCTTCACTTCTAGATCTTGTTCTTGAAGCTGGTGGCGTGAAACAGCCGATGCATTTGTACAGTGCTCCTCTTTGATACTGTACAAAATTTTCACAAAAGTGGGAGGCGTGATTTCATTTCTTGCAAATTCTTAATTGCTGGCTGTGAATTGTCATCCACAGTTGATTTTGTGAGAGGTTAGGCAAATGCACCAGTCTTGTATTTCTCCTGTGTATTTCTAATTCTCGCAGTTGTTAGCACTGAGTAAATATGGACAGCCCTGAACTATGGTCTTGGATTGGTCTTAGGACTGCAGACAGAGCCCAGCAGGATTTGATTCTTTTCCCTTTTCTTTCTTTCAGCCTGCATGCACCTCTGAGAACTTCTCCTTTATTTGGGTCTGTATTGGTGACCTGCCTAGGCAACTTGTGCATTCCTAACTCCCAGACTCTAGGAATTACTGATGTCCAGGAATTCTAGGAATGATTTATGTCAAGGTAGTTGAAAGGCTTTGCTAGTGTCAAGCTCTCTGCTAAATATCCTTAATTAATGAAGATAGCTAGTCTGACTGGCACTTTGTAGGTGATGTATATATTGCTTCTAATATCAGCAAGTACTCTTCAAGCAAGATCACTTCATGGTAACACAAAGTGAACTGCTGAAAACAACAAGGAATAGTTATAGGTCAAAAGGAAAGGAGAAAAGTGCTGCAAATTGCCATTGCAATTCACAAATGTTAAACAGTTTATTCGAAACTGAACATCACTGCAATTTTATTCACTGGATGTTTATTTTTTCTGTGATCAGTTTTCTCAGAAAGGTGAGTCTTTTTTGTTGTTGCAGTTGTTTTTTAAGACATGGCCAGCACAGTTTTGAAAAACTGTACTTGTTTTAGAGTTTTTGGGACTTAAACTTACCTGTTTACAGTATTGATCTTTATAAATTACAGTGTATGAAGCAGTCCATTTGGTACGGGTTGGAATACAATTGTGTTGTGATGATGCTTTCAGGTTCTGTTTCTCTATGACAAGCTGCATACTTCTATAGAGGGATGCATGCTGTATAGGATGTGCAGATTCCACATGCTTGTCAGGTGAGGTTCTTTCCTAATAGTGGGTCTGTATGACATAGTATATGGACCCTCTGTTACTACAATCCAAATAGCAAATAATTTTAGTAGGCTTACCTGGGAGACTGTTATGTATTTTTGATCTGTGAGATGACTAAGATCTGCTGTACGTGCAAAGAGATTTTTAATTCCAAGAGCATAAAGCCATTTCTTCATTTTATATTTTTGTTCTAATTTGAACTTTGGAAATGAAATATCCATATTTCTGTTTAAAAAAAGAAAAAAAAAACTTCAGATATATAGTAAGTTATTGCTGAAAGATGTGGAATTAAGCTTTACACAAACAGTAAAAACAAGAGGCAAAGGTTAAAGATTCTCAGCTGGAATTTAGGCTGCCAGAATATCTTTTTTACTTTGTTGAATGTCAAAGATGCTAGAAATAATTTTCTTCTCAGTTTTTATACACTTTCATGAGCACTTCTAGTGCCCTAATGCTGGGATGACACTTTCAGTTATTGACCACTGGAGAGGCCTGTCACTTCAGGAGTTACATTTAATAGGAGTAATTTGTTTTTACATTTTCAGACTCAAATTTATCCATTACTCTTTTCATTGATAAGTAAAGTTCCATTAATATACACATTTTTATATGTATTTCATAAATATTAGTACAGACATTTATGATGCAAATTGCCTGGCTGTGCAGAATTTCAAGAGAGAAGGCATATGGCAAAATTTGGCAATGCCCTCAGAGGTGTTTCTAACTGAGATGACCAATAGACTTATCACCTCAGAGCTGAAGCTTTTTCAGAACAGATAATCATTGTTCTGCTTTTTTTTTTTTTTGTTGCAGTGGAAATAAAAAACACGAGGGCTGATGTGTGTCAAAGTAGTACCTGCTCTTCATGTTTGCAAGCCAGGATTCCACAAGCTCCATTGTCAAATGGTCTTCAAGTGAAACATAATCTTCCCCCTTTTCTGGGATGACAATTAGCATGTAGGCTTTGCCTTTGTAGGGTAGTTTTATCACATTGCACCTTAAATTCTCATCATACATTGAATTTACTTTATCTGACTTGAACATCATTGGTACTTGCACACTTCTGTATTTGTTTATGTGGAAAGTTTCAATTTCTGTGAATTTTGAATTAAATGGATATAGCCACTTTCCTGGAGAAAGAAAAATGAAATAATTATTCAGACTGGTTCAACAAAATTTTCAGAAGCCTTTTAAAAAAACGTAGAATCCCTTCTGCAGCAAGTTAAAGTGGGTGTCATTTGTGTCTGGGACAACTGGATGATAACTGCAGTATACTTAGTGAATGTTCTTAAAAATTTTTACAGCAGGAAAATGCACCAGATTAACTGCTTCAGTTGTAGGGAAAGGAGGGAAATATTATTCTATGATGGTTTCATTGCCAGTCAAATTCAGAACCCATCTGTGTTCAGAACCAGCAAGTTTAGAATGCCATCTGAGCATCTGTCTTTTATTAACATGACATCTTTTCTGAAAATTTCTACCAGCTGTTCAACATCCTGTTTTTAAGTAATTATACGATCTCTTCAATGGGAATTCAGCAGTGCATTGTCTAAGAAGGTGCTTTTGAATGTGACCTCTTTTAGGCAATTGATTCTGATTTCTGCACTCTCACTCAAACTGTATCACAGCCATTTATTTCTTTTCTCTGGTTTTCTGCAAGGGAAAGTAAACTCAGCATTGGATAAACTGCAATCTTTTGAATCTAAGAGAATAAATAGATTTATGGCTGCAAGGTAATTTAATTTGTTCTCATACATGTTTATTTTAGTGGGGTTTCCACTTTCCTGAGTGCCTTGGACTGCAGCAGGCTTAAGCATGGGTTCTCTGCTCAGCATTCCTCTCTTCTCTTTTGCTGTCTAGCTCTTCAGCATTACTTTTACCTAACCTGGTACCTCTGGCATTCATACAGCTGTTTGCAGTCAAATGTGGGCCTCTGTCACCATCAGGGAGCCCTTTGTCTCTGGTTTCTCTCAAGGAAAAAGGTTCTTGATTGGAAGAGAGAAGCAATTTCTGTTCTCATTAACTTGTGCACTATGGAAGGTCAGACAATTGTTTTTTATGCCCAGTACCTTGTATTTAACAAGCTGTTATGATTAGGATTTCATTTCAGTGGCGAGTAAAAAATTAAAACTTAATCACGAAGAAGGATTGTTCATGGAATTGATACAGGGCCTTTTGTTCTTTATGACTCTGTTGTGTGGAAGAAAACATAGAAGAATAGTGGTTCCCTATCATGAAAAATAATTTCCTGTTAAATAATCTTATTAGAAGACAGTAAATCTATTTAGAGATGTAGGCAGAGCAGGAAATGTTAATTAATTTAAGCTTCCCTTGATGTTGGTAAAGTCAGAGTTCTGTTCATTCTAATAAATAGCAGTTTTCCAGAATGAAAACAATAGTTACCTTTAAAAAAAATGTAGTCCAAAAGTAGCAGTTTAGAATGTCTGTCAACTTCTTCAAAAAGCTCTGATATTTTTCCTTTGGTCCTTTGTTTAATGTTTTGATTTATAACAAACTTCGCTTGTGTGATGTTTTGAAAGTTTACACGCAGGAATTCCATATCAAAGTACTGCTTAGATAAGTTGAGGAAATCTTCCTTGACTACAAAGTCCTTTTGGATAAAAGAAAGAATACCTTGCACAAAGAGAAGTTCTTCATTCATTGAGATGTTATCTTTCAGTTGCTTAAACAGTGCTGGTAAATAATGGCGATCTCTATGCTCCAAAGGATGAAGGTTTAGAGCTTTTGCTATTTGTCTGTGTGTTTCCCCTTCAGCTGCCAGCAAATATGTAGCCATGAGGGTTGATACAGAAAGGGGAGAGATAATTATATTGTTATCAAGTTTCATTGCAATTTTTCGGTAGAGATTAAATCCAAAATTTGCTGTCTTTTCAGTGAAATTGTGAAGAGTAAGCTCTTCAAAACTTTCCTCTTGCAAAGTCTCGGAGTCATTTTTATGTTGATTCCATTCTTCAGAAATACTGAGGTTTTTATTTTTTCCTGAGAAATTCAGCCTCTTGTCCTTCTTTGGAGATTTAGGTTTGATGTCAGCCTTGCTGATTTCAAAACAGATTTCACATAAAAGAAGTAGATAAATTCCAATTTTCATGTTGGTATCCAATAATGAGCTTTTTTCTTTTTTTTTCTCCTTTTTCTTTCTTCCCCCTAGTAAAAAAGAATGGGGAAAAAAGAGAGCAACTTAGTGATTTTTTAGTTTATTTGATTCACAACACAAAGGTCATGGATGTAGCAAGGTGATATTTCTAAATATTCAGTACATATACTGTAAACCTAATATGTTCCTATCTGAAGGATCAAATTTAGACCAGTGGAAGAGAGAAATTTCTAAATTTAGTAAAAGAATTCAGACAGAATGCTATGATCTGCTATTGGCAGTTCAATTTGGAAGTATTTCACTGATTTTCCCTTGTAATTTCTAATTCCTTTAGAAACTGATGTCATCTGGGAGTACAAGCTCTCCAGGCAACAAATGTCAGAAATGGCATTTTCCCTGAATGGTTCTGACAAAGACTAAGGGTGATCTACTGAGAAGATGAGACCTGTAACTTCCTGTTCTTCATTGCCACTGACAAGTGACTTGTAATCTCCTTTTATGTATGGGTCTTAATCATGGTTGCCATTCTTATGAGATCCATCTATTGGTAGTGACCTGAGAGTTACCATTCCATTGCTCATTCATTTGTTACCTCAGGTGTTTTATATCAGTGGCATGCTACATCAACAAGTGTTGTCAGCAACTGCGAGACTGAGAGACCCCCCCACGGGATGTGACGCGATAGGCCCTCTCCCTGCTCTATGATTGATGTGTGGCACGTGCCTTAGGGGCGTACACGAAGCACATAGGTTATATAAGCTAGAGTTCACGTGTAATAAACGCCATTTTGCTGTTCATCATATTGGTGTGTGCGTGCAGTCATTTGGTCCTGGCCTGGTTTTGGGTCAGTACCGCAGGAGGCAATGCAACATTGGTGCCCCGTGTGAGGAACCAGTGCGGAACCCACTTGTGAGGATCCCCCTTGCATGAGAAGCCAACTTGCGTTAAAGTCTCCTGCGTGCCTGCGGAATTTCCAATGCCGTAATGAGGTAATTACGGGTTGGCCGTGGAAGACCGTGGTGTTGCGGTATTTCGCCTAAGGGCGTGCCTGCAGCAGCTGGCTGCTGTGGAAGTTCGAGGGTGGGGATAGCCTGTGGTTGGTGGCAGGTCGCTCTCGAATTCGGGACATCAGTGCCGCGCTGGTGATGGATCAAGTTATTAAGTTGGTCCTTCAGTTCTGTAAGGACTATCACAGCAGGAATGCCCCTTCTAAGAAGGACATTTCAGTTGTACTTATTCGCCTGGAAAAGGAGTGGAATCTTCCCTCCTCTCAGGACATTTTAGATCCTGATAAATGGGATCAGTTTACATCCACGCTTGCGCAGCGTGCGATAGAGGAGCAAAAAGCAGCGGAGCTAAAAGTCTGGGGGTTAATTCTTGGGGCTCTTAAAGCCGCTAGAGAAGAAGATAGAATTCCTGAGACTGCACGCGTTATGATGGGTTTGGAATTTACTAACACCGAGAGAAGTGGCGCGGGAAGCGTACTTTCTTGCAGGTCCCCTGAGGAAGAGAACACCGCAAATATGCCCTCAGCTATGGCGACTAACATCTCGTCCGCACCTTCGGCACCCCCCTTCGCTCCCCCCTTGGCTTCAGCTTCGCATAAACAAGTAGAAGAAGACTGCGCTAAACTGTCTGCACTTTTATCATGCAACACCGGCCAAGTGCAGGAATCCAAGGTCGTTGAAACTCCCCAGCCGTATCCACGACAACCGCTGTATCCTTCTCTGTGTAATCCAATACCACCTGCGGGGGCAGGGAAAGAAGTGAGCTGGGATGGGACACTTGCTGTCTCTTCTCAGGAGGTGGAATGCAGTAACACCCAGGGGGGTGGGGACTGCGGGAAAGGTCTGGGTACGGATTGGTCAAAAGTTAGAGAGGCGGTAGAAGAAAGAACAGCAGAGAGAAAGGGAAGCGATGTAACTTACAGGCACTCGGATGATAACGTCCGGCCAGCACTGTCCACCCTGATCGCGCCTGAAGGAGTAGGTGGCGTGTGGGCAGCGCTGTCTGCTCAGGTTGCACCCGTAGGAGAAAGACAAAATGACGAGAGCCTCCGGACCCACTCCCTGCCACAGCATTCAGACCCACTGATTCGACCCACACATCCTTTCACAAGATTGAGTGTGTATGCAACCAATCAGAAGCCTCTACAACAGTCAGTGCATGATCAAAGGGAGATGGGTCTGAGGGGAGGGGTGCGGAGCCCGCAGCTTCCAGCTGTGACTGAAAAGGATAGCGAAAGGAGAGAGGTGAATTTGCATTTAGGAGTTAAGAGAGATGCACTAACAGATTGTGGAAAGTTTAGATCTAGCCTGTTAGAGGAAGGAAAAGTACTGGAGATCTTCCTGGTAGTAGGGAACAGTAACAGAATCCCAGAAGGGGTACCCCTCAATCCGAAAGACATCACACACCTGATAGATTGTGTAGAGAAACAGGGATTGAAATCACTCCTTGCTTTAAATGCATTAGAAGTCCTGACAGCATCAGGTCTTCTCTTTCCTCGAGATGTAATGAATCTGATGCGCATGGTTTTTAAGCCAGTGCAGTATACATTGTGGGCATCAGAATGGGTTCCCTTCAGGGACAGGTGGCCAGATTGAGGCCTGGAGAACAAGCAACAAGAATTTGCTTGTGAGAGCAATGCTCTCAAGGCTTGAGACATCTGCCTTGATATTGAATAGAATGTTTGTCATTTTTGAGGTACATTCCAACAGGTACCTGAGACAATGTTGGTATATATTGGGAAAGGTTATGTTTGTATAAGGATCTTTGTAATTTCATACTCATAGATAGTGCCACTGGAGCTAACAGCAATCACTCTAATCAGTAATCAGTAATCTCTCTGTCTATAACTTTACCAGTATCGTAGACTTTAATTGTTTAGCATTGATAACATCACATCAGTTATTGCAGCCCCTTGTTATTTAGGCTTGTATATGTTAGAAGATCGATTGACAGAAGCCTTGACTGCGGCCGGTTTTGTTATCTCTGAGCAAAAAACTCAGAGGGGACCAGGAATTGAATATCTCGGGTATAAGTTTGGCCCGGAGATCGTACGACCGATCAGCCTTGATATTCGGCCCCATATTACCACCCTGTGGGATGTGCAGAAGTTAGTAGGGGCAATCCAGTGGATTCGAGGGGCTTTGGGAATCCCACCTCAGCTTATGAAACCCTTTCATGATCAGCTTAAGGGATCAAACCCGAGGGAGCCTAGGGAACTTACTCCAGAGATGACTGCCGCATGGCATGAAATCCTACAGAATTGTATGAGAACATTCCTAACGAGATGGGATCCTGATCGGGCTCTCGAGGTAGCAGTGATAGGTCATTCCCTTGATGCTAAGCCCCGACCTCTATGGTGGCTGTTTTCCGTACAGCCCACACGAGCCTATACTTCCTGGCTTGAGATTCTAGCAATGTTGCTTAAGAAATCTCGATTGCTGTCATTGCGAGCCTTTGCAAAAGAACCTGATGCAATATATCTACAGAGCTCATTTCGTGATACACAACCACTTCCAGATATCCTTCTTACAGCTTTACAGGGATATGGAGGTGCAATTGAATATACTGACTCTCTGCCTATCTTTGAGCTAGCAAAACCCCTCCATGTTTCCCTCCGATGCCGTGTTCAAACTTCCCCTCTGGAAGGACCGACCTTGTTCACAGATGCCTCCTCATCTACTGGACAAGGAGCTGTAGTGTGGCAAAACTCAGACAATAAGTGGAGCTCAGCTATTTTTTGTGACCGGACAGTTAGCGTACAAATATTGGAAGTTATGGCTGTAACAATAGCACTTCGTCTATGGCAAGAAATTCCATGCAATGTAGTTACTGACTCTGCTTTTGCAGCTAAGCTGCTTGCACGCATGGGTCAAGAAGGACATCCGAGTACTACAGCAGCCGGATTGTTAGAAGAAGCGTTGGCCTCTCGCTCAGCTCCCGTGGCTATACTACATGTCCGCAGTCATTCAGAGGTTCCAGGGTTTTTTACAATGGGTAATGCAGTTGCTGACAAGATTGCAGGTACGTCATGCTTCACTGTCAGAACTGCGCATGATCTTCATGCATCTCTTCATATAGGTGCCAAGGCTTTGGCACGAACCTGTTCTATTCCCTTGCCAACAGCTCGTAATGTAGTTCAGGCATGTCCATATTGCAATTCTGCCCCAACTATTGGTGCAGGTGTTAACCCCCGTGGCTTAAAGCCATTGCAAATCTGGCAGACGGACTTCACATGGGAACCCCGTATGGCCCCTCGTCCATGGCTCGCCGTTACTGTAGATACAGCTTCTTCTATGATATCAGTCACTCAACATACAAGGTGCAATTCGACCGCAGCACAGAGTCATTGGGCCACTGCAATAGCTGCCATGGGGTTGCCCAGCCAGATAAAAACAGATAACGGGTCTTGCTTCATCTCAAAATCGACCCAGGAATGGCTGACAGCTTGGGGGATATCTCATTCCACAGGAATCCCTGGCAACTCTCAGGGACAAGCAATTGTAGAACGTGCCAATCGCCTCCTCAAGGAAAAGTTACGCGTCCTAGGTGAGGGAGAAGGGTATCAGAGTGCAATTCCTGTTAAAAGGCAAGCAGAGATTCTATCTAAAGCCATTTACTCATTGAATCACTTTGAACGAGGAGATTGCAGTAGAAGCCCTGTACAGAAACATTGGCAGCCCAAAGTCTTGAGCGAAGGGCCTCCAGTAAAAATAAAAGCAGACAGTGGAGAATGGGAGGCGGGCTGGATGATTCTGGTATGGGGAAGAGGCTATGCAGCAGTAAAACATTGTGAAACGGGAAAAATAGTATGGATACCGTCGCGAAAAATTAGGCCAGACATCAGCAAGGAACTAACTGGAACATAAGTCTTCCCTTTACAGCATTGACTCCTGGGAAGGCCCAGACAACAGACAAGATCGGCGAAAGAACAAGAGAAGGAGTCGCTCCTGAACAGCTTACCCACAAAAGAAAGGTGTTCGTGCTAACGAGGTACCAACTGCTAAAACACATCAGAGGCAGTGGACAGAAAGCCTTCATCGTTGTTCACCACGACACAAGAGAGAGAGACATCACGTCTTAGAGAGAGCAAAGAAGGACGGAGAACACCACTGATGGGAAGTGCTTCTGGGATGGTTCATCAATGCGACGGAAATGTTTAACTCTGTTTAGCTTTATTCTATATTCAGTTATAGTTGCATTAGGTCTAACATTAATATGCTTAGTGCTTATAGTCATATTATACATATAGGCATATAGGTATATAAGTATATAGTCATATTAGGTATATAGGTATATTACACATATATAAGTATAGTGTATGCTGAGACAAATGACTCGTATGGCAAATGCTAAGACGAACAAATCAGCATCATCTAAGAATGCAATATATAGTTTTATGTAGAACTCACGTTTAAGATTAAATCATTAGGATTATTAAGTTAATAGGTTGTCATTAGGTTAATAGGTTATAGGGTTATTAGGGTAGGATTATTCTGCGAATCGGGATGTAACGGGGCAAAGCTTAACCGAGAGGACAATGGCATGTATAGGCGCAATGCGGGGATTTCGGGGTGTACGCGGTTAGGGTCCTCTCGAGTTGTAGTAGACTTTCTTGAGCTTGGAGAGGGGGAGATGTTGTCAGCAACTGCGAGACTGAGAGACCCCCCCACGGGATGTGACGCGATAGGCCCTCTCCCTGCTCTATGATTGATGTGTGGCACGTGCCTTAGGGGCGTACACGAAGCACATAGGTTATATAAGCTAGAGTTCACGTGTAATAAACGCCATTTTGCTGTTCATCATATTGGTGTGTGCGTGCAGTCATTTGGTCCTGGCCTGGTTTTGGGTCAGTACCGCAGGAGGCAATGCAACAAACAAGGTTCAACTCCTTAGGAAAAAGAAAACCAAAAACAAACAAACAAACAAAACAACAACAACAAAAACCAAACCAAAACAAAAAACATCTGAGAAACATAAAAACCATGTGATCTGATAAAAGCCAATTCAGAAAACATGTCCTTAATAGTTAGGTGTTGTTATATTAAAACAGACACTTAAATCATGTTACAGCCACTAGGTTTTGTTCCAGAAGTGCTGAATTCGAAGAACCAATCAGAAAAATACTTATGTAAATTTTAAACATTTTTTAAATTACTTGGAGCATTCTGGAATTCCACACTGCTCACCTTTGCAAACTTTGAAAATCAGACTTCTGCCCTTTAACTTATGCCTTGTTTTTCCAGGAGAAATTTTAGAAGGATATATTTGTCTAGTAATGTAGAAAACTAAAATCAGGCAAAAAAATATCTTTAAAAGAGAGAAGATATTAAGCCAAACTCATCAGAGTAAATCAGGATTAACTCCACTGACATATACATTGCACAAAGCTGATCTAAGGTGAGACAGAATCTGAGCATATGGTACTTTTACCCAGTCATTCATCTAACCATGTACAAAAAATGGTCTTGAAATAGGTATCCATTGTTCAGTAGGGAACTAAGCAGTAATAATAGTCAAGATGAGCTGTCTTTCACATGTATGAAATAAAACAAAGATCCTGATAATACTGCAGCACGAGCAGCTCTTTGTCAAATACATTATTTGAGGGACACTATTATTGAAAGATTATTATCCTAAAAAAAAAGTGGGTTGAGTACTTTTTTACTTTCTCATGTTCTTTGGTTCACTTGCAGAAAAATTCGTTTGGGCTAAAAATGAGAGTATAGATTTTAGTGGTATCTGTAATCACAACTCTTGCTGGTCAGCTCTTCCTTGATACATCATGGAGAGCTAGGCTTCAGATACACTCTTAACAAGAATTAAAAAGCTTTTATCTAGTTCCTTTACAGCATCACTAAATCACTTGTAGCTTTGTATACAAGCAATAGGTTAAGTACTTCTGTAACTATGGAGTGTATTGATGTGGCCATGGGGAAGCAGGAACAAATTATGCAAGAAATTTTTGCCGGTGAATATGATTGGCACTCCACTGCCAAAAGCATCAGAAACGTCAAAATTCTGTGAAAGCCCAAATAAATATTGTTAAGACATTCCAGGCTTTTTGTGCAATACACAGGGCAGCATTCAAAGTAATGTTGTGGCTACAGTGTTCAACTCCCTGGTGATAACCTGCCAGTATGTGGCTGTATCAGGAAGGCCAACCTCTATCTCACCAAGAGAACAAGGCTGAAGCCTAAACCTCAATGTCATGTAGAGGAAGGTGCCATAGCTGCTAACATACTGCTGACAGCCCAGTATGTACAGTTATTTCTAGTAGGTCAGCATGAAATTTCGTGTTACTGCTTATAGTCATGAAGCCCTAGAAGAATCATGAAGCTCAGAACTGGAAATACAATGTCATTACGAGGAATGATTGCATTTCATAATTTCAATTCACTTCTCTTCCGATACAGGTTGCTTATTGTTCCATTCAGATCAATCTCCTGATCACTTGACATAGGATTCCCTGTTGTTTTATGCTTCATTGTCCAGCAAATACTGGAACAGGTTCGTCAGTGCTGCCTCCTGCCTGAAAGTACCATGTTTCAGTGTCAAATAGCATGAGGGTGAAACAGTTGTTCAATGGTTACAAATTTATAGATGTTGTAATTCTGAGCAAATTTAACAGAGGTTCTCTCATAACCAAACAAAATGTTTGGAGAGATCTGGACATATTTTCCAGAAAAGCTTCAGGCAAACTTTAGTATCAAACATGCAAATATGCTTTTCAAGCATGAAATGCAAATACACTCATCATGCATCTTTCCATTAAAGTGATATGCAAATTTAGCTCCCATAAAGTGGCATTGAATTACTCTTTATGGAAAAAGTCTTGAATGGAGGTGAATTTTCCCACTGCAGACTGAACAGAGTGTATAAGACCACTAAGCCTGCACAGAATCCGTGTGTTACAGTGGCATGATAATAGATAAAAGAGATAGAATCATAGAATTAACAAGGTTGGAAAGACCTCCAAGGTCATCTAGTCCAAATACCAACCCATGAACCCCTCAGTGCAACCTTTACCCTTTTCTTGATCACCTCCAGGGACAGTGACTCTACCACCTCACTGAGCAGCCTGTACCAATATCTTGGCTCTCTTTCTGTGAAGAAATTTTTCCTAAAGTCCAACCCGAGAGGAAAATATTGATTGTAGGGCCCATCATTAAAGCAATTCAACAATCTAGAAAACACATGGCAACTATTAACTATGGCTGTTTAAAGCTCTATAATAGTCATTGTACAATTTGTGATTTAGCATATGGGAAAGCTGGTTTTATTTGATTGCCATTTATTCAGAGTTCAACTGAATTTCACAGTTGCCTGATTCAGGCTGTGGGAGTTAATCCCAGAAAGGTACGCTGATGTGAGTACAGGGACATTTGGGTGCCAAGTCACAGGGTGTTTTTGGCAGCCAGGTGGTATGCTATTTTTCTTGGAGATAATAGGTCACGTTCTGTACTTGATGTGACACAGATGGGCTGTAATGACTTAATGGGGAGGCAGTGAGATCTCTGAATTTTGTGCCTTCTCTTGAGTGCATGGCAGTCAGGGAACACTAAAATATGGAGCTTACTGTGGCTGTGAATATTTTTTCTTCCTTTTTCTTTCCTATTAACTCTTGCTTTATCTTCAGTGAGATGTGGATCATGAATGCTTTCATGCTTGTTTAATCTGTGTTTAATCTTTTCTCCAAAAGTCAAATGAAAACCCAGCTCTCAGCTTTATGTAGGAAAGGGTTTACCTTGAGTTCATCTCCTGCCTTGGCAAAAGGTGCACCAGCTGCTTCTTCAGATTTGGGACACTTACTCTCCCTGACCTATCATAATGCAAAGCTGTTATGAGCTCTTAAATTGCCAAGCACTTCTATTCATTGTGTAGTCACCTTCTTCTGTGGGAGGTTACATAGGCATAAGGTACTTCTCCTGCCTCAATGCTATGGCAACAAAAAGGACCTCTCTGGACCTGAAAGCATGTGAAGCTTCCTCAGGGAAACAATCCTTCACCAAAAGGGTAACCCTGGATGCTGCAAGATCTGACACAATGACTGGAAAACATATCTTCTGATAGTATTCCATCACAGAGGGCAGTGAGGCACTGGCACAGGCTGTCCAGTGAAGCTGTGGATGCCACCCATCCCTGGAAGCATTGAGGGCCAGGTTGGATGGGTGCAACCAGCCCATGGTGGGGGGCTGGAAATGGGAAGGCTTTCAGGTCCCTTCCAATCCAACCTATTCTACGATTCTGTGATTTTCTCCTGATTCGTGATTTTCTTCTGTGCACGGTGCAATTTCTGTGCAACACCTGACAGCGCTGGCCTTGACAGATGCCACTGCTGTATCTTGTTCTGAAAGGACTGCTTGATACTTGGCTCAGAAAGGCCACCAAGTCTTCCCAGGGAGATGGGGAAACCAAATAGGGAATGCCATGAGTTGCCATCCAGGTTGCTCTGCTGTCCCAGCACAAATGGATTTCAGACTGAGAAGACGGGCAAACCCAGCCCTTGTGTATAGGCATGTCCACAACCATTCAGCACTAAAGGAAAGAATCCTGCTTCCTCATGCATGTAAATGCCCATGTTACACACATCACAGGAGTAAGAACCTCAACATTTCACTAAACAGTCATTGCAGTACTGAGATTGCAATAATGTACCATAAATATTGCATCAGCTTTGTCATTCAGTAACAGTTAGAAATACAATATGTCCTCTAGGACTAGGAAAAAACAGTTTGGGTAACAATAATGTGATATTTTTGCACGTTATAAGCTTACATTTTTACATTCCTAAAGTGAATTAGAGTTATTAGTGAATTATTGCTAGTTTTGAGAGCTTCCTTTACAAAAGGAGTAGAAATTTAGTTAATAAAAACATGATAGAGAAAAGTTACTTTTTCAGTTTTTTTTTCTTTTGAAGATGTTATAGTAAGAGAAGGAGTAAGAGAAACATCCAATAGATTGTAATGCTGATCAAGATCTACAACCGTTTGAATCATCCTATTTAGAGAATATATGAGAAATATTATCTGTATATAACATACTTAATAATATTAACATATGTAATAAAATAATCCTTTTCTTTACAATCCTATTCATTCAGATAAACCTCGACTTACCTATTAGGTTGTTTCTCTGTTACTTAATCAACTATATTTAAAAACCATGTGAAGGTGACTGTCCCGTATAGAAGATTTTCTACAAATATTTGCTCTTCCAAAGAGTGGTCTTCTGGTTTTGCCTGTTATAAATTAACTGCTTGATAAACTCTGAGTGACGTGTTTCCCATAAATGGCATAAAGAGGGAGGGTTGTATTCCGGTAAATACGTTATATCTTTCATGGGAAGCAAGTGAGCAGTAAACTCTCTGTCAGCAGCCCACTGGGATTTGGCCCCAAATGTCCAATGAGAATTGGACTGCCTGTGAGAATTATTTTATAGACAGGACCTAAGCTACTCAGCAGCAGAAGCAGTATCCAACCCTGTTCAAAATGTGCCATTTCATAAAAGGATACATCAGTATTCACTGGGGCTGAGCCAGACAAAAGAAAGGGAGGGAGCAGAGCATTGAGGGGGTGTTGCAGCTCCCTAGCCTTCCAATGTGGCCATTTCCTTTAGAGGAGAGGCCAGGGCTTTGCTTCCTTTTTCAAGAGCATACCAGCTATTCAGTAAAGTATTTATGAGTATGCTAAAATTAACTGAGTGGTAAGCACAAAGTGATTTTCCTCTTATAAATGACCAAATGGGAGAATCTAGTATTCATAGAATCAGAGAATTGTAGAATGGCTTGGGTTGCAAGGGACTCCAAGGATCATCATGTTCCAACTCCCCTGCCATAGGCAGGGCCACTAACCTCCAGATCTGGCATTAGACCAGATTGCCCAGGGCCCCATCCAACCTGGCCTTGAACACCTCCAGAGATGAACTGGACCAGAGACCACTGCCTCTCTGGGCAGCCTGTTTTAGCACCTCACCACTTTCTCTGTGAAGAACTTCCCCCTGACATCCAATCTAAACCTTCCCACCTTGAACTTAAAACCACTCCCCCTTGTATTATCACTGTGTTCCTGCATAAATTCTCCAGAGCTATGAGATACAAGAGTACAGAGTGCTCTTTGAACTTCCAATCTGATCTTGTCTGCACAGATTTGACAAGTTGCTCTTGGAGCTTGAGCAAGTTAATTGGGCAAGGCACAGGTACTCTACTCAGTAACTAACTGCTGTAGTGTAGACATGATCTAAACTCTTCCCTGTTTTGTTCAGTGGCTTAATTCACAATAAAATGTAAGCACAGAATTCCTCATGCTCCTAAGTTACTCTTAAAAAACACTCCTAAATGAAATAGAACATTTCATTCTGATTTGGATTGTAGAAAATAAATTCTGGCTGTAAAACTCGACCTAACAGAATTTGTTTTCTTTTGTCCATTGAATTGAAACAAATGAACAAAAAACAAACAAACAAAAAAACCACCACTGCTTGCAGTTTAAGTGGGAGCTTAGCCAGATAAAAGGATGATATTTTGGAAAGACAGTAAAGGAACTGAGCACGCAGGATTCAGTGCAAAAAAGAGTTGTGTGTTGCTGGTAAACATTATTCACATGATAAAGTTCTTGTAAAATAGCTTTATTTTTAAAAACAATTCTACTACTATGTGTGAAGTACAGACAATGTTTTAGAAAACACATGAATGAGTAATGAGTTAACGTCATTCAGCCCATTGCTTTAGCATCAAGATCTCCACTGTGAATGCCACAGTGACTTTACTACTTCAGTTCTCTGATGCACTGATGTTTTTTTCGCCTCTGTAGTCTATATTTATTTGTGGTTAATTCAGTTGTGTTTAAGACTCAAATTTCTTCCCTCTGCATGGAAGAAATTTACATCTGACATGGCCAAAAAAGGGCTGTGTTTCCACAGTGTGGTGATAAGTCTTAGCGTGGCAAAAGACAAGACAAGGAAAAAACTGATATGCACAAAACCACACTCAGCTTTTGTTCTTAGCAAAATTAGCATAGTTATCAGCAATGATAATAGCAACCAAGCCTTCCTAGTCTTTATTCCAGGATCCTGGCATTCACAGTCAACACTGAAAGCCTTGCTTGAATTAAGACTGGAGAATAGCAGTACTGATATCTGATATTCAGCTGAAGTCTTGTCTATAGATGATGTGGTTGTGATGAAGAGATCATAAAGTTTTCAAATCTTTTCACTTCAATGTACATAAAAGACATAAATCTTATTTTAAATGGAAGAAAAAGGAGACTGCTATGAGAAGTGTTTGCTCTGCACAGAGCTCTGAGAGAGCTGCATTGTTCACTAGTTACTCATGAAGCCATTGCTAGCTTTTCAAGCTGTGTAACACCTTGCTAAGAGTATCTTCTGCACACAACTGGGAGTAGCATATTCCTCCCACAAAGTACTATTTATATTGTCAGTCATCCCTTGGATTCAACAGAGTTTTTGAGCAGTAAAACAGCACTCAACTTATGGGTAGCAGCCAAACTATACATATTTGAAGAGTGATTTTCTGCAAGAGCATTGCCAGCATATTGCACTGGCAAAATTGTACTTTTCTGCAATTCCACTTTTTTGGGTTTTATGACATAACCATCCCCGAGACCAGAACAAACAATAGCAATACACTGTCACTCAGTTGCATTTCTACCAGGAGTTTTGTCCAGCACAACACTGCTATAGCACTGAGAAAGGGCAGCTGGCAAGTGAGATGTCAGCAGTGGAGCTGAAGACCATCTCCTCTAGCTGACAAGTTTCTTGGATGCATATACAGCTCTGTATAACCCAGCAATGCTAAGTAGTCTAGGATCTCACAAATGCATTTGGCAAAAACCCCACCTGTCCTGGCTACCTGGATGCTGATTTTGCAGAAAAAGTCTCACCTGCTTGTTCTAAATATGCAGGTGATCTCTTTTACAAGTCCTACAAGTTCCTTTCATCCTTTTGCAATACTTCTTGTGGTGCAGGCAATTCCTCTTCTTCAGTGGCTGCTTTGTTATATTACTGTTCTCAGTCTGGTTTAGGAAACCGTTGGTTACAGGGAAAAAGTTAGTCATCCTATTTTATGCTTTATTTTGGGCTTAGGTCCCATGTGCTCACTATTGGGTCCTTTCAATTACTAGCTCTTTGATACAGCATCTGTGCCTGCTTAGGCAGTGTCATTTTTCACATGCCGTTCTCCATTTCAGCAGTGGTCCATAACTTGACAACAGCTGAATCTCAAATGCCCATATGATGGGTGTAGCAAAAATGTTGTTATGGCTCGAAACAATGATCGAGCACCTGGTGGGAAGGCAGGGCCAACCCAGAGGAGCTCAGGTGCAGGCAATGCAGCTGACTGACCAGAAGGGGTGGAGTCAGGATCCACACCTTCCCAGACCTCATTTAAGGGTTGGCAGTGGAGGTAAGGGTATCTCTTGCTGAAGGCCTTTGCCTGCCTGGGGCCTTCCAAAGGTAAGTAGATTTTCTTCCTTTGTTTCTGTGTCTATGGTTGTTGTGTTTGAGTTTGTACTCATTTGCTGGCTGCAGTACCTGTTATTACTGCCGTACTTAACTATTGCATTATGGTGTCGTAATACGTGTGATCACAGTCCTAAGAGATCAGGCTCCAGAAAGGAAGCTGCTTGTTTAATTAAATGTATACCTATCAGTGTCTTAATAAGAGATTTTAGATCTGTGTTTCTTACCTTATTCAAGGCTCTTTTATGCTAGAAGCTAAGTAAAAACATTCACTGTGAAATTCTGTCCTCAACTATTTACTGGTTTTGTTTCCTGGGGGTAAGCACACAAAATTTTCTTTTGTCTTGATGGAGCTGGTAGAGGTCAGTCAGACGTTTAGCCTAGAGTTGGAGTTTTTTTTAGTTTTCTTAGAAGAACTAAGGTAAGCTTGTTAAATTTGCTAAATGTGATCTGACCATGTTTCTTGATGCAAACAAATGTCAGTGCACCAGGAGCAGTGTAGTAGAAACACAGAGGTGGTTTTCAAAGAACAGTATTTATTCTGAAGAGTCACAGTAAAATTACTCATAATGCATAAACTAATATGCTCTAACAGTTATGAAACAGTTCTTCATACAGTCTGCTAAATGTAATTCGTCAACTAGATGACTCATCAAGGTGGCTGTTGCTTTCCCCCACTAAATGTGCAGTATAATTGAAATCGGTGGGATGTGAGTACCCTGATGGCTCCATACCTGTGGAGCCTATCTTGACCATTTTCCTAGAGACTGTGGTGACTGCTGTAGTAAAAAACATCTTCAAAATGTATGTATTCCTGCATCACATTTGGGGTAGGCCGGGTGTTTTTCTGTGCCTAGTATTACCAGATACGTGAAGCAGTAAAGCTGTAAGATTTTGTAACTAAAGTATCTCCTTTATATTTTCAACTTCATGTTTAAATGTGGTCTAATTATTCTTGAATACACAAAATGGTAACTGCTTGTAAATCAGACATTACTGTGAAAAGCTTTATAGGGATTGTGAAAACAAAGTGAGAGAATAGAGTGTGCAGAGAAGTAAAAACCTTTTTTCTTTATTTGTTAAAACAAACAACCATCAGCAGTAGCATGAATCCTGTTTGTTCTAGGGATTGAGTTAATGTCTCTAAAGGTTATTCCTACCTTAACTTCCTGTCATTCTATAACTCACAGAGAAGGAATGTTTTTATTCTCAGTAGTTTAGTTGACTTGTGCTTTTTTTACATGTAAGAATCAGACCTATGGTAGGGGATGGGAGGTGTTTGCCTAGTCCCCATGGGACCAGCAGATGTCATCAGAACCTTTTTTTCTTTGACAGAAGAACTATAATTTTGTGTACTGGGACACCTACCCTTTTCTGTGCCTTACCAAATCTATATTATGAAGTGGAACTTAAGCAGACAGGAGACGCAAATTTAACTCTCTTTTTAAAGTATTTCTGTCCTCTTGGGAAGTAGTCTCAAAGTTTTTCCAGGAGATGTGAAATGCATTTTCTACATTGGATTCCTGAAAGGATGGCAGAAAATTACAAAGGGTCTAACAGGTTTTATGTTTAGGGAAAGGAAAGAGAAGGCATTATTGCATCTGAAAGTCACATAAAATATTGACACTGACTGATATCAATCTTCTGAACTTGGGATATGATGTATTTTCCTGCTATTTCACGCTTACATGCACTGTGAATACACCTCCTTTACAGCTGCAATAATTACATTGAGATCCTGTGACTTGCAGTCTTTGACTGTCTGGCCTGAAGTAACTAGAGATTTCTTCATTACACTGTCCTTTGGCCTCTGTAAAAGAGAAGCAAGAGATGCCCTCCTGCACCTGTGAAATGTGCTTAGGCTCACTAACTACCAAATAAGTGTAGTTAATGTTAGCTACACCACTCAGAGTGACAAAGAATGGTTATTACATGCATTGCTTGCTTATTTGTTTTCCTCTTAAACACAGACATCAAATACTGTAACCTGCTTCAGTTCTGATACTAGTACTCATGGCTCTCAATAGGCTGCATGGAATGGTTATTCAAAGCAACTTTTCTTCCTGGAAATGCACTGGCTGTGCTTCCACAAAATATTTAAGCAAGGATTCATTTTCATTCAAGAAATATTGTCTTTTCAAACTGCTTAGGAACTCTAAAATTCTGAGCTTCAGTGAGATAAGCAAGTATCAAAGCGCTCCACTTCTGTTTCCTGATCCTGGGACCACTCTCCTGAGATTTTTTTTTTTTTTTAAATGATGATATCTGAATTCATCTGAAAATGATAAAAATAAGGCAGGGGAGGAAGAACAAATACCTGGGATGATGTGAAAATTCCTTCAAATAAGATGTTTTCATATGGCAGTAACATAGTTCTTGGGAGTTTGAGCTTGAAGGATAATAAATCACAAAACATTACACAAATGTGATATCTATAGTGATCAGCCTCAAAAGCAAGACCAGAGATATTGTACTGTTTGTATCTATCACTCAATCACTTGCATAATATTAGCTTTTGAGAAACGGAATTGGTATATTAAAAGTCTATCAGTTGGGGGGGTAAAAATAGTAACTACATACTTTTTATTTCTATGAGGGGAAATACTTAGGTAATGAAATAGTCAAATGGACAACAATCCCTGTCTATGAGTGTTGTAGGGACTGAAATATGACTTTCTTTGTTTCATAAGAATATTGCATTTAATACGTGGGCAGTGCCAGATTTGAGGTGTTGATTATTCATTTCCTTGATTTAAGTGCTAATATCACTTAGCAACCTTACTTATCTTTTGAAATTGAATACTTTATGGATTCACATAAATTTCTAGTGAGAATAACATCTAATTGAAAAATACTTGGGTTGTGTAATCTATGCATGAACATCTTTTGCTGTGTATGTGATGGCATCCAGTTGAAAATTTTCATTCTTCTCAGAGGCTTCTATCAGAGAGAGCACTATAGCACTTGATTACTAATCTGTTCCTGATATTTTCTGGCTAAAGTATCTTCCAGCTTTGGAATGTAACTCAGTGATATTTCAATTTGTTTGCTTTAGAATGTAATCTGAGATTATACTTTTTTCTTTCCTTTTCTCTATCACCCCCCAGAATTATGCTCTGCATCTAACTTGATTAAATAAATGAAAGTCTACAAAATTCATAAAGCTGAATGACTTTCTATGTGACGAAGATAATCTCTTCCAGTCATGAAGGCTGTAGAAGTATATGCTTGTCTTTGCTAGTCAATAGAGGATCTTCGAAGTCCTTCCATGTCAGATGCCATTTTGTCAGACTGCATGTCTTCTACCATCTGTTGCACAGCAACAAAATGGAATGTACTGTTGTTGGAAAGGTTGTGGCAACAGAAGTTGAACACTACCTCTGATGTTAAATTAAGAAGGCATTACTTTAACTTCTCTTGTATATCTACATCTGGAAGTGAAAGACAGCTGGGAGGAGAACAGTAAGACAAGGTAGCAGGAAGCAAAGACTTCACTGAACTGAGATCATAAATAGTAACCATCCTATCTTAAGTCTGGCTTTTAAAGGTCTGTTCCTTGGCTAGTGATAGGACTTTGCCACACTGCTGCTGTTGGCAATGCAATCTCTTCAAGCGCTGACTCATTTGGAGTGGAAGGTTGTGCTCCCGGAGGACATGGACTACGGGCCAGTGTAAACCATCTTCACCATCAGGGCCCCTGTGAACAATCAGCAGTATGTATATCTTGCTTTTCTGTGCTTCAGCCATAGGCAACATTTCCAGCACAATCCAGGGAGATTCCCAGTCTCCTACAGTCATTTGCAGAAAATCTTGACAGAGTTTAAAAGCCAGTGATACCCTGTATTACATATTTCTTTAAAGAAAATGGTGTCTCCAATACTTCAGATCGCAGTCAGAATAAGTCACTGAACACATCCACAACATCCTTCCTACCTTCCAGAAGGTCTCTCATAATGTCTTCAGATTATTTCTTAACTTTTTTTTTTATTCAAAGCACCTACTTTGTTCCCTGTATAATGAATATTCGGAACCCACAGAAGCTCCCTCCATACAGAATTATTACCTTGGTCAACAGCTGATTATGATGCAGAAATCTCATGTTCATTCTGTACACTTTGCATTTCATAGGGGTATCCATTTTTCATTTTGGCATTGTAATGCGCGTGGAGATATTTGCATTGACAGGAGGCTTAAATTACCATTCATCTCATTCTTCACTGAGCAGTGGTGTCTTCAAGTTCCAGTCATCGTCTCTCTAAAAAATGTCCTGTGGCCAGACTTCTTGTCAGCCAACATTTCTGCTTACTAGAAAAGACGTGTAGGGAGAAATGATATTCCAATTATATTTTATTGACTTGGTGACTGTATTTAACAAGACTTTACTCTCTGTGACCAACAGGAGAACAAGTGCTGTTGTGAATGCCAGTGCAGTAATAGCATGAAATCAAGAGCTGAATTAAGAGAACAGAGAAATTGAAAACAGTGAGCGTTCTTGTTCATGAAACTTTAACCCAAGCTTATATCTACATGACCATACCTATCTTGCAGCTTAGGTGCGTAATATCCATAATAAGCATTGGAAGATCTAAATCTGGACACAGGAAAGTTCTGCAGTCCCTTTCTGTAGTGAGAATGTAAACACTGAACCTACTTCAATGTTTGTAGGCCAGACTCACTGATACTTCTCCTTGTCTATGTTCTATACAAATCGGATTGTATAGATAAATGAGCTTGCAATGTTTGCTCCAATGTGCTCCAGATGATGGCTAAACTCCTTCTTAGACTTGTACATATTTGTGACCATGAGCTCAGACATTCATACCCCTGGAATTATTTACCAGATCAAACTGTTCTTCCTAGGTAATGTATAGCATGATAAGATACAGAAGGTAGGAGTCTACTAGCAGGCACAGCAGAATCACTATAGAGAACATACAAAATAGAGAACCGACTGTTTTTCATCTGAAGAAAGAAGTCTATAAGACATCGACAGTTCAGTAATAGAGAGGAAACAGGTTTCTTTAGTGTAGACATGTTTCATTATTGCATCAGTAATGTTTAGCTGATATAGGGCTGCTTACATAAAAAAAAAATACAGAACTATATGGAAATATGCTGTTACTCTAAATCCTTGTATGGACTTTCATTCATGAATAAATAGAATAAAAATGAATTTAGTTGAACTTTCTCAACTGACGTGCTGTCTTATACCAGAGCAAAAATTTCTGTTCAGATAGCTTCTATTCTGGATCTGTCTTGCCTTAAACTAAGCCTCAATTGTGTGCATGCAGTTGAAATGGGAAAGTGAATTGGTTTCCAAAAGGATGCTTTACTGGAAACCAATGCTATTGCTTGTGGGTTGTTTTTTTTTGTTTGTTTGTTTGTTTGTTTTTTTTAACCAAGCTACAACAGGCGATGCCATGCAAACCTGGCAGCTTCCACTGCTATCTATTACAGTGGGAACTGTTATTTCTGCTATGTGTTTGTGACTCCCATACTCAGAAGAGCTCCTACCCCAGGTGTGCAGACCATTCACAGTGGTTTTGAGTTCTTGCTGTGAGAACTGGGGACTGAGAGCCCTTCTATAGGAGTGGCTATACTGGTACAGCTGTGCTGACAGTTCTGCAGCTTGTGCTGCCCAGAAAAGGCATATGCAGACTCCTTGAAAAGGAAATTTCTGATGATGTAGTTTTATTACTTCCCTGGACTGACTGTGGCTTCAGCTGTCCTCGCTCGAGAAAAGGCAAATTCATTCATTAATTATACATGCCACAGTATATATTGGTAATGGCACATCTAATTCAAGTGAATGTGATAGATGCAGGTATTCAGGCCAGTCTGCAGCATGATACAGAAAGCCTGAAGGCAAAGGAGCTCAAACAGATGAGACTGCAAGAACAGAAGTTGAAGCCAGCCTGAAAACTTTGTCCTAAGCGCTAATGAAATGTAAATGCTGCTTCTCTTTTTCAGTACTGCCGAAAAGAAAAAAGCTGTGCAATGGAGTCTACCCAGAGTTTTATCTCCTAGTTTAGAATCAAGCAAGAGGGCATGGGGGTGGAAGAAGCATGCAAAGTCAGCATGCTAGCTGCAAAGCAAACATCAGGCTTATCTTAAATTTACCTTGAGACTGGAAAACAGATATTAACTAGCAAAGCATTTTCTCATAGGATAATCCACACTGTGCATTGCAAGCATCTTAACTGCTGTCTTCTATAGAGATATTTGGTTATAATTATGGCTTTAAATACTCCTGGCATCACAAAGCATGAAACAAAGATGTATGTATGTGTGCATGGGCTTGTAGACACATCTATTCTAGAGGTGCATTCATGTACAGAAATATATGACACCGAATATAAATAAAAGCATTGATATCAAGCAAATGGTTGCAGAGACCACAGGATGTGCCTGGAATGTGTCCCTCTATCCCTTTGCCACAATTTGTTTGTGAGAATCTGTTATAGACGCTTGAACAGAGCCTTGGTGGCATGTCAATCTGTGCCAGCACTGGGCAGGAGTAGGAAGGGAGAAGCAGTGCTAAAATCCACTGTTTCTTCTGCAAGGTCATCAGAAACGCATCTGGGCTGGGGAAACAGAAACCTGTTCTGAAGTGCTGTCTTCACCATCAATATCAAAAACATCCAGATTTTGTGCTACCTTGCCACATGTCACTATCCCATCTGTATGGGAGTTCATACAACAGCTAAAAGAAAAGAATCTGACTGTCTTGAAAAACTTGTGATTTTTTTTTTTCCCTTTTTTTTTTTTTTTCCTGCTTTGTAATGATTTGGTAAAACATGCTCTAAACCTGGAGTGTTGGTCTTGCTCATCTCAGATTAGAGGGAGCAACTGAAAGTTGGTGTTTCTCCTGTGAGCAAATTGTATTTGCTCTCTGGGAAGGGCAGGGGGTATGGAAGGGCACATCCACTAGCTGTGGACACTGGAAGTTCTGCAACAAGTCTGCTGCCCACTTGGCAGCAGAGGCTGGGATTTACACCCTTGTCTCTTCTCTGCAGCCTGCTCAATCAGGATACCCTATTTCCTGACCCAAGTGGGTTCACATGAGACCGTGTCCTGGTGGTCATGAGCAGAAGTAGGCCAAGCACCTCCCTCTGCTTTGCTAATTCTAGGAGACTGATCTTTCCTGCAACTTGCCAGTGTAAACATACCCTTTGTGTCTTGAACCTTACCGTTGTATTTCACAAATCTGTAACTTTTAGAAAGTTTTTTGTTCTGTGACCAAGAAAGTCTATTGCACGAAGAAAAATGTATGCAAGATCAAGCTGTTTGAAGGCTGCTGAGTTATTCAGGCTCTGCTGACCAGTGCTAATGGGTTATGTGAGACAGCATTGCCTTTGCTGCACAGTGCCACAGGGTGAGCTCATTCCCACTGTGGAGCTATACCACATGTATCTCTTCTCCTCTACTGTATGAGGAGCCAAAGACATATTAGACTTATTTTTCATATAGTCTCCAAATATATGTTGCTAAAGCTTTAGTACAGTCTTGGATGTTTCATAAATATTAAGTCATGAGAAACTTTGATCTGTGGCCAAGCATGCTACACTATTTAAACAGTTATCTCCCTCACTTTGAAGTTTGCTGTTTCAACACACCAGGCAGTCTGATTATCTCTGAGCTGCATCATTTACCAGGCAAATAGCTTCTCTGTGACAAAACATAGCAATCCTGTAGGTAAGAAATAAGGGATAGAATTACATTAGGCTCTTAAAATAATTACCTCAAATCCATTATTTTCAGGTTGCTTATACTAGAATCACAAACACAACCAGTTTCTCATTCTTATCTGCTGAGACTGACAACTGACACTGTCAAACTCTCACCCAACCTGCACCAGTTTGTCCTTAAAAATGCTGGCTGCCATCAGTGCCACACAAGGCCTTAAGTGTCAGTATATGCTCTGTGTTACAGGTTTTGACTTTGTTTCTGGTTACAGACTGAGTCCTCCATGAGTGATGACTTTGACATGTGGACTAGTACACAGGGGTTTGGCCACAGCTCCTTCTGCCTAGCTGTAGTAGACATCTTCAAGGGGAAAAATGTTTTTAAATAGTTATTTTTCATGTAACTAGGAAGAAAGTGATCAGCTAGAGGTTTTAGCTGTGTTTTTGTCTCCTCAGTGAGGCACTTCCATTTCAGCGAACAGAGGCAGGCTGATGATGCCTTCCACCAATTTGTAGCTGACTGCCTCAGTTACTGGAGATAAGATAGAATAAATAATGATGAAAAAAGTGCTTTTGGTCAAGTTGCTAAACATCTAGTGACTGAGTAACAGAGTGTCGGCATGTCAGATAAGATAAGGGGGCAAAGAAAAGAAGCTTTGCATTGCCTTCCTCTGTTTTCAGGGTGAAAGATTAAAGCTCTGCTGGTGAGACAGGTTTCTTCTGACTGCCCCAGCCAGGGAAACCTGTTAGCACAGGAGTGGTCAGCCAGCAGGTCCCTGGTTGCAGGACAATTCTCCTGACTGCTGCTTTGCTTCATTTGCCTGTAGGATGTGATGGTGGTGAGATCCTCATCTCCTCAGTCTCCCTGTTTTCACTGTGAAGCAGGCCTTTTTTCTATATCTGTGCCTTTTTGTTAAAATCATTAAGTACTGTCTATAAATACAACACAAGATGACATCCAGAACAGCTTTGTGATGAGGACCCAGCATATAACAGTGTGCAAGACTTTTGCTTCTCTTCCTTTTTCAGTGACCCTTGGGACTGCTAGTGTGTCTGATGCTGCCTTGTATGTAAAGATGAGAATTTACCAGCAGCCTTACTGGTACCTCACCATTTTTTCCCAAGAACTGTAATTGGTCTAGTTACAAAACTAAGACATTGTACAGATTACTTGCAGTTAAAACTAATACATGGAAAGGTTTTAGTAGTCTCCCTTGTGTTATGATCACCCTTTCTCTGCCCTGCTTGATCCTTAGGTTTGTGGCTTCATCCCTGAGGGAAAGGCACAGTGGGACAGCTGCATCCTGATCCTTGATGGGAGGAAGGTGAAGGTACAAACTCCAGGGTCCAGTTGGCATCACTTTTATATGCTTTCTATTTTTCTGTACACTTTGCTCCTTCATTGGTTCACAGATCCCCACACAATTGATCTTACTACCTGTGGTGTGCCTTTCATGCACTGAGCTCTCAGTCTGTGTTCTGTTTATCTCCAAGACTGGTTTTACCCAGCTTCAGAGGCTGCAGTTTTTTGAAGGTCAGTTACTGTGCAGTGATGAGCTGTTTACGGCCCTGAGGCCACCAGTGTCATTCTGAGCCTGAACTCTCAAATCTCGTTATCATCACTCTGCACCTGTACCCTTTCATTTCTCATTCTAGGTCCATAGACAGAACACATGTCCATTCTTGATAATTACTGGTAATAGAGATCTGTATTTCTAGTGATAGTTGTTATACAATTATACAAATCCAAGGAAAATAATAAATTAGGTAACAATATGTATCCAGTACTGTTACACATAAAGAGGCTAAGACAAAACTCCAGGCAGCCCCCATGTAGTCAAGCAGAGCCTGACAGATGGAGAGATGTGCACCCCATGCTCTTGCAATGAAAAGGGGCTTTCTATCTCATCAGAATTTAGCCATGTCACCAAAGCCTGGGATGGCCATGAGTGCAGCTTTGAGCCTCACCCCTTGCTGTGTCAGTAGCTAATGAATGTGGTCCCTAATTACGTCTGAGAGGCCTCTCTTCTTCACTGACAATTACATCAAAGGGAGCGACTCTGTGAAGGGAGAGGGCTGGAAATCTGCATTTTTGCCCAATTTTTCCCACTGTGCTGTAAGCACTAAAGGACTGATTGGCAGGAGGCAAAGGGCCCTGTTGCCACTCTTCCCCAGTTTTTGGGAGTAGGAGGAAAGTGAGTACTGCCTAGCCAAGCCAGCAGCATCCACCTCCTGCAGAAATGGTGCTGATGGTGGGAGGGGAAAATGTTTGCAGGAGGTGGAGTGGGAGGCTGTGAACAAGAGCTGGTGCAGAGAGGAAATACAAAGAGCAAGCGTAAAAGGGAAAATCTGTTTGGTGATGCTCATTGTGATGAGAGCAGGATTCTGAGAGTAGGACTTGGTGGTTGGAGGAGAGATGAGGATGGGACACATAATAAACAGCACAGCATGGACGTAGGCAGGGAGCAAGCTGTCTGCTGCTCTTTTGTGCTGAGTGTGGTGCCTGCCTCTACTTCAACACTGTCTGGCAAATCCTGCAGTGGAAAAATCATAGCAAGGTGTCAGTAAACCAGGGGCTGCTGCCTGATGAAGCAAGTCTGGCAGACAGCTCCCCAGCACTGATCATGACACTGGCAGGAAATATCTTGTGAGGATGGCAGACGCCCATTGCTGGCTGTTGCCACTCTGTTCTCCCATGGTTGGCACCTAGACTTTGCATTGCCTGCTGTCCCTGCAACCTCCGCAGCTCAGAGAAGTTATCCAAGAGAGACATTGCAGAGCACTAGTTCTGCATGGCAGAATGTTTGCCTCTCTTTCCTTCCTAGAGTCCTGGGGTCTCTTTTTTTTTCTTTTTTTCAGAATGTAGGAGAAAAACAGAACTCCCACATCCTGCTTGTGACTGGGGCATGCGTCTGTGAGGGTAGGAAGGAAAGCAGTCTCTTTCCCAAAATAGATATTTACGGCCTGAAAAAGCTGATTCAGCTGATGTGGGGGATTCTCTTGATCTTCAGCTCTTTCCCAGTATCATGTGGGAACAATCGTCTTCCTACTACGTTCTATTTATAAATATCCATTCCAAAATGGTTTACAAGCAAGGGAACAAGATTTAGCCTTGTGATTGCCACAGATAATTGTGCATCTGGGACATTGTGTTTCTTCCACATTTCTTGATGTGAACCACAAATCACACTACTAAGATCAAATATGTCACTTTTTTTTCATCCAGAGAAAATTGGCATGGTTCTCAGGTGCTCAAGAAATCTTACTTGAAGATCTGACCTCATCGAACCTCTATGTTTCACTGTTGCTTCTCTGTATGTCAGTTAACAGTAGGAGTGATAATGGCTAAGACTGGCCCTGTTAATTCTGTATTGTGCAGTTATATTTCAGAAAGATGACAAACCTGCGTGGTCAGACAGGTTGCCTTAGGAATTATTTGTGTGTGTGTTGGGCCACAGAGCCACTGTAACAGATGGAGGTGAGTGCAGGAAGGGGCCAGGAAGATTGTATAGTGTACATGTATCTCATTCACTGGGATTCCTGCCATCTGTGTTAAGTCCTTGGTCATAAACTTTTCAGAGATTATGAGCAGTTAGACAAAAAACCCAACCGAGAACCAATTGTGACAGTCAACTGGAGAATTTTTATTAGAAACAGAACAGAAAGGGAAATTTTCTTTTGGCAGTAAAGGAGAGACAGTACTTTGGTCTTCCTTATGTGTGTCAGGCTGAAAATCACCCTTGCTGTAATTTCAGAGACTGTTCAACATATGGCTGAAGCTTCTTGCATCCCAAGCCATTTGGCTGCTCCTACAGTGTTTTCTGATGCTGTGATACCATTTCACTTGCTTCCAAAACTGCAGCTGTAGTTAAGAGTTAGCTGTGTTCTTGTACCCACTTTCAAAGCAAGTCTGTTGAAAGAGGTTATCATTCTGCCCTCAGGCTAAGTCTCATAGTTGGCTGTCAGCACTCCATGAGTCTGGAGATCTGCTCACAGGGTGATACCTACATATCTACCTTGGTAGCTATGGAAGGATGGCACTCTGCTAGACCCTAATTAGGCGTTTTCTACAACTCTCATCTGACAATATGCTTGGGTAATTGTTGTCCAAATACCTCACCTGCTCATCTAGCTACATCTTCCTGACCACTGATGGATGCATGTGTGAAGAGTCAACTACTAATGTGTGCTAAGTCTGTCAAATAGACAATACTTGTTTGGAAGTCCTCGGGCTGAAGAAAAGCTCTGTTTTGAGCTGAAGAGGTTTTCCAGAAATATTTGCTGCTAGATTAATGCAAAGTGATGAATGATTTATGGAGAAGAGACTTCTCTGTGCCTGCTGGAAAATAACTCCTCATGTACTCAGTGTTAATGGAAGCTTCAGTCTCCCATGACCCTACTTTGTTGATTCAGCTTTTCTCATTTCTTATTTACTTGCTTATGTGTTTATGGTAAATTACAACTGCTTAGGCTTTGTTTGCAGAAGTGTTAATCATTTAATCTGATATTCTGACTGACAATGAATTGCTAAGCAGGAGTCTTCCATTGTTATACAAACATTTATCTCTGAATACTGTCCAATCTTAACAGGTCTTCCCTTGTTTCTCAGTCAAATAAAAAGTCATTCTTTGGTAGAAGAATTTAAAACATTTTTTCATACTTCCTCCTAAGAAAGTGTCACAATCAGTACCTAGAATTTTTGGTAATGACCTAGAATAAAAACTCCTCCTGGAAAAGAGCTGTATGCTACACTGGTGCAAATAGAAATAAGCATCATGCAGTTTCACATCTTCTTTAATTAGTAACAATAATTAGAGTTCATATCTCACTTCTGTTAGTGGTAGTTGGGTTAGCTATTTTTCCTATGAAGAGAGTACTGTTTGTGTCTCTGTCAAAAATCAGCATCAGGAAGGGACGGTTGAATTCAATGGCTGGAGCAAGAGTGAGGGCCATTATTTTAGGAGCAATTGTTGCTGCTGCCTCAGTTCCTCTCTCATCAACATCCAGAGCAGCCTTATGGACAACCTAGGAAGAAAGAAGACACAGTCATTTGGAGCAGTAACCAGCCATGTGAAAGATGAACCAGCCTCCATTTACATCACTCCTCCTTTGGAGGATCCTCCACAGGAGGACTTATAGGAGCAGAAAAGATGTGAGCTGCATTGCTATAGGCAGCTGCTTTAAATGAAGACCAGGATAGAGCAGCAGAAATTCTCTCAACTCCTCATGAGATAAAGAAAAAGAGAACATACTGTGCTCTTATGCTTGGGTCAAATGCTTTCATTTGCCCAGTTACATCTGAGGAAAAGAGGCAGCTGAAGAGGAGGAAGGGGGATTGTTTAGGCAAATACAAGATAAACTGCCACTTAAGAATTAAAAATTAAAAAAAAAGAATTTAAAAAAAATGAGAGTCTCTTTTATCTAAATTTCATCCCTTAATCTTGAAATTTTCCTTGATCTTCCTTTCCCTTGTGCTTTCCCAGTTTTTCCTCATTATGCTGACATAAGTGAGGTGCCTGTGCCTAGCTGCCCCCCAGACCTAGTAGAGCTTCATTCCTGCCTTCAGCCATTCTGGCCCAAAGTAATCAGAGTGCTGCTCTGTCTCTTGTCCACTTTCCAGGTACATGTTAAAGGGGGTCAGCTCTGCACATCCAATACTGACTCAACAGAGCAGTAGAGTGGGCTGAGGTGGGGCTAGGAACAAATAATGGCTCTTCCTGAGAAGCTGACATTTGGTGCTCTTCTCATGCTCTAGATACACCCTGGGAGATCTTCAAAGCAGCCCTGGGAAAAAGAACTGTGCAGCAAACTAATCTGATCATTGTCATTGGCAGCCAAATTCCTCTCAGTTGTAAACTTACAGACTGAAGCCAGGATCATCCAGGATATGGGAAGCTGGAAAGCCAAGAGCTGTGTTTAACTGATGTTTCTGCACACCACAGGGGTGTGTGTGTGAAAGGAAGAAAAAGGTTGGTGGCAACAGACTTACTTTAGAAACCTTCAGCTCTGGGACACCAGTGATGCCGGAGAGATCTGCCTGGTTGGTGAACACGTCCACAATTCCCATCTTGCTAAGTATGTTTGTTATTTCATAGCTCCCAGAGATAGAAAATTTGGGGAAGTAGAGCTGTATTTTGCTGTTGGGCAGAAGAAAAGTACAGAGGGTGGTAAGAGATCTTTTGCAGAGGTAAATGTTCATGGGAAAGCTGTGTCATTCCTATGGGTGTCAAATACCAGGGGTCTGGACCAGCCATAAAAATAGAATGAGCACTAATTTGTTGGCTCTTCTTACAGATGCTGTAACTCACAGTAATAACAGTGATATTTATCTGGTGTTTTTCTTTATCAAATGTGAGAGCACTCAGCAGAAGAGAGCAGTAATGAGAGTCTCTCTTTACAGTTAGGAAACATGAGACACAGAGATGACAGCCCATATCACTCAAGCAGGGAGGGGCATGAAATAGGGTACATACAGATCTGCCTGGGGAAAGACTTGATAAACCCCAGCAATTCAAACCAAAGTAGTGCTTTGGCATCACTCAGGGGGAGGTCTTCATCCTGACACCTGCACAGGGCACCTCATCTTCTCCATTTTCTAATGTCTCTCCTCTGGACACTTGCTGTGATAGAGCCTGTGTTCAACAGTGAGAAGCAGATAGGTAGGGTAGACGTGCTGAACAAGTTCTGTCCAGCTCCAGAGATCAAAATGTATTCCCCAAGTTACTCCTGATGGAATTTGTGCCACCTCCAGACTATCTGTGTGCAACTCCTGCTTGCTATGCTTTTCACTTGATTTCTTTCACATGCTGTCTAGGGGGCTTTAGAGCAGGATTTGCCTTTTAAGTAAATCACATCTTCTGTCTTTCCCAGGAGTGAAGTGAACACAATTCAAGACCTACTGCTGCCGCCTTTGTGTTACTGCCTAGTGTTTAAGAAGATGATAGGATCAAGCTTATTAGTACTAGAATAATCAAACTAGAAGAATCGAAATTGCCTTTTGATTCTCTCTATTTCCTACGAAGAATGTATGTATATGTTGGACTTGAAGGTGCTTGCACAAGTAACTTATTTAGATGTGAGTTTTCCTCATTTGCACCTGAGAATTACATTTTTATTTTTCAGAGCTGAGGCATCACATATTAGTTCATATCCAGTTTGTTACCCATTATGTCTTCGTTAACTGTGTCAGTATTTCTATGGCATACACCAAGAACCATGGGTGTGAACTGCAAAGTCTTGTTGAGAATCAGGGCTGAGCTTGATAAATTAGGCACATATCACCTTGATATTACTCATCAACTGGTGCTTAGATTTCTTTCCTCTCAGTCAAATAATATTGAGATACATACTAGCTGATGCTAGTTTCAGTGGTAGGAGCTGACAAAATCTCCTTAGATTTTAACAGTTTCAGAAACAGAATTCCAGAAAAATCAGGCTACCTGTAATCAGTCATCAGCCTGCTCTAACAGCCACTGGGTAATGCAGGGGTAAGGACAACATCTGTGTAGGGCATATTATGAATTAATACAAAGTCATCATTTATTTAGGGTTTAGACATATTTCTGAGTTATATGCCTCAGTGACACATATGAGGTAGAATATATTAACTGAGATGTGATTAGAGGTTTTGCTTTAGAACTGCCACTTTCTCACTCAGGCAGTGGACTGTTTCAGAAATCCTATATGGGATTACTCTTCAGCACTCTCGAGCCCCCCTCAGGGTGGTTTGTGCTCTGGTGGGGGAAGCATAAGGTCACTTAGGCATAAGCCAGGGAATAGTTAAATACTAACTAGCTGCAATATTTTTATAGCTAGGATGCACAAGAAAAAAAAAAATAGCCCAGTGAGTTATCAGAATCAGCCAATCTGTAGTATTGCATTTCCAAAAGAGAGGAAAAAAAGCATAGATCTAGGTCCCGCTGCAGCTGACTGGCAGATTACCTCTTGAATAGATGGTCTGACCATTTCTTGACTCTTTCCTTGTCCAGAGTTTGCTCTAACTGCTTCATTTTCCCTTTTGCTGGCAGAACTAGAAATGCAGTAGCACTTCCATTGTAATGAAGACGTACCACGGTGCAAGGCGGGTCCTCATCAAAATACAAGTCAAATGTGTCAACTTGATACATCATAGGAACTTTCACAGTAGTTTCAGCATCCACAAAGAACTCCCTCTCTTGAGTATTCTCTGGTTTAAAAGGCTTTTCCCAGTTGCCTGATACAGAAAGGGAAATGCAACTGAATGTCCCATGTCTCATCTCATTCATTATAGATGGAATGTTATATAACTAATTGTTTGCACCTATTCTTCCAATTCATAAATTCAGTTTTCAAACTTAACATTTTAAGATGTATGTCACAGTAAATCAAGAATCTTTTACTCAGTCAAGAAAGTGTATTAGATTGTATTACTTCTCTCTTCAGATGATCTTAGTAATCTTTCTGTAAATTGTGATTTAAGGGCTCACCTGACAGCATCTGTATTCTGCATACATTTGATTTCTATTAACTTTAACAAGAGTCTCTGTCTGTAGATAAAATTGATGTAGGATCCTATATTTGAGTGCTGCTGTGTCAAGCTTAATACCACATCGTGAAATCCACATTGGAGATACTGTTTCTTAAAATGCCTTCGTCTGATCATCAGTAGCTTCTTTCATATATAAATATGTTTATGCGTATATATTTCAAGGACTTCAGAAGGAAAAAATAGGATTTTATAGTATATAACAAATTAGGCCAGTGAATAGTGCATGCTTCTACAGACTTCTATAAGATTAGATATGCATTTACTGAAAACTGAAAAAAATGTGGGGCAACTGGAGCCATGAAAGTGTCTAGGGCTGCATGGGGCTGCATCCCAGAGCACAGTTCCTGCATCGGCCTTGAGCAGAGCTCAGCCTTCAGGGTCGTTTTGTGCAGGGTTCTGCTGCTCTCCTTGGCCCAAGCATACCACAAGGGGCTTCAATCCCATCAAAGAGGATTTGAAATTTCTGCTGGAACAATTTCCTAGTGAGGCAGCTGATGAGATCACTTGATAAAAACAAATAACACAAACATTAAATGACTTACCTCTAAAGAAAACAAAGCTAGCCAGGAGCATTACAGTCTGTGGATCAATTTCCTTAACCAAATTAGTAATCTTCCCTTGTGTTTTCTTCTCTATATAATCATTGATCTCCTTCTCGGCCTCTGTGGGATTGTTGAAGTCAGTAGCTAAAACCTCTAGTTGATACAAAGGTTTGGCATCATCTAAAAACTTTTCTAGTGGTTTCAGCTTCTCTGTTAGAAAGATTACATTCCCCATGTTGAGCTGTACCCCACTCTCAGGATGGCTCAGCATGTGCATGAGATTATGGAAGCCTTCATGTATCTCTTTCTCCTGAATTTCTGTAAGGTTAAAGGCAAGTCCTTCCAGGATCTGAATCTTGGTGATTGACCTAGCCCCCAGGGCCAGCATTGCAAAGGCAGTGGAGATGCTTACAGGAGAGAAGAAAATGTTCTTATTAGGCTCTTCCAGCGCAACTTCATTTAGAAATTTAAATGCAAAGTCAGCATTGTTTGGCACTAGCTTGAGGCAAGCAGCTGCTTCAGCACTGTGATGCATATGATAGTTAGGTTTGTTTGGATCACGTCCATTGTGGTGGCTGGCTGTAAGCTGACCATAAGCAAAAGCATGAAGCCCAGCCAGAAGCAAACATATATAAAATACAGTCTTCATCTTCTTGTATTAAAGTCCTGTGGAGAAAAGGAAAATTTATGATTAAGGTAAGCTAATTAATCAAATAGAGTTATTTTGTCATTCTCACTAAAAAAGAGCTCATGTTTTTCTCATCTTAATTTCCTTTAAAAGAAAAAAATAAAATAGAAAATCTTTCACCAGACATGATTTTTTTTCTTTTTTTGTCGTTTGTTTTTAATTTCCCCTGGCCTTCTGACAAATCTTCCAGAACTCTTTCTGCCTCACACTAAATGCCCACAAAGGCAAAATTCAGCACTGATTTGCTGAATACACAGCACCCTCAGCAGGCCAGACAAGAGAGCATACCCCCACCAGAAAATATACCATGACTAATCATTGGAGGACTGCAATAGTACTGTGCTTTTGACAATAATGGTCTAAGATAATGCCTGGAAAGAACATCACAGAGCAAGTCTGGATGTTCTGCGAGTAAGGAAAGAGAGAGGAAATTCACACAAGTGGACAGACAGCAGTAGCTCTGTACAAATAGAACTGAAGTAGTTAGGCTCAGAGATCTTTAAATAACCTTTAGTCAGATTGATAAGGCCCTTCATTTCAAGAGAGAACAAACGATGGTGGCTGTAGCAAACCAAACGTGAAGCTCTATGTCTCTAAGGAATAGGTTCTCTTCCTTTCTCTATAAAAATGATATGACACTTGAAACATTACTTTGGGTTCTTATTTTATCTCTTAATAGACAAACCAAACCATTGGAGAGGATTCATTTTCAACACAGCAAAAGGAGTCAGTGACACCAATGAAAGCAAAGCCTTATTTTTATCAGATGCTCTACTGGTCAAAGGGCAGTACATTTATCTTATCCTGTTACTCTCAGCTGTGTTGTCTACATTTCTTTACAGAACTGACACTGTAACAGCTCTTACAATTGGACATTGGAAATGAGTCCCAGTGGGCCTCTAATGCAAAGAAATGGTGAAAAACTTGCAAAGGATGTGCGGAGGTAATGAGCCAGATTTGCTAGAACTTGCACGAGGAGGGACATATTCTAATTGCACCTTTCTATTCTTGTATTATTTGACTTGAAAGATTGTGGTCAGAAAGTGATATGATCATGGTCCTGATTTCACCACAGCATCAGAGAGATCACTTTTCATTAGTATTTGATTATCTAGTTATGATTAGACTTGAATAAGAGCAACAAAATATTTTGAGCTACAATCAGATATTTAAACAACTGCAAGTCTGATGAAAGTATTTATAAAAGGCAGTCCTGCTTGCAGCAAGACTATATTATTGATAAATTGGAATGGCCATGAGCATCCCTGCTAACTGAATTTTCAATTACTGTGCACAGTAGTTTTAAATTATATTTCAGCCTCCTCCTTTGATTCTGTCATTGAAATGATACTGCTCAGTATAACTATCCACTTCTAACTCATCATAAAAGCTCCAGTTCTGAATATTTAAAGCCAGCTATGTGTGATCCGATGTGTTAGTCAGACTTTGAAATCTGCTCCCAGACAAAAGCACAAAATGTGAGCCTAATCTATTTCCATGTATCTAGAGGTCTGATTCAGAATCTGTCTCTGAATAAATTACTTACTGTGAATTTACTCAACTGCAGGCATGATTTATTAAAAACAGCAAGAACACAAAAGAATGAAATATTTCATTTTAAACAGAAGTCACTACCTGTTCCCTATCTCATCACATTTACTATCTATAACAAAGCACAGCATATAGGTGGATTTTTGTATATAGGCACTGAAATGACAATTTATTTTAATTTGGAGTGCAGTGTAGGAATGGAATTTAACTAATCTGGCCTCAAAATTGTAGCTAATGGGTGTATGAGCTTTGTAAAATATTGGTTATAGTTTTCCAGAAGGATTTTTCTTCTATCCTGATATTTTTGCTCTATGCAGTTATGACATATTTGCTTTTCGTGTTTAGTTTTCACAGAATTAATTTCATTTTATTTATTTTCACAGATAATTAACTACAATCTGAATGCAAATCATCCATCTGTTACTCAGCACTGGCCAATCACAAACGTTCAAGAGTTATGAGTCAGCTTTCACAGAAATCTTGGTAATGGTGGATTCTAAAATCATGCGATTATGAAAGACTCAGCAGCTGTAGTGTGTAGAGGTCCTTTCTTGTGTGTATGCTTAATGGGGACACTTTCATAATAAAATTTAGATCCTGTAAGCCTTTAGAATGTGACTGGGAGCTATTACTTCTACTTTGTGTTTACTACTCTAGTTGATAGTACTGCACTTTTAAGTTAGCAGAAGATTATCCAGTGATAAGTTAACAACTATTTTGTTTTGGAGCAGATTCTTAGGCTATCCTCATGATTGAGTTTTCCTACCAAACACTTGCTGTACACTTATTAAAGAACAAAGAGCTAAGAATCTCTGCTTAAAAAGCCCTAGGGAATTCCCTATCTGAAAAAGATAATTTAGAACAAAGCTTTCTTAAGACTCATACTGTCTCTGGAGAACAGTTTGCCAAGAGACATTCTGTCAGATTGCCCACAGACGTGGGAATACAGTGAAGAGCTATTCAATTGCAATGCCATATTTACAATAATTTGTTGAATAGCCTGGAAGAAAAACAGTTGAATTCTCTGCCTCTTTTCTTACTTTTGTCTATGTCAGGCCATGACAATATATTTTCAGTATTCAGGAAAAGGTTTCATTCATGAAAAGCTTTCAGTCAAGCCTGACAGTAGCACAGAAACATGCCAACACCTGCAGGATAGTGATGTTTCAAGCAATTTATCCATAATAAATTTGGTGATAACATTCATTGAGTATATTACAATCTTTCCTACCATGCAAACCAGAATGACTTTTTTTTTTTTTTTTTTTTTTTTTTTTTAAGATGCTCTTTCCTAGAAAGAAAATGGAGAAAACTGGGACTGGCTGTTGCCTCAAAATAAGTCCACTAGAAAATAAGTCCACTATAACAGAACGAGGCCAAGTTTTCCAACTGACAGAAGTTGATTCTTTGTGGATACAGTTAGTTTATCTATTTGAGGGCTGATTTTTGTCTCAGTGATTTGGAGATGAGTATTCATCCCATTCTGCTCCCATAAGGGATCTTCACCTATACTCATTTTAGACATGAGCATTTTCACTGTTTGAAAATGCATGCAGGCAAGAAATAGAAAAGCTATTTGCTCACCAGATGGTGCTGCTTCCCTCTTAAAAACAATCAAATGAGGAAATCTGAGAAACTTTGTCCTGATAGCTGGTCCCTCAGGGGACCAGGCATAACAACACACGACCCCACCATCAGTAGTGTCTGTTGAACTCATCTCAGCTACCCATGGTCATATCCAAAGAAGAAACTAAAAGAATTCAAGCACACGAAAGTCACAGAAGAAGGAACTGACTACTCACATTTGTGTGTGAGAAACTGGTCTCAGAAACCCACTGCACATGATGGCCTATTTACAGGAGCACCACAAATTTACTTGTTTCTTACTGGCTGGCCTGAAAGTTCTCAAGATATCTCCCATCATGTTCCTGGACAAGCTCAGGCAGTTGTCAAGAGCGATCAGCTAGATATTTATTTCTGAGATTCAGAGTTTTGATACCCCTGCACCCAAGACCTGAGAATACTGCAGGCACAAGTTGAAGGTATCAGATTCTGAAAAGAATCCAGTCATTGTCACTGTTTCATTAAAGTAATTACTTTTGCAATAGAAACATACAAATCAATTTTAGAATGTTATTTAGAAATGCATGTAATCCTGCATGTGTGTAAGTCAATGATTTCTGTAATCGGGTGTGTTACTTTTCTCTGTATGGAGTAAACTTCTCTGTTAGACGTTTTTGAGTAAAACTTCTAAGTTCTATAAAACATCAATACCTCTGTCAAATTTGCTTGCATAAATCCAAACAAACCCTGGGAGAAGGGAAGAGAGGGAATAAAATCATAGCTGTTTCCAGTGTCACCTGCCTTCTGCAAGATAGCTTGGGATGTAAGAGCTCACCAGGAATTGCAGCCCTGAAGAATGGCATCACCCCTTCGAGGCTTCTTTTACCTGGAAACAGGTGAACACAATCTCTCACTCTTCAGAGCACTCTTAGTATTTACTTTTTGGATCTGTGCTACTACACATACCTATGGATAAAGTATTACTGAGGCCAGAAGAAAAAAAAGGGAAATGCAGTATTTAGGGCAGTCATGAACAGATCAGACTGAGTTCCTAGTTTCTGCTTTCCAGTGTACACCTGGTCACTATACAGTCTCTACATGATTACAGTTCGGCATCACCGTGATTTCAGCTCACCTGAGCAGCTGAAGAACAACTTTTCCCTCCTTCCTGCTCAATTATCCTTCAGTCTGATGATTAGAGGATACAAGTAGATGTCTCATCTGAAAGAGAAGTACAGCTCAGATATCCTATTCTCTAAGCAAAGGTATTACATCTGGCCTTGAATATACTGTAGTAAAATTAGTTTAAAAACATCATCTGTACTCTAGGCATCCATCCCCAGGCTCTGAACAAAACAGGGCCTGTTCCCTCTAGCAGGGAATAGCAGGAGGTATGTCAGGGGAATTCCCCTCTTCAGATGTTGAAGATTTGTTGGCTCTACAGATCACCTTGCTTCCCCACAAGGCAATGACACCCTTGTCTGCCATTCTTGGTACTCCTGCCAATCACATAACAACACACAGGCAAACGCCTAAATGGTGCCTGTGTGCTTCGTATCCAATTGGCCAAGTAAGCCTCTTTACCACTGGAACAGTTGCTAAGTCAGATTTAATATACTACAAAAGTCTTAAAATCAATTGACTGCAATATGATACACTTTTGAAATCTCCATAAGAAGAAGAAAAAAAAAAGTCTCTACTTACAGCAATTTTCAAGGATCCTGCTGTCCTCACCAGAACTACCCTGCAGCACCCTCTGTTATTTATACTGTTAAATAGCATTATGAAAGCAAAGCGTCCTCTAGAAAACATTAACCAAGGCAGACAGGTGTTATTACATTAGGAACAGAGCAGAGCAAACAGAGAAGACAATTTTTTGGAGAAGGCAGCTGACTCTTGCTGTATACATGTGGCCTAACCCTGCCTTTGCTTACAACAGTTCTAAGAGTTCTCCTGCATTTCAGCACTGTCCCCTGCTGGGAAATCAGCCCTTCACTCTAGCACATAGTTTGCATACATCATTAATTTCTACAAATAGCCTGACTAGCTACATTAGATCTACTGAAATGAGTAAAATTAAACACATCCATAATACTAGATGAAGCATTAGGAAAAGACTGCTAGATGCATGCCATTGTCAGATCTCATCTCAATATTCTTCCTCTTCACACCAGAATGTGAATAGCTTTATATGGTTTATTAACTTTAAATTATTATTATTAAATTATAATCATTCTTATTTGTCTAATAAGGGACAGGTGTTAGGGACTTCACTAGTAAACTTAAAGGGGTAATATCAGTGTATCTAGTGGCTCCGGGTTGTTGTAGGGACGGTGATATGATGACAGAGATGGGTACTATATCATTTGTGCTACCCCAGCCAGACTGGTGTGTAGGTGGACAATCAGCAACATTATGCCCTGGTGTACTGCCACCAACTGCAAGTACTCTCAAATTGCAGGGGAGGAAGCATCAGACTAGTAAGCTAAAACATGGTTTGTGTGAAGATGGACCCATCAGGAAGGCCACTTGTGTTTCATACAAACCTTCTTCACAACAAACTCCTTGCAGAAGTCTGTAACCCTACAGCACTGTGAAGGAAGAGCATTAGGATCTGTGCTAACGCAAGTCTGGAGAGTATAACCGGTCATTGCATAGATGAGCACCTCACATCCAGCAGGAGCATCCCAGTGGCAAGTGGGGGATCACAGCAGTAACTTCATAAAGGAGGCATTGCTGAATCTTCTGTGGAGATTAGGGTTTTTCTTTGCAGACCATGTGTTGAAACAAGGCTTTACATTCTGCATGGCTGTGACGTTGTTACAAATTCTGTCTTTCTAGGCTTCTCTGTGCCTTTCACACATGCAAAGGCAAACAGAGTTGTTCAGTACCAGTTTGGATTGAGACTGCTAGAGCATTTGTTCGAGTTGTTTACCAGCTGGTGAGATATTGGTAAAGCAGCTGAATGCTTCAGTGCTTAACGTAAGTGAAAGCAGCCCCCAGAAGTACAGAGTTTTACCTTAAATGTCTACAGATGAACAATAATAAGCACTAAGAGACGAAAGACAACACAATAAAGTACAAAAGTTACAGCTATGATTAAAGTTATTAAAAAAGTGAAGAAAAAAACAACTTAATGTGACTTCATTTAAGAACAGTTTATTCTAGCAATGAAAAGTGTCCCTTAGCTGCTGATATCTGGATGAGAAGGCAAGAGGAAAAAAACAAATAAAATCTGATGTGCACTAATCTCTGATGCTACCAGCATTGATGCCGGATTTTTTTTTCCCCTTTAGCATCCAATAGTTTCATCAACCATGTGTATTACCCTGAAATTTGCTGATATTCTTTTTCAGTGTTTGATAATGTTGAACACGCAGCATTTTATTTTCTAGAGTTAATGGGCTGCTTCTCTGCCGTTTTGAAAAACAATTCAAAAATAACAGAGCTTCCATTTGCTCCTCTAGATCTGGGTCAAGCTACATTAGGCATCTTATTATTTTGAACTCTAATTTACTTTTTAAATATTATTATTGCAAGATCTTAATAACACTTTCACCTTCAATAAATTGTCTCCATTAACAAAAGTCACCCAGCTTGAATTCCCTTGGAAACAGACTGACTGTAGTCCAAAATGAATCCGTTATTTAAATTAGAAAAACTGCATGCTTGCTTTCCTGGT